>NC_137637.1:4228409-4583409 GCF_963383615.2 Lipophrys pholis
CCCCCACCCCCCACCCCCACACCCCCACACCCCCCCAGCTGCAGGCCATCCCAGTTTTCTCATGGATGAGACGTGGCCAGAAGGAAGGTCAGTTACAAACTGTGAGGGTGAGTGTGGGTGGAGAGAAAACCAGCAAGAACACACAAACGCACACAAAAACTCAATTTCTAGAAATGTTTCCTGCAAGGTTCAGTGTGAATTGTTGACGACCATTACTTCTATCGTTTGGTGACACTCAGCATTAGTCATGATCAGCTCGGGCTGCGTACTGAGACACTGGGATCAGAGAAGCAAGTTTGTGTTTGGGGGTTTGCAAGTTCAAGAGGCCACTGACCTCGAGCAGCCTCCAGCAGAGTGTGTAGTTAAGCTTAACTATGAACAGGACGAGTTCATTACAAACAAGTTACTTCCCAAAGCAGATATATGAATTCAATACACACCTTTTCTTTTTAATAGTGAGAGCTGCAGCCAGGTGACTGTAGGCAGGACACACTCTGGACGGTCCATCACAGAACACACACACACACACACACACACACACACACACACACACACACACACACACACACACACACACACACACACACTGTGTTTGTCTTTGCGTGTTCAGGGTGATGTGTGGAGTGGTTGTACCGAGGGAGCCTCGGGATAAAGACAGACTGTGTTGAACACGTCGTCGTCACCTCTCTGCACTGATGTTCGCTCCAACGTTCCCCTCGCCAGCTTCCACGCTTTTCACCGAGAGATCGGGATGTCTTTTTCTTTACTCTGGAGAACCGACACTTTCCCACTGCTTTTGAACACGGATAAGCTCAGCCCAGAAAAAGCCAAGGACTGTCTAGATAAAGCCTTTGTAGTTTTTAACTTCACTGTTGCAAAGCATTCACATACAACACCAGTTACATTGTCCAATTCAATCAGCCACAATGGTGACAGATCTTCATGTTGGTTTACACAACTGTTTCCAGTGAAAATCGTAGTTTTACCACATTTTGGATATTCATTTACAAAATACTCTGCACTGTTTCCACATAAATAGGAGAAACACACATTTTTTGAAGCCTGTAGTTCTCAACATGAACACTAAACTAAATACAGATGAACAATGGAGGATTCAGAGTGTTTGTTAGAATTTATTTACCAACAGAGTGAATGTTTACTACACCATCATCTGCATACAGAGAGAACATTTCTTCCACACAGACACTGCATGTCCTTCCTGTGTTTGCTTTGGTTTTCTTCACTGTAGCTTAATTGGGTGGAAACCACCATCTCTATATCCACAATAAATCATTTGCACTGTCACATATAAATCGAACACATTGTGGAACCATCAAACATTATTGAAGATCCATATAGTTTTACATATAATACATTTTCAAGAGATGTGTGAGTGTTCATAACCATGAGAAGTACTTTAGATTTCCATTAGGCGCTCTTCCTGACAGTCCATAAATTGGTCTCACTCCTTCATCAAACAGTGCTTAAAAAGGGAGGCAGAGCGCTCAGTGAGGAAAGTAAAGAGAGAAGGTCAGGAGAAGGAGGTGCCGAGGAGGATGAAGGAGGATTTGGGCCCTTCAGGGCATGTTGAAGACCCCCACCCGCCCCTCTTTTATACAGCTTTTTAACTGACCTGCAGCTGACAGGTTTTTACTTGTGTGTGTGAGTGTGAGTGTGTGTGTGCGTGTTTTGTATCCAGTCTTGATCTCCTGACCTCGTCCAGCATTCTCAGCTCCCTTCTGTCTCCAGCCACACCCCCAAAACAATCAATAACCCCCTCCCACTCACCATCGCCGCGAGCCGTGACATGCAAATGACCCTCGCATATCATTAAAATATGCCTGGACAACAATGGGATAGCCTCGACACCCCCCCCCCCCCCCCCCCCCGCTTCTTCTTAAGACGTACGCCAAGACATTCACACACACACACACACACACACACACACACACACACACACACACACACACACACACACACACACACACACACACACACACACACACACACACACACACACACAAAAGCAAAGACAACTCGTGCCCAGATGGACTCAGTCAGTTGACCTCTACTCAGATCGGCAACAGACAAGTAAGCAGACAAACAGGTTAACACGCACACACACACACACACACACACCAGTAGCTTGCAGATTGGAATTGCGTCCAGCAGCTTCCTCTGCCAGACATAATACAGCCACTGTAATAACAATCTATTTCACTGATAACAGAACATTATGAGCGCCGCCATAATATTGTGTCATTTTACTTGTCGCTGTCAGAAAAGCTCTGACTGTCACCAGACCTTGAACGTGTGCTGTGGTACCTGAGGGCTCGTTCAGACCTGCCGTTAACGTACATTTTGGGTGATCCAATCACATGTGGCGATCCCTGCCGCAGACAGTTTACACTTGTCCGTATCGTGGGTTTCGGGCTAACTGCTTGAGATCGCATGGTGTCACTATATCTCTGCGTCACTTCTGTTAAATGACCTGGCACACAGTTATGAGTCACCCAGCTTGTGCTGGATGGTATCCTCTGCCCAGGCTGCTATAAGGCACCACGTCACTGCAGAACCTGCAGGCACAGACGTTAATGTCCTTTTTCATAGTCTCTTTGGAAATTTTTAAAGACTGTATATCTCAGACCGGCGCATTCTCTTAAACAAAAACACTTGTGCCATTCACGTATGATGTATGACATGATTTCCTGCGACGCCACCTTCACGATGCATGCTGTTCACACTACAAAGCCTTTCTGGTCTGATGTGTCCCTGACCACAGTCACCTGACAATCACTGTTTCGTTTGGTTCAACTCAAAAATAACTGAGGCTTGGGCCTCATTGTTGTTATAAATAAATGAAGTTGAAGTTATGTGTGTTACTCTGACTAGAATAATGTGATCTCCATTATATCAAAGCTGTACTTAAAAGAATTCCAATCAACAAGAGTCAGAGTCGACACTCTGGTGTTCTGGTTTTGGCCACCGAGCCGTATTTCTGACACACTTGGTGTCATGAATTTGGTTTTTTCTGATTTTGGTCATCAGTTTCAGGGTAATTGCTATGTAGATGTAGGATGCAAATTCTGGAAGAAAATAAAATCCTCTGAATGAATATACATATATTTAATTATTCTTATTTTTATTGGGGGCTTTTTGTTATAATTTTGTGGGGGTACGGATCTTAAAAACACGGGATATTGGAAGGTTGTGATCTCCTTTAATTGACCTCTGCGGGCTTTATGTTTGACTCTCAGAAAAGAGATCAAGAACCACTGTGGAATCAAATTCGAGAAGTGAGCAATAACGAGCGTTCAGAGAGAAACAAGCAGAGTGAACACAGAGGGAGAGAAAGAAGAAACGAGGGCAAGTTCAGAGCCAGACAATAACTGGACTCACTGCACTGTGTGCCAGAGGGGGCATGCCTTAATTAACTCTGTCGTTGACCCCTACACACACACACACACACACACACACACACACACACACACACAATGTCCATGTCCTGTGGTTATTGAACTCGGTGTTGAGGGCAGATCAGACCCAGGGCGCTGCACTTTAAGAGTTTGCTATTCTAATCAAATGCTGAAAAAAAACAAAAAACACTGGAGTGCGCACACACACATACACACACACACACCTATATGACTCAGTAAAAACCAGAAGCTGGAGGGTCGCAAGTCATGTAAATGGAAAAAAGGCATTAATTAGACAGTAGACTGTCAGGTTATTGTTATCGTGTGTGTGTGTGTGTGAGAGAGAGAGAGAGAGAGAGAGAGAGAGAGAGAGAGAGAGAGAGAGAGAGAGAGAGAGAGAGAGAGAGAGAGAGAGAGAGAGAGAGAGAGACACACACACACAGAAACACTTTCTTGTCGGTGTGTGAGCGTGTGAGTGACGGACGTCATGTCTTTCCTCCCTCAGATACGGAACATTCCAGCACTTCCCATTTGCAGGCCTGATCCATGGTAAGCAGATACAGTCCGTGGGCTAACGATCAAAGGGGCTTTGTCCTGCTGACGGAGGACTGGGCCTAAAAACATGGACCGGTGAAAGACAGAGACTATTGTATGAACAGAGGCCTCCTCTTTCCTCTCAGAAAACACACACTGTGGCGCCAACTCGACCTCCGTGTGTGTCCCATTGAGGTGTTTCTACACTGCAGCTCCTCACACACTCAAGTCAAAGGTGCAGGTCTGATGTCTGAATCATGATCTTCTGTCCTGCTAGCAAGACGGATGTCCATCCAAACAGCAAGTCAGTAGTTGACATTCTTACCTCACTGGGAAAAAGATTTGATCTTGAGTTGTGGAGTTTGCACGTTCTCACTGTGAGAACCTAAAGCCGACCTCCAGGATGATCATGAGACTGTGTTGTAATTGTCTTCATTTGAAATCGTATTGAACTGATTGTGCTTTGTGAAGGTGAATTTGGAGCTCAGGTCAGGATGGCTGCTGTGAAACACATAAATAGTGTGAAACAAACAACAAACAGAAGATTTCTCAAGAGCAAAGAAAAAGAGTTCACTTAGAGTTGCTGCAATATAACTTAGAAACTGACTGGCCACGTGTAATTAGCATTAGTCATTGTATTTAGGTAATAAAAAGAAGAAAAAAGAAGAAATATAGAACAACATTCCACATCAATACAGTAACGGCTAAATGATATGATTATATTATTGTTTGACTCTTTGTCAATTTAGCACTTACCACAGTAGAAAACGCCCCCATCGCAACCCCCAGGATTTTCACCTGTTCTTTTTTTTTATCTCTTCTGCACTAAAACAATCTAAATCAAAGAGAAGTGTATGTGGCCCTCCAAATGAAATGAGTTTGGACTATGGTAAATGGAAACTGAAATAAGGTCACGATACCACAAGTCCAATAGAAAAAGACCAAACATTTTCCTGCACACAGAGCTGCACGGTCATACATGAACGACCCTCTTCATAAGTATCAGGTCACTCACTGATTAGACTCTTTAAAAATTTACAGAACAGAAAAATAAAGGAGGAGAAAGTAGAGCAGCAACACAGTAATATGCTCAACTCGCCTCCAATAAGAAAAGAAAAGCAGGAAATTAAAGAAGAGAGTGGAAATCATCACAAAGCCAGGACACACTAAACCTTCCCACAATCCTCTCCTGTTGATTTCACTCTAATCAGGCAGCCAGTGAGCCGCTTCATTAACAAACAAGCAGTTTAGGACCAGAGCCAAAAATGTGGTCTGTGGTTTGTGTGTTCGTGTGTGTTCGTGTGTATCGTGTGTGTTCGTGTGTGTTTGTGTGTGCGCAGCAACTCACGATACCGAGGGATTACTGTTTGTAACTCAAAATCTGATTTGGTGTTTGTATAAAACAGGAGTTGAACCGTTGTTCAACCTCAGTGACACAAACCAACAAAGAGCCTCTTAAAGAGCCACAGAACTCAAAACCTTCACAGTGTACTATTGCCGCAGCCGCCTGTCCTGATCTGTGGCTGATCTCACATCCCTCCTCCCATCCCTCCTGAATAAGACCCTGAGATACTTAAACTCCTCCACCTGGGAAAGGTCCATCCCCCCTACCTGGAGAGGGCATGCCATCCTCCTTTTCTCTTAGAGGAACATAGACTCATCCAACATGTTCCACACTCTAAACTGTTCCAGTGAATGCTGAAGCCACTCATATGATGGAGCCAGGAGGACAACATCATCCACAAAGAGCAGAGACGTCACCCTCCGGCACCACCCCCCACTAGAAGCCCTCCTGGCTTCAGCTGCGCCTCAACACCCTGTCCATGAAAATCACAAACAGAAGGGGTGACACGGTACAACCTTGGTGGAATCCTGTGGCCACCTTGAACAAGTCCAATTTAATGCAGAGTATACAGTACAACGTATAAAGTACAACAACCGGATACCCTGCAGCAGCGGTCACTGTATTCCAGAATCCCTAGGCACCTCCCACAAGACATCACAGGGGACACGGTTGTAGGTCTTCTCCAGGTCTACAAAACAAATGTAGGCTGGATTGTCAACTCCCAAGACCCTTCAATAATCTGTGAGAGGGTGAAGAGCTGGTCCTTTGTTCCACCGCCAGGACGGAATCTGCAACGTTCCTCCTGTAGCTGAGGTTGGATTAGTTAGAGTCTCCTTTCTAGAATCTCCCCTTAGACTTTTCTAGGGAGGCTGGGATGAGTGATACTCTGATAATTGGCACACATTCTTCAGTCCCCCTTTTGGAAAATGGGTTCCCCCGCACCCCGGTCTGCCAGTCAGAAAGTACTGTACTGGAGGTCCATCCGATACCACGGAGGCATGTCAACCAGGAAAGCCCCACAATATCCAGGGTCTTCAGCAGCTATGAGCACAAAGGGTTTCTCATCCTGGGGCCACCAAGAAGTTTTTTTGACTACCATGGTGACCTCCATCAGGGAAATGGGTGAGGACAGCTCAGAAGCTTCAAGCTGTACCTCCTGTAAGGCTCAAATTATCCACTTTTAACAATTTAAGCCATGAGCTTTAAAATGAAATTCAGGGATTATTTGTGAATCACATGGGGTTCAAAGTTTATACTAGTCCCGTTCGCTGTTCTGGTTTGAACAAAGAGCCCAAACAAAATAACCCAGCCACTTTCTAACTCCAGTTTCCACTGAGGTCCACCTCCAATATACATGTTTTAACAAGGAAAAAACGTCATTTCCAGGTGATGACGCTTTTAAACTAAGATTGTGGAGCTTGGAGCTTATTCCAGCAAAAAATGAATTGGAAGAAACCTTGGGCCGTCAAAACTGGCAGACTACTGTGATCTGCACTCTGTTAACAATAGAAAAAAAAAGAAATGAGGAGCTCAACCTGAATGAGGTGTGTCCTGATCAGGTCATTCAGCCTGAAATGGTTAATAGACTTCTAGCAGGACAAAACATAACCAAGCACATGTGTTTAGCTTTGTATCCATATATGAAGCTTAATGCTCATCTTCAAACACTAACACCGAACAAAACTGGTGGAGCTTATCTGTTTGCAGCAGAGTGACAGGCGCACAGATAAAAGAAGAAAGAGTGATTGAAAGAGCAGAGCGAGCCGGGGAGTGGTGAGGGAGCAGCTGCTGCAGACACACAGGGACAGAGAGAGTCTGTAAACAACACACACCCGTAATCGAGCAAACCGTTACCATGGCTACACGGATGCTGAACATCCCATACCCAGTCACACACAAACACACACACAACATGGTTCAGATTTAATCCTGCACCGAGGCCGAGGACCAGTCCAAACAGCCGTGTGGGGGAAAGCTCATCTGACTGAAGCCTGGAGGACAGACAGAGACCATCAATACAACCAGCAGCATTCGTTAATATTGTCATTGATACTGGGATTTATTTACAGTCTGCCAGCTGAGCAACACGCATGTATATCAGTCAAAATATATTTTACTTCAGGTCAATGATTCATTATGATTTTCCTCATACAGCTGTTGTGTCCAAGCCTAACCTCAGTTTATCCACCAGATCATTATTAATCAAGTTTCTTCTTCAGTAACTAAGAATCAAGAATGAAGGACATTTGTGTTTGTTGGCAGTAAACCTTGTTCCAAAACCTGATTGTTTCTAAACAGTGATGCAGAACTCTAATATGACAGGAAATAGTTTTTCATTCATTCATTCATCCATTCATTTTCTTCCGCTTATCCATTTCCGGGTCGCAGGGGTGTCAGTCTGAGCACTGTCACCCAGATCACAATGCACCATTTAAGAACCTTCCTGCAGGTGGTGAGCCCACCGGAAGGTGGCGCCCGGCGTGGGACACGAACCCACTACCCTGAGATTGTGAGTCTCATGCTCTACCAAGTGAGCTAGCAACGCATTAATCTAACGCGTTACTATTTCCAAATCAGTAATCAGATTAAAGTTACTTCTCTACATACTGAACAGAACAGGCTGAGATTAACCGGGCTGCTCCTCTATTCCTCAGTCACACACACACACACACACAGGAAGTCCGTCTCCTCACGTCCGCGTACCTGACCCACCCCCCTTCTCCACTCTCAGCTAATCACAGGCCAACTCACTTTTCAAAATCCAAATATGAGTGCGTGAAACTAAATATTTCTTCTTCTGTTGGTTTGTTTTGTTGCACAGATGCATTGAGGATGAGCAGGTGCTTTAATGCATTTTATGATTTGACCTGCATCACTTTTCACTGTTTCCACAGTGACCTGGTGTCTCCACTGCAGCCTTTCTGCTCCGCTGGCGTCACTCCGGCTGTGAGCTGAGGCCTGACGAACTCCAGCAGAAATGAATAATAACGCCTAAAAAAGGTTGAAGGATCAATTAAAAACATCATACTATCAGAGGTTAAAGATTTTTCTCCAAGTCACATTAATGTCGGTTTTCTCTGCTCATCGTTGGACTGGCATTTCAGCAAGACGAATGAACCTACATGTCAAAAGAAAAAATATCGTTTTACAAATCGAAGCGTATTTATTAAAAAAGTTACTGATCGCTTCATTATGTCTACTTGTGTAATCCTTCAAGATCAACAGCTCCTCCATAATCTTTCCAGTGGTCAACGAGTTCAGTTCTCTGTAAGAAGATGATCATTGTTCAAGCTGTTTTGTTGTCGAAATTTACATGAATCCATAATAAGTTGTCCCTAATATTTATCCCCTCTGGTAAGTTAAAACGGCAAATTAAACTGGTGACAAGAGATTAAATCCAGACGAGGGGGCAGGGGGACCAACTCAGACCAGACACAGACACAGTGACAGCAGTGTGTGTGTGTGTGTGTGTGTGTGTGTGTGTGTGTGTGTGTGTGTGTGTGTGTGTGTGTGTGTGTGTAGCCCCTCAAACACTTCTTCCCTGATTGCGAAGTCAAATAAAGGCTGTCGCGCGCCAATCCTTTTTGTCCATACGCTGACCCCCACTACCAGCCCCCCCTCAAGGAGAACCTGCCTGTCCGCCTTGTGCCCCCCCCAGAGCCTAACACACACACACACACACACACACACACACACACACACACACACACACACACACACACACACACACACACACTTCAGGCCCGCGTGTCTTTGTCTTCAGCAACAGGAGGTGTGGTCGTTTTCTACAGTTAATGAGTTAGCGGGGCCACGAGGGCCAAGCAGAGGCACGGGTCATCCATTCATTTAGCCCTTTAAGCCTCCTTAGCCCACTTCCCCTACACACACACACACACACACACACACACACACACACACACACACACACACACACACACACACACACACACACACAGGCACAGAGTCATATAGACCTGGCGTCTGGTGACACAATAGCTTCTGGTAGCAGCTGGTCAGCAGTAGCCACAGGAGTTTTTTGCACACGCACACACACACACACACAAACAAGCAACATGTACAAGTCCCTGCATGTCTAATGACTTGCCAAGACGACGTAAGAACAAGAGAAGACGACTTGTCGGGCCATCTGTGGCACGAAGGCCAGAAGGAACATCTGCGGCGATCAATAACACACTCACTCTCTCACACATTTTCGCACGGCAGCACGCATGAGTGGGCACATTAAACACATGCCAGCATGTGTGTGCAAAAGCATATAAATGAACTGTATGTGAACGACTGCTGAGTGACGCTAACAGTGGCATTCTCATATAAAGTTTGACCAGTGTGTTGAAACTTCCCAAATACACAAACTGTTTAGCTGTGCTTTTTTTTTTTCCACAGCCAAAATCCCTCACTAAGGTACTCAAAGACAATGGATGAAAAAAACTGTTTAAAAAAAACCCCCAAAAAACATGTACAATTCATCCTAAACTGAAAAACCTTCAGCCTTTCCTTCAATACATCTTCCCAGAAACTCTCTGCTGAAATCAAGCATGAGCTGTCTCTACTGTAATTTCACACCAGCCTCATCCCTTTTTAGCCACCCTGTATCTCAGCCACGTTATCTGCTTTCAGGATTCATTCAGATTATGGAAGACACACTCAGCAGCTCATGATTAACTTATAAGAATCCAAATTGAAAATGACAGTGTGTGTTGGTTGACCAGAAAGCCTTTCTATGCACTAGTACTGTGCAGGTGCTTGTAATTTAACACAAAACCTCACAAAGCTGCGGCTGAAGTATCTCTGATAAACGTTCTAAACTAAGTCTATGTTGTTGTATTTCTTTTCTCCAGTACAGGCATATACATATGTGGTTATTGTTCTTATTTTACACTAGTTTTAATTCAACATATGAGACAAATATTACAGCGGATCCTCTTCATGTGTATTTTTGTCATGAGGTCAATCACAATTCAACTCAATAAAAATCAAAAAGAGACATTTTCTCCACTGATTTTAAACCAGTGGTTCTCCAAGTGGAGGGTGGGGCTCCAATGGCGGCCACAGAGTGTCCCGCGGCTGAAATAATTCAGAGGTCAGAAGGATGCCTTTTCCCACAAGGGCAGAAAAAACAAAGAATTGTTACTAATTTCATTAAAGAACAGTTTTATCAAAGAATTTGTGGTGAGCAAAACAAAGATGAATGGACATTATAATTAGCATTATCATTAAGTGAATAAGCATGACGAAACTCACTGTCTGTTTAGTGTTGGTGCCCAATGAGCTGAAAAGCTGTTGACAGTTATAATATGTTGTTATATGAAAAATAAAATGGTTTGTTTGGGACTATGTACAAAAAACATTAATCTTAAAGAAAAGATGCTTCGTGCCGGATTTAGCCATTGCTAGTTTCCATCTGCAGGAGCACAACATTTTAATACATATTACAAATATAGCCTACAGTAGCATTAGCAACATTATAAAGCAGCATTCAATCAAAAACTACTTCTTCTACTAAGAAAAACATGTAGCATGAGGAGGGTTTACTGAAGAAAACTAAAACGCAAGCACACACACACACACACACACACACACACACACACACACACACCTCGTCAAACACTGAGTATGTTCTCGAGTCATACAACATGAATGTGGACTCACTCTGCTCAGCAGGACTTCATTAACGCTTCACCAGGCAGCTGAGAGGAAGACAAAGACTAAATTTAAAATGCAGCGCGACAGTCACCCGTTTCGAACAACGTTAAAACGTTTCGACACAACATTGTAGTCTTGAATGATGGTCACAATCACAGAACAAATAATCCGTGAAACAAATTAACATATCTGTGATCGTAACTGTGATTACTTTTTTTCCTTCAAACACAAAAGTTTTCTCAGTGCACCTGAGAAAGTGACTGTAATGTTTTCAGTGTTCAGAGTTATGTCCTGTTATGAAGACAAATGAACTGTTGAGTCCAGTTTTCATTGATTGGGATCTTTTGTTTTTGTTAATGAATCAATCATGATGCTTCTGGTGCATTAAAACCTTGTACATCACTCTGATCACTCCATCACAAAGAAATAATCTTGAATACCAAAGCTAAAAACATGAATCTATTGTTCCTGTAAATTGTTCAATAACGAGAGGAATCCACTCAGGAATGAAACGTCTTCCTCACTTCAGAGCGAAGGTCTCTTCAGTGCTTCTGAGAGTCGAGCAATAAGATACGATGGCGTACAGACTGAGGAGAGTGACGACGTGAGAGAAGACAAACATGCAGACTGAGACACGGACAGTGTGTGTGTGTGTGTGTGTGTGTGTGTGTGTGTGTGTGTGTGTGTGTGTGTGTGTGCGCACGCGCTTGTTAAGTGACCTATATGTGTCAGTGCAGTGCAGGAGACCCCTGGGCTTTGGTTATATTTGGTCATCCTGTATGTGAAATCAACCAGCAAGGAGACACACACACACACACACACACACACACACACACACACACACACACACACACACACACACACACACAGCCAGGAGTCGCAGACAGAACTACTGCCATTATGTAAGTGCTGTGGAGCACTGATCCAGCTGAGACGTGGAGGACGATTCAGTGTCAGTAACTAATGATACTGTCAACCTTTATTTGAACGACAGAGACAGAAAATATGAGCCTCGTGTTCAAGGTTACTGCACGCTGCATTGATAAATGTCTTGTCATATGAACATGATACATATACAGTATCTGAAGATGAACTGGGCCCCAATGAATAAGTTTCTATGCACGGTGCCTTCATGTCAAAATGTTTGCACAATCTGATCCAACGCTTCCATTTCCTGGTGTCTAAGACTTTATTCCTCAACATAAATGTTATTACCTGATGTGTTAGTGCTTCTCAACTACTGTTTGCTCCTGAAGTTGATGGGACTCACCGTTGCACACTTCCTGGTCCCATTGAGACCATTTACTGCTTCTCCTGACATTCACTTCAATGGAACTTCAAATGAAACATTTTTACATGCAGAATGTATTTTGTGTCATATTAAATTCATTATTAACTTGTGTATTGTTGTTGTTAGGATTTTCCGACCCCTATCTCACCCAGGCTGTGTGTGGAAATTACCTCAGGCAAGACACTGAACCCCAATTTGTTCGCAATGGTGAGTGAGAGTGTGTGTGAGCGTGTGATCATGTAAAGCAGGCCGAGTCTGCTGGAGCAGTAAATATCTGATATATCATTCACCACAAGCACCACAGTGTGAATAATCTTCCTACTACTAAACATCGAGGCAGTTACTTTGCTTTTTGTGTGTAACTGCGAGGCGCCTGCTGGTTTTAGGATCGGAACATTTCAGGGTCCACTGACTGGACAGTGTAACGGCACATGAGATATTTAAGGGAAGATATATAAGGGGAAGATCAGCCTGTTAGAGCCCGACCTCCATCACTCACTCACTGTTACACTGTCTTTGTGTGTGTGTGTGTGTGTGTGTGTGTGTGTGTGTGTGTGTGTGTGTGTGTGTGTGTGTGTGTGTGTGTGTGTGTGTGTGTGTGTGTGTGTGTGTGTGTGTGTGTGTGTGTGTGTGTGTGTGTGTGTGTGTGTGTGTGTGTGTGTCCACGCTCTGAAGGTCACAGGTTGAAGTGATTGTTTGGTTTAATGTCCTTGGCTTCTCTTTAATCCCTACCTTGGCATTCAGCTCTGACCTGACATGCTCCATTGACTTCAGATTACTGTACACACACACACACACACACACACACACACACACACACTGAAAGAGATTAGCTTGTCTGCACATTAGAGGTGCATTCAAGCGTGAGCGACATGGTTGCATCTTACTTTCCTCACCACGGAAACAGGATGGAAGAGAAAGACTGCCAATGCATTCAGACACAAAAAGCACCGTTCATTCAGTCCCATTTGTACATTTCTAAAGAGATGTTGAAACCAGCAGCTGTGGCTTGTCGTCTGCAGATCAATCTCTCCCTCGGCATGTCTAAGTGTCAAAGTGCTCTTGGGCAAGACACTTCACCACAAAAATGTAAAACGCTAACTGTCTAACTACTGGAGGGGAATTGCGACAGCAGCAATGCAACTCACAATAGCAGATGGATTTCAAAAATTACTCCATACAACTGATCCTTAGGGGGGAAACCCTGACCCGCAATACTCTGCAATCAGAATGAACGTCTGTTTCTCAATCTGTCCAATCATTCAGTCAAATGAGGCTGTTTCTGAACACACACTGAACAAAAATATACTTTTGTTTTTTCACCCATTATTCATGGGCTGAACTCAAAGAGCTAAGACTTTTTCTACGAACACAAAAAGTTTATCTCTCTCAAATATTTCTAAATCTGAGTTAGTGAGCGCTTCTGCTTTGCCGAGATAATCCCTCCATTATTGCAGAGGTGTGCCTTAAGGCTGGCCAATTAAAGGAAGTACACTCTAAAATATAATTTTAAAGTATTGGGGGGTCCTAAACAATGCAAACATCTTCAGATGTTGTAAATCACATTTCGCCTTGTACATTAACCTCTGAGCATAAACTGAGATGCACGACAGATATTACATATTCATGAAGGCTGGTATGTTAAATTGATGGGGTTTTTTTCATTTTGCACGGAAGTCGGACACAATCATCAGTTTATCAAATCAGAGTCAGGTTTATGGAGCAAATGTTTAATAGATCAGCTCCACAGAGCACAGCGCCCACATATTAGTCATTACATTGGCCTCCAGAACTTTGTCGTTACAATCATCCAACCGCAGACAACAAGCAGTAATGTTGCTCAATACAGACAACACCATTGAAAAATGTTCTGAATCAAGAACTACACATTTGTTTGAATTGGGGATCTGATTAAAATACAGTTTGTTTCTTCTTTAAATATGTAAAAAAGTAAGAAATGACAGAAACAGTGCTAATAAAGCTGTGAAATTCCCACCACCACTGAACAAATGTGTGCAAAAAGCTCTAAAAGATGTTTTTTCTCTTCAAAGTCGCCTCCATATAACAGTTATAAATAGGACAATTCCTGTGGTTTGATCAGAAACCAGCTTGAAACAGGCTTAGACGTGGAGCAGTATGAAAAAACATCTCCTTCAGCTGAACATGAAGCACGGGTTTTACTTGACGAGGATCACTGAAATTGATCTGCTGGGCTTCTTATTTTAGGCGTCATATTTTGAGGCTCGTCTGCCATTCTCGTTCAGATCTGAAGAGCGTCGGGCTGCGAGGAGGGAGAAGAGTCGCTCCGGATTCACAAAGTGGAGACTGCAACACTTTTATTCCTGCTTTGTTTCTTGGGCCATTGAGCTTCAGCAGCATTTACCATGAAACGACTACAACGTGTGTGTGTGTGTGTGTGTGTGTGTGTGTGTGTGTGTGTGTGTGTGTGTGTGTGTGTGTGTGTGTGTGTGTGTGTGTGTGTGTGTGTGTGTGTGTGTGTGTGTGTGTGTGTGTGTGTGTGTGTGTGTGTTTGTGTTCGTCTTGTATGCACTCCTGTCTCTCCGAGTATTCAGGAGTCCAATCATCACTCATCCAAAAGCCATGGTGAGCGCCGGTTCTGCTCAGGAGTCGACCTTTGAGGGGATTGGCTGTCCATCCTCAGTGGGACCAGGTTCTTGTCCAATCAGATTAGCGGGTGGTCTGGGCCAGTCTAATTAAGCGCATGAAGATAACAAGGTCCAGGGGATAATTGATAGACGAGGACTACAGGAACAGACGGGTGAACTCTGGAGAGAAAACTCTACTGCTTTCATATCTTCCTGTATTTATCTTCTGCTCTCTCTCTCTCTCTCTCTCTCTCTCTCTCTCTCTCTCTCTCTCTCTCTCTCTCTCTCTCTCTCTCTCTCTCTCTCTCTCTCTCTCTCTCTCTCTCTCTCTCTCTCTCTCTCTGTTCTCCATTACGTTGTGTTATCATTTTGCATACGGTGGGTAGATTGACGTGTGCTCATGAAAGGTAAAGACTTCTAAAGACCACAAAAACTTTCATTATAACATCACAACTCAGCTCACAAAATTCAGAAAAACTAATGAAAATCTATGTTTAGAGGAAGATAATGGAAGTGAATATGGACTTGACCCACTAAGTCAATAGTATTAAACATACTAAATGACTTAATAACTTACAAGCTCACCCAAATAGATTGTGCTTTGGATTCTGTGGGTTTTGTACTTTTGTACCATGAGAGATAGTGACGGGCTATGATATGGAAACGGTATCATTTTCATATTCATTTGCTTGAGTTGAGCATGGAGCGATTGGATGGAGCGCTGAGATTTTCTACAATAAAAGAAACAAGTCGTCATTTCTCACATTCACTTTACAACGAGTGAGATCTAACCATCTTCTATACCAGCGTTGTTCAGACCACTGCAGGCTATTCCAGTCAACACGGGGCCAACAGGCAGTGTCCAACCATGGACACAAAGCTAACAGACACTCAGACACGTTCACAACCATGAGCAACCTGCAGTCACCAGTTAACCTGACGAACATCTTCTGTTTATCCTGGGATAACCACTGTCCCAGCATGCCACAAGCAATGAGTCCCATGATGCATTCGAAGCTGTTACAATAACAATTATCCCAATAATTTCACTATAACCAAACAATAATGCTGCGTCACTATGACCAAACATGACTGATAGAAAAATTGGAACACAACTACTGCAGATGCTGTTTACGCCTGTCTTGTGTATTTATCATACAAAGGCCAAGTTTGGAATCGTGCAGTGCTGAAGTAGTAAACGGGGATCAACCAGTTCCATACCGACAGTATTTTAATGCGTGAAGTAGATCAGAAGCTCACCAAAAGTGTAGAAGAAAAGCAAATGTTTAAATCTTCATAAGCAGGGTGTCAGGTCTCTGTCTGCCCCTGTGTGTCTCACCTCATGTTTCCAATAAACCTATGATCTTGTCCCTCTGTGGGCTCCCTTTGTTACAAGTTCCACCTGTGTCCACCCTTTCCCTGTGTATTTAAACCCTCTCGCGCTGTTGTCTTTGTTGACTCATCTTGTCTACATGTTGCTCTTGTGTCCCCCACATTTCCTCGTGTTCCCTGGACTTCTGTGCAATAAACCTG
Organism: Lipophrys pholis; assembly: GCF_963383615.2. NCBI lineage: Eukaryota > Metazoa > Chordata > Actinopteri > Blenniiformes > Blenniidae > Lipophrys > Lipophrys pholis. The sequence continues at coordinate 4,244,799 of NC_137637.1, forward strand.
ATTATATGGAACTCCATGAGTCTGCGTTTGGGTCCCTCCTGCAATTCCCTGAGACAGAGGTTCTTAACCACCAGTATGCAGTCTGTGGATCATTTGGTACCGGGCCATAAACAGAATATTACATTATATTTGGAAAACTTACATTAGTCTGTATTGAGTTTTATTCTGAAAAACACTTCTGTCAGCGCTCAGTTTTCTTCATACATAATTTAGCCCTCCTATGGGTCATATTATGCAAAATTAACTTTCTACTGGTTTTCCAACAGTACTAATCGTCCCCATACATGGAATGACCCCTTAAGTGAAGAAAGTCTGTCCTCTCTCTCAATGGCTTGTTTCAGTTTTTAAAAAGTGTGTTGCTCCAACCAGCCAATCAGAACTCAAACCCTATATAGTGTCATCTGGGGTTTAGCCAATCCCAGTCAAGGTAGGCCCTCCCTTTGACTCCTCCCACAATCAGGCAGCTCTGCTCTGGCACATGGCACCACGAAAGGAAGTACTTCCTCCTCTTCCCAAGATGGACATGTGTGGGCAGAGCCAGTCCAGCTCACACAGACACAGCAGATTCTGAATGCAGCTCCTATGATCCAATATTCAAATGCAGGAAAATCAGGGAAAAGCTGGATTTGGGGCTTTAAATAAAACATCAAATAAACTTTAAATACATACGTTTTTGGACCAAAGAGACCATGTGAAAGTGTTGAAAAGCTGGATAATATGACTCCTTTAAGGTCTTTTCACACACCGTCCTGCCAGCTGGCGGAAAAATGATGTTGCTGGCATAGAGGTTCTCTGCATTTAACAAAGTCCCAAGTGATCCACCACATCCATTAATTAGACAGAGGTCATATTGTCTTCAGAGTCAATCCTCCTGTGTACGGTGTAGTTTTGAACCTGTTTCCTGATGTCATGACTTCAATACTGGAACATGATATGCAAATGTATGTGACAAACACCAACCTGCCAGGACATTACCAACAACCTCTGAAGAGTCTGGCTCCTTTTGCTACCTAGTATGTGCAAACGATGATGTGCTGTGGATTCTATTGTTTCATCAGAACCATCATTACCTTTGCAGCGGTTTGAGCAGCAGCTCATTTGTTGGGTCGGACCAAACAAGCCAGCCTTCACTCATCCATGAACTTTAGTCACCCGTGTCCCGATTACCAATTCATCACTTTTCCTTCGCTGGTCCACTTCTGATACTGACTACTGCAGAGTGGGGACACCGCTGCAGTTTTTAGTTGCTCTGACCCAGTTTTTCAAATCCTGGCATTTGCTCATTTTTCTGCTTTTAACGCATCACTTCACCTGTCAGTGGTCATAATGATATGGCTCATTAGCATATAATACATTAAAAATGTACTTCTTTTTCCATAAACCGTCACTGGGAGAGGGCTGTTCTCTCATACCGAGGAGTTCACCTGTTCTCCATGTTTGTCCTTAGCGATAGAACATAGATAGAAGACAGCTGGTCTGATACACGACTCCCAAGAACTTTGAGATATATGGCTTTTAGGTGAAATGTATGGAAAGCGTAAAAAGTTCATGCTTCAGTGATATCAAAAAGAAATAGCCCTCTTTTTGGAAACATTCTTATTCATATATTTGCATGCTTGCTTAAAACCACCAAAGGTACTGGACATTACCCAGTTATAAAAGCAGGACATTGGAAATGAAATGTCCCACAAATAGAGTTGAGACAGAACCAGAGGCTCTCCTGAGTGTTTGCTGGGAAATCGTACCAGCCGAGGACTCAGCGCTGACTCATCCTGACAACCAGCCTGAGGAGACTGCGTGATGACTGAATTCTAAATTTAAGGCGAACACTTCCTGTAAGACCTATTTTACCATGACTAATCAGAAACAATCATCCAAAGTCCCCAAACCTGCATCCCGTATTTTCACTTTTCCCTAAAGGATGTCTTTTTGACTATAAAGTGTGGTTTTTCTGTGGAATGTAAGATCTAACCGCGGCAAAAATGGTTTGTTTTAAATATTCAATATTAAACTGATGTCTAATATTACAGTTTTAAAAACTCTTCTATAATATGACTGAAACCACTTAACTCAGTTTGATCATATTTATCAGACAGGTTCCACTTTGTTCATGTTAATGACTCTTCAGCACAGACTGAAGTTAATCATGGGAGTTCCAAAGGGTTCTGTCTTAGGACTTAGGACCAGTGGTGTGCAGTCAGGGTCAGAAGGGGAGCACTGTTAGCCCTGTCAAAAATGATTCTTCTTTTTTTTATATAATTAAAAAGTGATTTTGAAATCTGTGTCTGCAATGAATTAGGCTGCTTGTTCAGTATGTAACTTTATCCAGAAAACGACTGGTTACATTTTGTGGAGCTCAAATCTCCTATGTCCTCTAAACGCATCACAGCTCCTTTCCTCTGCTGGGCACAGCAGGAACTGCATTGTTAGCCTCTGATCGAAGCTGGACGTTGCTATTGGGTTAAAACGTTGAGTGACAGTATCATCAGCCAATCAAATTGTGATGTGTTGTTGACGGAATGCCCTCGGGCAAGTGGAGTTTCTAGTGCTGGTCTTGGTGTCGTCATTGAAATGAGCTTCACTGATTGGCCCATGGGCAGATGCGTGATGACGCACTGTTATTATCTGCTATTCTGGAGGTGATGGTGGCTAATTTAACAGCAAGATCTGATGATACAATAGCGGACCTGCTTCAGGGGCCTTTTTCAAGGCGCCCGTTTGCAGAAGAAATGGAAATTGTGAGTCGAGGAAGACCGACACCAAAAATTGATGGGCTAACTCAGACCAATAAAGGCTTTGTGTGGCATTTTAGATTTATGGAGTTGATCTACAAGTGAAAGGTGAGAGCTAGTTTTCTTTTTTTTTTTTACTTTCACTGGATTAGATTGGCGCTGCTGTTGGCATTTGGTGCTGTTTTTTTGTAAAGTTGTAAAGTGGTGTTTCCCATACAATCGTGGCGGCCGCCAAAATTAAATTATGTCAGGTTTTGGTTCGACCAACGCGATATCGCTCCGTTCATTCATCTCCGCATAGCCTCTTTCTCAGTTATTGTCATTCACACAGACAGAAGAGCGCGCATGCATGACAGTAGTGCGCGAGACTCACACAGTCCGAACCCCGCCCGCTCAAAAGCCCGGTGTTTTGAAGGGGACCAGATTTTACTTGAAAAATCTGGAACTGAGTTCTGGGTGCAATCACATTTCCTCAAAAGAAACAGACTTTCCCAGAAGGTCCCTAAAGAGAACCCTGGTCCGCATCAGGGGAATGTGAACACGCCCTTAAATATATAAAAGCCTGGATGAGCCGTAGGTAACTTTGTCAAGTTGTGAAAGAGCCGTCATCTATATACACTATACACAAAATGTGAGCTTTTACTGAGAGCATATTTCAACATTACTTCTGTTCTCATTATGACAAATTCATGTTGAAAAAAGCATTTGAATACATTGTCTTGCCACTGTTGCATGTGCAGTAACACAGTACAACAGGTCCACAGCTTGTGTATAAATTCCTGACAAATATATATTTATAAAAAAAACGGGAGGAAAATGAATAAAGCCAAGATTATGCATTGATGCATATAGGCCTGAGTCATTGGCTGCAGCCTTCCCAATGAATCAAGAGGATGGATGGATGGATGGATGGATGGATGGATGGATGGATGGATGGATGGATGGATGGATGGATGGGTGGATGGGTGGATGGATGGATGGATGGCCTGAGTCCCCACAGACAGATTGCCATGACAGCTCTCTGCCTCAGGCCAGACTGAACGTCTGTCACTCACAGCACAGATACGCTCCCCGTGCAAATATGAATGCATAATGAAGACATCATGAACACAACTACAAGACCTGGCACACACACACACACACACACACACACACACACACACACACACACACACACACACACACACACACACACACACACACACACACACACACACACACACACACACACACACACACACACACACACACACACACACACACACACACAGCTACTGATGAAACGGAGACAGACCACGCTAACAGATTAGTCACCAGATCAGCTACTGAGTGTATGAATCAGCTCCTCTCCACATTAGCTCAATGGCCTCGTTACTCTGTCAACGGAGCACGTCAGTAATTATGCGCCAGACTTAGACTGGGATTAAGACTGTAATTAATCACAGAGTTATTGTTTGGGCTGGACGTAGAACCTGGTGATGAATACTATCTGGGAACCACTGCGGTACTCGGATGTGTCCAGCAGAACCAGTTCAGTATTTGGACACTTTCCATCCAGTTTGAAGAATCCAGTGAGTCTGAATGTCACCTATAACATCCAATCACATGCACCCATTCACACACCGAGGGTCCAGCTCTAAGTCAGCAGCTGTTGGAGGTTGTGAGTCCATTTCTGATGAAACTTCATAATCACAAACACATGTGGAAGCTGATTCACTGTCAGGAGTTACACACAAATAAAACACAGACTGTCAATGAAGTACATTTTCCCTCTTAAACACAAAATATAAGGAGTGAATATCTCCTGCAAATTACATTCAGATGTACATGTACTACAGACAATGTGATTGACAACGTGCAATTTAGAATTTTGTGGTGTTTTTGTTGAATTCACTTTTCTTTTTCTTTTTTTTGCTGAACGTATTTGAGATATGATTGATATCCTCCTCCACAAACACGTCCGACTCATAATAATAGAGAGAGAGAGAGAGAGAGACTTTTTTCTACATAGATAAGATCTAGTACAGAGGGTGAATGCCCCCACTGAGCAGTTTGTTTTCTACTAAACATAAAATCAATGTGGTTTTCACAGCTGTGCAGCGATCACACGCCTGCTTTAGAGGATCCTCCAGTGTGTCTCTCCACAGTAATCTGAGCAGCATTCAGCCTCTTTCTCTGAAAAGCAACCTTGACATTAGTTGTAGAACAGCTGCAAAGCAGGCAGACATGCACACAGAAGACTATTAGACACATCAATGGATGTCATTTTCTGACCCGAAATGACATTAAGTCTAATAATGGGTAATTTTAGCTTCAAATCCGAGCCGACAGGCATGTCATTTGGTTTGCTTAAGTGTTGTATTATACAGCCGGAACTCACTCACGCACGCACGCACGCACGCACACACACACAATCAATTCATTCACAAACAAATGGAGCACTGAGCCAAGCACAAGAAATGTGGAGTTGATGTGTTGGAGGAGGAACTTACATCTAAGAGTTTCAGCAAATCAATCTGAATCAGGCAAAAAGTAAAAAAAAAAAAAAAAAAAGGGTTGAGAATCAATACAGATAACATTTTAGAATAAAGTCCACACATAAAAATAATGTGGAGCCAGCTGAGTAAATGTTTCTCACCACCATCACAACCAATCCCTAATGAAGGCTGAGCCTCCTTTTCAAACGCATTAAAAAGAAAAACAATATTAGACAATCAGCATAACTTGTATGAATATCTAATGGCATAAATTCCTTTTTATCTGGGAGACATTAATTCACGAAAAAAAGAGAGTAAACACGCTGAATGTACAGTGTTATTTGGATGATGGCCAGCGTGTGTGTGTGTGTCTGCGTGCGTGCGTGCGTGCGTGCGTGCGTGTATAGAACTACGTTTGTGTTTCATACATGCGAACCTTCATTCGACCAGGCCCGACGGTTCCAACCCTCACTGCTACAGCCCTGAAACAAAACACACACACACACACACACACACACACACACACACACACACACACACACACACACACACACACACACACACACACACACACACACCTCTGCAGTGCTCATTAGCTCTCTGTGTGTGTTTCACACTAAATGCCCTTTCACTACAGACTTCATTTGTCTGAATGATTTCCCTTTCATTTAACTCTCGAGTCACTTTCATTGTGTGTGTGTGTGTGTGTGTGTGTGTGTGTGTGTGTGTGTGTGTGTGTGTGTGTGTGTGTGTGTGTGTTGGTTTGCTCTGCAGATGGAGCTTTGGTACAGTTGGCTCGGGTTTCTCTCCTGAATATGCGACAGAAGCGAGTCGCCTCTAACATCTGTGGTCTGCGCTGAGTCTGCATCATCATGCAGAAAACACATGTAGAACAAAGTGTGTTTTCCTTTCGCTCCTCTGGACTGGACTGTGTGCAGCTCGGCACTCCTCAGGATCATAATCACACAACAAGAGGCAACAACCACGAAAATGAAGAAGACAGAAGAGGAATGATGGTGCTACAGTTAAAATAGCCAGAGGAAACCTCTTCCCTACAGTCACCGTCCACCCAGGACAAAACATGTCTCAAAAACACACCAAAAGTCTCAGTCCAAAGAAAGTCTGGAAACAGCAGGGCTGAAACACAAGCTGAGAATGCTCAAGTATTGACCAAGTATTTTCTTTAAGTATGAATTATGAATTGTGAGTGATATGTTAAACGGTTTATGTTATTTGTAATTGAAGAAGTAAATCTACACATTCAAAAACTTGTTATAATGGAATCAGAAGAAATAAGTCAAACAAATATCCTGATTTCTAAAAAACTGCTTTTTTTTAAATTTTACAAGCTCCCTCCATCGTTTCAGTGTGTGTGTGTGTGTGTGTGTGTGTGTGTGCGTGTGTGTGTGTGTGTGTGTGTGTGTTTTACAAATCCCCCTTTCTATTATCATCTCCCCGTCTTGTATTCATATAATCTGACACCTCCTCCCCACCATCCTGTTCTGGTCCTTCTTCCCTCCCTCTCCCTCTCCATCACTGCCTCCTTCTTCCTTCTCTGCTTTCTCCCTTCCTCCTCCTTTTGCACCCCCTTCCTCCATCTCTTCTTTTCCCTTCTTCCCACCTTCCTCCTCCTTTTCTTCCTTCCCTGCTCCCTTCCTCCCTCCTCTCTCCTCCTCTGCTTCCTCCTACCTCCCTCCCTCCTCCCTCCTCATCTCCTTCTGTCCGCCGCTGTCATCTTTTTTAACCCACTTTCAAGCCCAAACAATAGAAACAATGTGGTGTGAGTCCCCGAGGCGATGGGAGGGATGTAGATGTAGAGGGGCAGAACAAGTATCAAAAGACTGCCCCACAACCCCCCCAAAACCCCCACCCCAGGAGAGAGAGAGAGAGAGAGAGAGAGAGAGAGGGGGGGAGAGAGCACTCCTCTCCATCTGTGGAGGTGCTGAAGGAAACAAGGGGTTATGGAGGAATGGAGGAGGGTGACAGGCTGCAGTGAAGTGACTGGTGTGTATGTGTGCGTGTGTGTGTGTGTGTGTGTGTGTGTGTGTGTGTGTGTGTGTGTGTGTGTGTGTGTGTGTGTGTGTGTGTGTGTGTGTGTGTGTGTGTGCGGGCGTGTGTGTGTGTGTGTGTGTGTGCGTGCGTGTGTGTGTGTTTGAGGTGCAAGAGAGAAATGGGAGGAGCTGCTCCTTCTCTTCATCTCTTCATCGTCTTTTCTTTAAATGACTTCCTCACATTGGATTACCACAATGGGATAAAAGTATGTATTCCTGAGAACGGTCCTGTACTACAGAGGAAGACTGCTGTTGGACCAACATGTCACAACAGTCTTCATCTTCACACTCAAGGTTTGTGTGGATGGAAATGGTTTTGTGGCAGATGTACGAAATAACACACACAATCAATTCATCGCATTTGTGAATGTGGAAAGTCAGCCATGTGTTCCAGACAGCAGATTATATAAGAGGCGTTTATGCCAATAGGTGCCAGTACAACGTGATTGAGCACATCTGAAAAGGTTTCAGTTGTTTCTGATGTGTTTGAACAGGAGGTTTAAATCAGCTCAGCTGGCTCCTTCCACTCGTGAGCTTGATTACAAGATACTTTGAAGCTCAGACTGATCGTCGTATCATGTTTATTTGATATACTGTATGTATTTTTTATTTATTTTTTTCCTCTAACACGTCCAACTCTGCATTCTTGTGCTGGAGGGTTTGTCCTCGAAGTCCATTTGAAATAATGAAAAACGATCTGTTGTCATAGAGCAGAAGGACTCATCTGATTGGTTAATATGTGGACACACAGAGCCTGAATGTAATCAGTCTTTTATCATCTGTATATCATTAATGCTGAAATGGCTATGACGATAAAATTGAGACATTATTGCACTCATTTGTTCAGATATTTTTTACTTTTCTTTATTTACAAACAGTTTTGAAGGAACTGATGACATTAAATCTGTCGAAGTCTTCCCGTGCTGTTTAACCGATTGACTGTAGGCCACAAGGAAAACCAATTAAACAAACTGATGTGCAGCTACTTTTCACAACAGCCAAACAACAACTCAACATGTCCTGAAGCTCAACATTTATAATGTATAGTAGAGAGACAACTTTTCAAAAGAGGCTTTTAGAAACTAAATTGTGAGGTCAGGACAAGCTCTGAGCTCCCCTTTCACTTCCCTGCTACTGTTACACACACACACACACACACACACACACACACACACACACACACACACACACACAGCTCACATTTCTCCACACTATATGTGTCTTTCAAACTGCTGCATTGAGACATAAAGGAGCGCAGAATGTCTCGGGGATCAGATGCATTGTGGGTATTGTGCCAAACATACATTTCTATTGTGTGCGCGTGTGTGTGTGTGCATTGTGTGTACTCTGTATGCGTACTGTAGCGTATCAATACGGCGGAACGAAGGCCTGCGGAGACGAGGAGCCTGCAGGAGTTGTGGCGTTAATGTATGCAACAAGTCTTCCATTGAATGAGGACACACTGACAGTTTGTTGGCATTAAAGAGAAAGAGAGGCTGAGTGTGTCACTGTGGAAGATTTATGTGCAGATATAGGAAAGCCAAACCACATATACATGAGCTGTGTTATTTTCCTTTAAAGTTTACTTGTGTTTAAGGTGTGGAAAGTGGTGATTATATGCAGATGATTTATTATTCAAAGACATGTATGTTGGCAACACTGTGGTTAAAATATGTGGCACACTGCTGAATCTGCTCGTGCATGGAAATCCAACATCAGGACCAGTATACGGGGCCTGAAGCAACGTTTCTAAATATGGTACATAGTCTTGGACTCTGGAGAAGTATGAAGCTCTACAGCCCCTCTGTGGAGGCTCACCGGGTCACTGCAGCAGCTTGTTCTGGTTTATTACATCGCTCTTTTCGCACAGTTTGAGGCGAGAAATGTGACTTTTAAATAAAAGAGGGCTTCAACTACAATCAACATCACCCTAGCATGTCATCAAAACAAGGAAAGGTGACGGAGGAAGGACTTCCTGTCCACACGAGCCAAAATGAGCTTTTTTCTCACCCTCGCTCTTAAAACATTTCCACAACACCAGCGTCCACGCAACACCATGACAATGACCCAAGATGATGTAGTACGTATGCCAAACCTCTAGGTGGTGCTGTAGCGCTGCCGCAGAAATACACCAAAAACAGAGCTATTCATAAATCAATCATCTTGCCTTATTAAACCAAATAGCACCAGCAGCTACTGCACCTTGACCTGGAGCATTTAGTCCGCCATTGTTGTTGTTGCTAAGTGACATTGTGGAGAGGGTCGCGGCATTATCGGGTCGAGCGCTGGGGCAATGACATCATCGTTTTTCCCGCAAAAGTGCACATGTCAAAGCCGAGGTACCATTTTCAAATTTCTCCACTCTAAAACCAGCTGGCCAAAAAACATTTTTCAGGCTTCTAAAACGCAGCGGCGTGTGGATGATCGGCCAAAAACGATGCGGTCACATGAAATGGCGTTGTTGTGTGGACAGGGACTTCAATAAGAGAGTGCTACACCTGCAATCAACATCACATGCTAACATGCCACCAGAACAAGAAAAGGTGGAGGAAGAGCGAAATCAGCTGAAATGGATCAAAATGTGAATTCTGATGAAAGTGATCCATCGGTTTCAGTTTCACTGTATTTTTTTCATGTTAGGTAATGAATCTTCACAGCAAAATAGATGGAAAGTGATAACGATGGACTTAAGAGACTGTCCTGATTCCCAGATCACAATGATCACCCCCCCACCCCTCTGACACCCTGACAGTCCTCCGGTCACAATGATGAGCCACTGTAGCAGAGTGTGTGTGTGTGTGTGTATGTGTGTGTGTGTGTGTGTGTGTGTGTGTGTGTGTGTGTGTGTGTGTGTGTGTGTGTGTGTGTGTGTGTGTGTGTGTGTGTGTGTGTGTGTGTGTGTGTGTGTGTGTGTGTGTGTGTGTGTGTGTGTGTGTGTGTGTGTGTGTGACAAGCCTTGCCCTTCCACTCCAGCTCCAAGGTGTCTTAGCCGATCCTATCAGGCTGATAACGGCGGTATTGATCGAGCGAAGGGTTAACTGAGATCAATAGAGGAGAGAAAGCCCTGCAGGTGGAGCTGGCCGGGTCTTTTGTTGCAGGACGGTCACTCGGCACGCTGACAGATGGGAGACGAGGTGGGAAGAGGCCTTCAGGCATCCGGCTTTAGTTACACTCAGAGCCCCGCATCACATGAAAACACAAGCGGTTCTAACAAACGGCGTTTTTACAGGCTTAAAGGATGAGCTGCGAAAAGCATTTCAACCCGCTCGACTGACATGATTTATTTAGCTCCGTATTCCCCTGTGACACGCCACTTTCTGTTCCTGCTGCGAGGACAGGCTCCACCAAGAAAAGCCACCTCCAATATTAATGCTCCAAATCAATCCACACTGAGGGAAAATACCAGCGAGCAGATTTCAGGTCAGGACAGAAACGATGTGATCCTCAGAGGAAGAAGAATTCACTACATCCCACAATGCACCTCGGGTTTCAACTGTTTCTATTAACATCTTGATGTGTTCAAAGTGTTTAGATGAATGTGAATATTGGCACATGGAAGGGAAAGGCTTGTCACACACACAATCTCCTATACACACATGCTACGAGCATTACAGCAAATAAATCTGAATTTAAAAAAGGAAAAGATGCAATACGGGATATTCTTCGTAACAAAGTTCAAACTTTTATGAACAACCCAAATGTTTTCAGACGCTTTCACCACATAGTATTTTGCACATTAACCATGAGCATAAACTCCCCATGGTGCTGCCTGATATTCCAGATTCATGAAGGGAAACACACTAAATGGATCGTGTGTGTTGTTGTGCGTCTCCCATACTCAAACCTCAGCTTCCAGACCTGTGCACATGATATCAAGCTGTATACATAGAACCTCAGTGTATTGTTATGTCTGCTCATCTTACTAAAATAAAGAAACAGGGAACAGCAGTTACTTGAACTGTAAAATCTCAGTCCCTGTCCAGCATGACATCAGAAGAAGCTGAAATTGTTCAGGATGAAGTGGAGCAGGTTTGTACCAACAAGCTTGGTGAGTGCTCATGGCTCGCCCTGCAGACCTTTTAATGGGTGTCATTTCCTCAGCGCAAACCCAGCATGTGCCTGCTCTTCCTCCAGACGGCGCTCAGAGGCCTCGTACCGCCACCCGGTGAGAATATGAACCTGAACTCTTCAGGAATTCAATCACTTGTCCCGTTAACTGTTACACTGCTTCTTTCTATCAAAATACATCCACAACCTTTTGACCAACAACAACAACCAACAACAAACAGCAGTGAAAACATAAGGCTCCTGGTGGAGGTGAAGAAAAGACCAACGTGAGTATATTCTGACCTCTACAGGTTGTATTGATCATGACAGGGAAAAGAAGCTCCGCTTCAATAAGGAAGACGGTTTGAAGCGAGCAGGATCAGATGAAGAAACATAAAGGTCTTCACTGCTGACACTGAATGAACTGTTTGGAAACCAAAATATCCCCGTATTAACCACTGCACTACCATGTGATCCACAGGTCTGTAGAGGAAGCTACTTTTCTTCCATTTCTTTAACCTCCTGTGAAAAGCGGTTACTGCTGAAACACTCATTGTATTCTATTACATGAAATCCTGTCCACAGCAGACTCACAAGGAAAAGTCAGTGTTGTGTACAGATCATAGCAATATAAAGTAGGGCTGGGCGTTTTGGCCTAACAAAAACAATCAAGGATTTTTTAAAGAAAAATTCAAATTATTTTTTTTTTTCTCAATGCACTTAAAAATGACTGCAGACATCAGATATATTGTCAAAAGTGCAACTTTATTGCTGTAATTGTCCTCAGAGTTAAAATGCATATAGACAAACCCAAAATAAAAAGTAGTCATTCAAGTCAGTCATTCAACAAATTAAAGCTTTAATCAGGTTCAAGCAAAAGTGCAATAGCAACTATGGAAACCCACAAGGAATGGTAGGACAGAAGGTGAAACATGTAGAAAAACTGTGGAGGAACAAAAAACTCAAAATATATTTTTGCTACAAATTGGATTAATCGATTAACTCGATTTTTGCCGGAAAAGTCCTTCAACATATTTCAAGCTTCAAATTCCAGCTGACAGGCATGTCATTTGGTTTGCTTAAGTGTTGGATTATACACCCAGAACTCACTCACACACACACACACACACACACACACACACACACACACACACACACTCACACACTCACACACTCACACACTCACACACTCACACACACACACTTGATCTGCTGTTTAACAGTGTAAGATTATTAAAAGTGAGAGAGTGAGTGAAGGTAATAAACAGAGACAATGAGAGACTTGTGAGGACACCTAAACTTTAATTATCTCGATAATGTCTGTGTGAAGAGCAGCTCCGACCCAATCAAGACGCTTTGTCTCAGAAGATCACGTCTGCTGGATGTATTTAACCCGAACCACGGAGCGCCGCTCTAAAGAAGCCTGTGGCAAAGCTGCAGCTGAAACATCGTCAGCGAGCATCGACTGCAGCGAGCCGTGACCTTTGTCTTCCTGTCTGCGTCTCCTCCAGCGTTCGTCCGATACACACAGCTCACACAAGCTGCTTCTGTCTGCGAGCTCCACCTCAGAGAGGAATAAACATAACTGCCTCCATTCAACCCGTCACAAACAGATTAAATACAAGCGAAGCACAGCGGCTAAATGTCTGGGAGCTTGTTTACACCAGATCTGAATCAAGTCAAGGCCTCAGACTGGTGTTTGTGTTCCTCAAACACTTTCACACGATCCTGCTGAAACACAGGAAGAATTGTGTTTCTAGGATTGACTAGTCCGAGACAGATGCTACGTGTAACGTCGCGCTAATGACAACCATCTTTCACATCTTCAACCAACTCATGAAGAATGCTTTGTCTGTCACACAGAAATCCAATATACGTTTATTAACGAATGTACAGTGAAATGTACCTTCTCATTGACCTCTGGTGCCTCCATCCTCTCTGGTTCCTCCACCCTGACCTCTGGTTCCTCCATCCTCTCTGGTTCCTCCACCCTGACCTCTGGTTCCTCCACCCTGACCTTCCTGACCTCTGGTTCCTCCACCCTGACCTCTGGTTCCTCCTCATCCTCTCAGGACTGTGAGAGGAGGCTGGGGCCTGGAGCAGAACCAGACTCCCTCCTCCCACGGTTCTCTCTATCCTGTTTTCTATCCGTCCTCCTGGCAGACGTCCACACAGCGCTGTGCCGCCGGCCTCCTTTCTTTCTATTTTCATCCCTCCATCCTGGCACATCAGTCTGTTCCTCAGTTCTTGCACCTCCCGGTCACACTAACACTTCTTCTCTCTGATCCTCCCCAGGAGCGTTTCCTGCTTGCCGTTTAAAAATAGAAACAAACAGTGATGGGACACTTGAGGCAGAGCTCAGGTAACCTGAGAAGAAACACGGAGGTATGGGGGGTGGAAAGAAAGAGTCTGACTGAAGGACGGCTGGAGGGTGAGAAGATGGAGATAATCCTGAGGAAACCAGAGGTCAGCGGTTTGATCCCCTGAACGCCATGTGTCAAAATATCCTTCAGCAACACACTGAATCCCATGTTCACCATGAATGAGTGAATGGATTCTTCTGGGAGGTGATCAATCAAGTTGCTTCTGTGGATTAAGTCACCTTCTCAAAAACTGCTCTTCACTGGTGACCTGAACCGTGCGTGCGTGGATATACCCTCAGACAGCACCTGATGCCAGGTGAGATATTAAACCTCAGCATCACTTAGGATGGGGGTAATACTGAATCCACACCAAGTAACACACACACATGCACACGCACGCACGCACGCACGCACGCACGCACACACACACAGAGCTAGGTGATCACAGCGATGCCAGCAGGTTTCCCTAATGCTGAATTAATTTATCTCCCCCTGGGCACAGCCTCATCTTACCCACAATGCACCAGTGTTGGCTGCCGTCCATCTGCACTCACAGCTCTGGAGACCACCAGAGAGCAGACACACACACCCTGCTGCTGAAGATGAAGGCCAAAAGGGTTTTTCTCTTCTTCAGGCTGATAATAACTGAACTGCACCAACAGTGAGGGATGAAGGCGAGACTTACCTTCACTGTCATATGCAAGCTGTACAGTTATCAAACGTTTCTATTCACATGCTTTAAAAGAGGACCTTTTCATTATTGTCTGCATGATGTGGAAGCCTTTACAAGCCAACATAAGATACAACCACACACAACAGAATTAATCAAAAACACACACACACATATCCTGCTTCTTTCTTAAATATCTAAAAACTCTGTTCAATGAAAGCTTTACTTCAATCCAACGGATGTACGCATGATAAAAAGCAGCTGCTCCATGCAGACCTGCGACTCAGACACCACAAAACAGCAGAAAATAACAAGGAGCTCAAAGACACCAGTAAGTTACAGAAAAATAGTGCGAGTGCAAAACTACAAGTGATAGACTGTAACTGATTGTAATTGAGTGTAGCTGAATGTAACTGAGTATAACTGAGTGTAACTAGGTACCAGAGGACTGAGGACACGTTCATTTAGTGATACAACACTGACATCTGCTGGCCAGTCATCTATAGTTCAGTTCTGTGTAATCACACTACAGATTCCCCTTCTGGGTATTTTATTAGAGGATTACAGCTACTTAGATATTTTACATCAACAAGGCCTTTTTTCTTTCTTGTGTTCCTCATGTTAAAACATTGATCTTTGCTTGTAAATATTTATCGCCCAGTAAAAAAGCTCCAGAGAGTGAAGGAAACTGCACATTGTAATAAAACCCAGCATCAATGAACAGCTCTATATTATAACTATCTAGTAAATTCCAGTCTACAGTCTGCTACTGTTGTTGTACTAATTATCTTTAAACATTTTATTATGTTAATTAATACCTATTACACATACAACAAATGCAATAATAAACATGGCCGTTTTATTGATGTGTATTATACTTTTATCCTCCAATTATTTGATCTTATCAGGATTTTTATCAGTGATGGAGTCAGACTGCAGAGACTACATGAACTCTGACCTCACAAATAAATAGATGGATGAAATTTATGATGATCACAATATCAATATTGATACACAGCATGCTATAATTATGCCTTGTTTAAGTTTTTCTGACCTGATTCTTGTCAGATTTACAGGAATAGCCTTGGACATCAGAGTTTACATGTTGAGAGCCTGTACAGCTGGGACAGTGTGAGGTATGAAGGCTTCTTGCAATTAATCACAAATATTTTTATATATTAAATAGTTTTCATTCATTTCAACCCTTTGCATGAGAACAAACGTGTAATTTCTTCTAATTTCGCTCCTGTTTGGATGTTTACGTCAAGTAGTCCTGTTCTCTTTAATCCTTCCTCTTTGAAAAACACAGTATCATACTATATAAATGACTCTGTTGTGTGGTGGACATCTGCACAGTCTTATGTAACTCAGTTAACAGCTGTCGGGATGTGATGGATTACAATTCTACTACGACACATGATTTTTATTCAATGACAGAAAACACTGATCACACAATGTATTGAGATTTTAAATAAACTTGATAAAATACATCTCCAACTATAGAATGAAAGTCTGTTTAGATTAAACTGTTGAAGATAAAGTGTAATTTGCACCTCATAGAAGGAGTTTTGTAGAATATGTATAAATGTTTTAGATGGAGTTACAGATCTAAAACTTTGGCTGTATGGACGGACGGATGTATAGATGGACAGATAGATGGACCGATGGATAGATGGATGGATAGATGGACGGATAGATGGACGGATGGATAGATGGACGGATGGATGGATGGATGGATAGATGGACGGATGGATAGATGGACGGATAGATGGACAGATAGATGGACGGATGGATAGATGGACGGATAGATGGACGGATGGATAGATGGACGGATAGATGGATGGATAGATGGACGGATGGATAGATGGACGGATAGATGGACGGATGGATGGATGGACAGATAGATGGATGGATGGATAGATGGACGGATAGATGGACGGATGGATAGATGGACGGATGGATAGATGGACAGATAGATGGATGGATGGATAGATGGACGGATGGATAGATGGATGGATAGATGGACGGATGGATGGATGGACAGATAGATGGATGGATGGATAGATGGACGGATGGATAGATGGACGGATAGATGGACGGATGGATAGATGGACGGATGGATAGATGGACGGATGGATGGATGGACGGATAAATCTATTAACGTAATAAATATTCAAACATGCACACACACACACACACACACACACACACACACACACACACACACACACACACACACACACACACACACACACACACACCTGAGTACAGCGCCAGTGAAAGTTGGTTATCTTGAACTTCTGCTGATTCATGAAGCATCATGAAGCATCCATTACCCACAGGTAGATACACACACACACACACACACACACACACACACACACACACATCTTTCCATGGCTCTGTACATGCATTAAGCTCTCGTTACAGAAGTCGATAAGCAGACCTGTCTCTACAGTTACACCGTCGCTGCAGAACACACAGAGGCCACAGCCCCTCTAGAGGAGTCCAGTCATGTTGGAGCCTGCAGAAAGCCCAGCTGGAAGTGACTGCAGCTGGCTGGACTCAAGTAAAAAGAAACTCATAGTCACCCTTTACACTGATCCTCTACATTTCAGCATGTGCTGATCCAAAGCACAGTGCCAGCCCACACTGTGCTCCCACATCACGAATGCACAGATCTCTGATGGTAACCTGAGTCTTTATGGATCAGACTGTTCCTTCAAGATATCATGAACACTTTCTGCAGTGCAGCAAAGTCTATCATCCTCTGCTGTCTCCAGGAAAGCAGCCACAGTCAGTAGCCGAGGTAAAGAATATGTGAGGACTGGAGGTTTCCCAGCAGAACACGCCCCAGATGAAGAAGTATTCACTGGATGCTCTGTGGAGTTTCTCATGTTTCCATCAGCAGGAACGTTTTGAGCTATAACCTTTCTGTTTTGCACGTTGGATGATTGTTGTTGGATTTTTTCCTTGAAAATTCCCTCAAAGCCTTTAAAAAGTATCAAGGACTCAAACAGCAGCAGAAATTCCATGTAATCCCTGAACACAGGGTTCCTTTCTCCACAAAAGTTGACTTAAATGTCCCATATTATGCAAAATTCCCTTTCTAATGGTTTTCTAACAGTAATGTGTCCCCATAGCATGTGTATGAGGCCCCAGAAGTGAAGAGAGTCCGTGATCTCTCTCACTTGCTCCACTTATTCGTGAGAGAGATGACTCATACAGGAGATTCAGAGATTTTCCCTTCATGATGTAAAGTGGGCAAATAACCACTCCCTCTTCACTTTGACCCTCCCACAGGTAAATAAGCTCTGCCTTACTGATATATGGCATAAATTCAGTATAATATGAAAAAACATAACAATCACCCTTATAGTTAGCAGGGTTCTGGATTCTGGCTCAAACAGCATTTCTGCGAGCCACAGCGCTAAATCCACCGTTGTGGAAGTCGGAAATACGAGACAGATGGAGGAGTCCTGTCGAACTTTTATTTACTTCAAGCAGTTTCACCAAACAATACATGCAGCTGTCAACTTCTGCGCCAGCCGCCATTGCCACGTTGTGAGCCTACACACTGTAAAGATAAGGGCATGAAGCCGGCTTCTTCTGCAGGATTGCCAGATATGACTCACTGTATCCAGCCCAAACTCAACGTAAAACCCACCCAGCTCAATAAAAACCAGTCCAAACCTCAAAACCTGTAGAAACGCAGTTTAAAAACCATAAAACTATTATATGTATAATAAAGAACACGTCATAAGCACACACCTGCAACAAGGAAAAAAGGAAAAAGAATAAGGCTCGCCAATTAAAGGAAAGCCATCCAATCTGGCAACACTGATTTTCTTCCCGATAGGCAGTATGGAGTAGGCGTGGACACACAGAAACAGTCTGTTCTCAGTAGAGCTCACTGGAGGGACGTTTAGACTGGCTGAACTTCAGGAACGAGGCTGGATTTGGGAAAATACACTTTCAAAACAACGTTGTTGATCAAATGACACCAAAGTGAAATTGTGGAAAAACTGTATAATAAATTAATAAGAAAAAGAAAGAAATTCATAAAGCTTCATCTCCAAGTATGATTTACCTACTGAAAAACAAAGTAATCAAATGAAAGCCACACTGATGCAATGTGTGCATTAATTTTCATTTGATTCCTGGTTTCTCAAAATCAGAGGTCAAAGGAGGGCAGGTCTGAGGTCAAAGGAAGGCCAGTCAGAGGTTTGGTTTGGTTTCAGGTTTGGTCGAGAATAGAGAAAAAGTGGTTATGCTAGTTATTGAGATAAGTTTTATAGTCATAATATTTCTTATCAAGGCATAAACACATATTCAGCACTTTTCTTGCTGTCATGTTACCAGTTAGTGATGTGACTGATGCATTTGTGACAAACTGCTTAATCAACAAAGCTGCCCACACAAAAACTCCTGCAGGTGACATTATCTGTTCTTTAACATGCACCAAATAAGTCTAATAAGCCTGATTTAGTCCACATTATTCTAAAAAACACATTGTATTGATACGCAATACAGCTCAATAATGCATGGACAGCATTTAGAGAGAATTAACAATGATGAGTGATTGTATTAGGTTATACACACAACTGTTCTGTAGGTTTGACTGTATAGTTTTCATATAATGATGCGCCTGGCCTGACTTTAACGTCTTTAAATATAGAAATAATCATCAGTAGCAATTGAAATATTCAAGACACAAATGTTTAGATGTACATTCAAAGAATCCTCTGAATGACCAGAGAAATTCTCTATAAAAAAGATGAATAATCATAATGGCTTAACACGTCATAAGTAAGATGTGATGCGTACAAACACTCTGGTCATCGGAGCTCACTGATGATTCCCCGCTCTGAAACCAGCTGAAACGTTCCTGTCTGTTTCATCGGCTTCGCCTGATTTGCATCAAAGTAGCTACAGCGATCTGTCGTTCTTCTCATGTAACTTAAGTTGCTCAAAATTAATCAGCAAGTGAGTCTTCTGCCTACCAAACCCTGACAAACAAACCAAACCACACAAACAAACCAAACCAAACCAACCAAACCCAGTTAACCTGGTTAACTTACTCAAACATGCGCAAACCTGATAGTGATTAACACAAAGCAGGTTATCAACTAGGTCATTTAACCCAGGGTTTTCCCTGGGGGGAGTTTGCAGTGTCTGACCAATCACATACATGGGGAAATGCTGCAGCGCAGTCTACGTATTAAAGGAGAAATGATTCTCTGAAAATATCAAGAATTAAAACACATCTACCTGGCTTAAAGCAACACTGTTGATGCAGCCAAAGCTAAACCATTCCTGACTTGTTAATGCGTGACTTGGTGAGATTATACGATATTAATTCATGGGACAATATAAACAGATGGCACAGCATTGTGATCACTCAGTTTCACTTCATAACAGCAGAAATGTGTCGGACAGAGTTTCCTCACTGCTCTTCTTTTTATTTTCCATCCAGTTGTTTTGAGGCTCCTCCCCCTGTGGGAGTGTGTTTTGTCTTGGAATATTAATTCCTCACCGTGCCACGAGTAGTTGTGGGTTCCATAAATTCGTGCTTCTGCAGTTATGCCATGTGTGACCATTAACCTTGTGTTTTTCAGATCAACTCTTGTGGAGCTAAACAGACTTGGAACAAGTCAAGAACAAGAACAAAAACATCCTTCAAAGCCTCATTGACGAGGATTTATTTTATGATGTCTAAAAGATCGCTCAGGACGCAGAGCTTTATTGCTTGTTGACCTCTTATCCACAACATAACCTGCAGGTTAGACATTCAGAGTAAGTTACCGGGGTGATTGACGAGTTAAGAATTGAACATGGGAGTACGGAAAACTCAGGGTTAATCCCTGAAGTTACCTCCATAACAGAAAATCCAGAGTCGTAGTATAAGCCCCAAATCAAACCGAACAAAAACAAAAAAACACCAAACAAACCGAATCATCCTAAACAAAACAAACAAAAAAAAACAAATCCAATGAACTAAACCAACCAAACTAATTCTAACCAAACCAAATAGACCAACCAATCAACTAAACCACGCCAAACCAAACAAACTAAACTAAGCCCTGAACAAGCCTGAAAGGCACCTAAGCTAATAATGATAGATTAATACTGAATTATCAATATTTCTGATTCCATGCAGGTCTGTTTTTTGCATTTTTGTATTTTATTTTATCTTTTATTGCAGTTACTGTTTAAAGATTAACCAGTTTTTGAATCAGAGTTAAAGGTAATGACATTACATATTTCTTGTTTCCTGCTAGTTGGTGTAACTCATCCTTCTTCTAGGGGTGATCAGTGATGTGGTAGGAAACACCATTACTAAGCATTAAGATCAAATCACGATGCAGTCTGTCAGGAGGTTTGGGAGCGGCACGGTGCTGAAGTGGACAGAGCTGCAGCTGCTAGGATGAATTAGACGTCCCGTCTTTTAGGAGCAGGTACACAGAGGGTGTGATGTTTGCTACACTGATGACACTTCGCCATGAATGCAGGACATTTCATGTCTGTGTGTTCATGTTTAAACAACTGAAATTGATACGGGACCTGCTGGTCTGATAGTGAGACTTGGTAACGTCCATCTCCTGAACCACTTTATCCAGTTCAGGGTTGCAGGTTATGCCTGCACCAATGAGCAGTCCATCACATCACCACCACAGGGAGACAAACACTGGAGGGTCGCCTAAACCTCTCGGGCATGTTTTTGACTGCACAGTGAGAACATGCAAACTGCTACAGAAAGGCCTGGCTGACCATGACCTTCTGCTCACCAACAGGCCGGGTACGAACCTCAACAGCAGCCTGCAGCCCATCATAGTGATGTTACAATCGAAATGCCAACACAACAAGGTCAAGGTGCTGTAGAAGGAGCAGGCGGCCTGTTAATGGAGGACCTGCTTGTTCTGGAGCTGTGGTGTTGGAGGTGTGTGGCCTCCAGCAGCTCCTACAGACTGCCTCCTATAAATAGACTTCTGTGTGGATAGATGGTTCTTTCAGGATTCCTCCTGCAGAGGAAGGCCGGTTCTGATTCGGCCGTGGAGCTGACAGGCTGCAGCCTAAGTTGACAGCCCTTTAAACGTCCTCTGCAGTGCCTCCTACCCGCACACGCCGCGCACACACGGGCCTCTGCAGATGCGGAGCCAGGCCGGGCCCGGTCAATTCTCCGGACTTTACGGAGCTTTAGTAACGATTGGCGCAGAGCAGCAACCAGGAAGAAAAAAAAAAACATCCCCACAAAACCGCAGCATCATCCAGAAGATGCGCAGTGAGGCGGGGACAGGACGGTGCGCGTAAGGCGAGCCTCCGGGCCGGTCTGCCCCGGTCTGCCCGCGCGGCACCGGGACACCACCCGATGCGTCAGCGCGAAGGGACGGCTTGACTGCTTACCTGGCTGCTGCACCGGGCTCCGGGAGCTCCGCCACGGCAGTGACCTGCTCCTCCTCCTCCTCCTCCTCTTCCTCCTCCGCCTCCTCCTCCTCCTCCTCTCAGTGCGCGTCTGCGGGTCTCCGTGTCGCTCCGTGTCTCCCCGTGTCTCTCAGTGTCTTTCCGTATCTTTGCTTATCTCCCCGAGTCCTTCCGTGTCTCTCCGTGTTTCTCTCCTGCCTCTCCCGCCTCCTCTGTAGCTCTCCGCTCCGCAGGCGCATCCCCGGCGCGTGGCTGCGTGCTCGCGCTCCACATGTGACCTGCCGGTGAGCGGCTGTGTGTGTGTGTGTGTGTGTGTGTGTGTGTGTGTGTGTGTGTGTGTGTGTGTGTGTGTGTGTGTGTGTGTGTGTGTGTGTGTGTGTGTTGCCGCGCGCCAAAATAATCATAAACACTGGGTTTAATTCTCTCAGACTTCATGATGGGTGCCCGTGGTGGTTTTGGAATTAAACATCTTTCTAAATAAACTTATAATAACACTGAGAACTAGAATGGACTCAACCTTATCATTCATTAATAACCACATTTGAATGCTTTATCAAACAGGTGTCCAACATCAAGCCCGGGGCCAAAATCAGCTCACAAGAGGCACAGTATATATTAGTGGTGAAAGGTTATCAGTACTGCCTACACAAATCAATAAGTACATTCACACATAAAAAAAGTATTCTAAACATATTTTTTAAATAATAATTGATGTAGCCACCACAGTGTCTGCTCGATTAAATTTTGCTATGCTCCTTGATGCAATGACAACTCGATAACGTGTAATGTGTAAATGTGTGATGGTTATGTAATTCTGTTTATTGATATGTAAAAATGTTTTCCAAATTGTACATTTGCCTCACATTTTGTAAAAGTGTTTCACATGTTGTAATGTTTTGTGACATCCAGGCTTTGTCAGGGACAAATAAACAACAGATTTAATAAGAGGTCTTTTCTAGTAATAATCTATTAATAGGGATTGTGGTTGTATTTGTAATGTCTACATTCTTAGATGACTATTGTAGGCTTGAGGGACACCACTAATTAATTTAATAATTTCTATCATGTTTCAGAGATGCACCGGGACATACACCAATAATTCAGCCTGAACAGGTAATAGGACAGACTGTGACAGCCTGATGTTTCTTACTTTCAGTGTTGTTTTGACAATTTAATTTGTTTTTCAGATAGTAATATCTGACACTGATCAACCAGAAACAAATCTGGAGACGTGCTCAGGGGAAGAAATTGGTTAGTAAGATGTTTAAACATGGAAATGATAATATCCCCCACAGTAAATACACAGAACTGTATGCACCGGAGTGGAGGAGGAGGAAGAGGAGTAGGTTGCAGTCAATGCTGAGAATTTCCCACACAGCAGCAGCGTAAAATGAGCTTTTGACTTTGGCATTCCGATGTTTTCATTTTGCAATATTTCTGGCATTTAAACATTTTTTGTAAAAGTGGCAAGTTGTGCACGGTTTGAAATATATTTATTTGATCACTTTTGTCATTACAGGGAGGGGATGATCATGACACTACCTGACATTATAGCAAGCTTGTCACTTCCTGTTGATGTCATGATTCAGGAGGGCAGACCCAAGATGCAGAACACACGATACAACGTTCGACAGATTTGATAGGAAAAAACCTAAAGTTTATTGAAAAGGGGGATCCTTCAGCTCCCAGTCAAACACCGCGGAGAAGCTTCTCTACAGCGCAGGATGGGAGAGGATGGCGATGACCGGGAGTCCGCAGGGAAACAGGAAATGCTGCAAAATCAGGGAAGGGGGAAAGCCGAAGATTAATGAAAATCCAAGGGTACAAAAACCAGTATTGATTAGTCTTGGCTCAGTGCTATGGCTTGCGAGCTCCCGGATCACCACTAGAGGAAAAACTCTGAAGAGAGGTGGCCCAAACGAGTACCATCGCAGGAGTACGGACTGGCGACGACCAACTGGCCGCGCCAGGCTTTTAACACTCACAATACCATGGAGAAGTCATTTTACTTTTCTTCCTCTAGATACCAAAGAACAGTCAATTGACTCACAGACTTTCAGCTAACACCTCCCCCTCAGCTGTTTGTTATGTAAACAAGGCTAATACTGGTGCACCACAGGAGGGGGAGCCAGGTATTGAAATGCACATGTGTACATGTATATTTATTGAAATCAGGAGAACCACATTGAGATTACGCACCTCTTTTAGTACATAAAAAAGTTTGCTGTGTCTTATATTAATTCTAAATACAAAAATATTCTTAAAACAAATAAATAGCACAAAAGACAAATAGATGGAAACAATAAAAAGTACAGTCGCAGAGAAAGACAAAACTATAAAAGCCACCAAATACTTAAATATACGTTAGCTAAAACAAGAACAAGGTTAGGTTTGTGTTTACATGTGCTGTAAAACGGCCCTAAACTCGCCCAGCATGACAAACTGTGAGTTTTTAATTTTTTTCTGTACAGCATTCCATAAACATGGAGCAGAATACATAAAGGCTTTTTTGCCCAGTTTATAATGGATGGTCGGAACTGTGTGTAAAAACAAGTCTTTAGACCTCAGACTGTAGTTATTCCTGGGACACATTATAGCAGGCCAACCTGCTTGCTCACAATGACATTAGATGGCTGAGCAAAAGTAATGCATTGAAACGTTTCTGTGAACTAAGGGAGGATATTCTGATGTTTCTGCGAACTTCAACATTACAAAAAGCTGGCAAGTTTCTGTCTCTGATGGAAAATGAGGAGTTTAATGCGGCTGTTTGCTTTCTGAGCGACATTTTCCATCATTTGAACCAACTAAACATGGAGCTGCAGGGCAGAGAGAAGACAGTAGCAGAGCTTGTTGAGAAACTTCATGCATTCCAAAGAAAGCTCTCCCTCTTCTCTGCTGATCTTTGTCCTGGGAGGATGCTTCACTTCCCCACATTGAGGAAATCTGGTCTGAAAATTACCAAGGTGATGTCAGGATTTATAGAGTCATTGAAAAGCAACTTTGCCAGTAGGTTTGATGACTTCAACATCGCCACTGAAGTTATGAGATTTGTGAAGGACCCTTTCTGTGTGAATGTGGAGTCAGACTTTGCATTGAGAGGAAAGGAGCTGGTATCATCATTGGATGAGGCGTCTTTACAACTGGAACTCATTGACATTCAGTCATCAGATGACTTGCAACAGTCATTTCAGAAGGCAGCTTTTGAAAAATTCTGGACCTGTGAAGTCAGCCAAGAGAAATTTCCACACTCAAGGGATCTTGCACTTTTTCTTTTGACAATGTTTGGTTCAACATACACTTGTGAGTCGTCATTCTCACATATGAATGCAATTAAAACTCATGACCGCATGTCCCTTACTGACCAGCATCTGCAAAACTGCCTGCGCATTGCCTTGACAACCTATACACCTGACTTCACTGGTCTTGCGAGGTCAAAAAAAATGCCATTTTTCCCATTAGATGGCAAATCTTTTCGTGTTGTATGTAAGTGATCAGTCAAGCAAGCAATGAGTATTGTTTTATGTTTACTGTTTGGCTCAGCTGGACTGAAATTTGGGGTTTCTGATGCAATCCCATCAAAGAAAATGTAGTGAAAAGCCCTCAGCAGAGGAACTGCTGAACACTGGCATTGTAGAGAGGCCAACTGAGGGACGGTCACAGTGATTATTCTGTCTTCAAATAGATGATGGTTATATGTTATTTGAATCATTTTGTCTTGATAAAGTATCTTGCACTTTTATTTTGTTATAATTATATTTGGAGGCATACTATGCACTTTTGTTTTGGATTTGTTGGTGCACTAGGAGGTTGTTTGCCTGTTTGATTAATTAAATTCTAAATGACTGATTTGGTGCTTCAGTTTGAAATACCATGCACTGCTGTGTTGCTGCAGTTCTCTTTATTTTGCACTTTGTTACTTTTGTTGTTATTTTTGGTAGAGATACATTTGATGTTGCCTGTTAATCAAATGACTGGAATCATAAATATTGAGGATAGCGACCTGTAAAGTTGTGTTGGTACAGTTATGTTCAATAAAGTGATGTTTACTGTTGGTTAATTGTTTTTCTCTAATTGCCTGTTAATATGGCCTGGATATTGCTCGCCTGGTCTGATTTTTTAATATTTAAACAAGCAATTTAAGTGTCACAATGGCAGTATGTGTCAGTGTAGCACAAAGTACATTGTTAAATACTTGCAAAATACAATACATTGATTTCTTCAATATGTTGTAATTTTTTCTTTATTTGTTACTGTAATTACTCATTTTGTCCGGCCCCTTACTTTTCATCAGTTTAATGAACTGGCCCCGATTCCAAATTAATGGAATAGCCCTGCATTATAGGTTATCACACACGCAAATATTCTACAATTTATTGCTGAGATTTATTGAGTGTGCTAAAAGAAGCTCTGAGCTTTGCCCATCCCCAAACACTCCAAAACATCCAAGGTGTGAAAAATTCCAATGCGCAAGTCAGATTCTCATTTTCACTCCCCTGCTGATCCTCAGGTAATGTCCTTTCATTTGTAAATAGAGTCATTTGACTTAGAGCTGGGACTTGGAGGAAGTCTGAAAAATCATGGTATTGCTAGTGTTAAAACGTTCAATACCGGGCCAACACAGGCGCTCGGTATCGTCACGTGACCTCGGAAAGCGTCTTTCTGTCGCTACAGCAAGAGCTCTGCGTCTGTGAACACTTGCCACCATTGTGGCTCTGTGAGACACCCCCCACGTATGCGCAAGCTTCGGGTGTCCGGTTTATCTGGTTGCCTTGCAATCGCCACGCCCCCACCAGAGCCGTCATCTTCGATGGATATACCGACTCATTCATCACCCAGTGGACGTTTATGGCATTGCAACACAGCCACACACACAAACACCCCCCCTCCATCTCCACACTTAGACACACGTACACACACACCCCATCTCCACACACACACACACACACACACACACACACACACACACACACACACACACACACACACACACACACACACACACACACACACACACACACTTTGTATATAGCATTTGGTGTTAGTAGATTAGATTGGCATGTTAGATGACGTTTGCTACTTAGATGTGTTGGTTTATGAAATGATTTCAGAATTATTCGTGAATTATTACATTTTTGGAATAAACGCCTGTTAACTGAATTGAATGATTCCTGGTGATTATTGTGTATTTATTGTTGACATTCGCTGGTTTGTAACAGTCTGTGTTTGGATCTCACGCTTTTTCATTTAAGTATTGTTATATTTTGCACAGAAATATCAACTAACTTAAATAAACCCTTTTTGAAATGGCCTCCCCACCTGCACCTCTATATAAACCCCGGCTGACCACGAACCGAAGCCAAACCGTAATCTACTTCATTCTGGTCCTATGCGTCACTGGATTCCTGTCTGCCTCCTGCCTGCCTGGAACTACGATCCCCTCTAACCTTCCCACTCTTCAGCCGATTCTCCCTACTCCTGTGCCAGACTCCTCCGCCCGTCCTCTTTGGCTGCAATTGGTTGTACCTTATGTTTTCTAGTAGCTTTTCCGTCAGGAGTTTCCTGATCGTTTTCTGTTTACTTCTTAGTATTAGTTTTTTGCCTTAGTAGTTTTTTTTTGTTCCTGCTCTTTCTTTGGTTCAAATAAATCCGTGAACCAAATTCTGTGTCTCCTGTTTTGCTGTCTGCGCTTGAGCCTCAGTTCCGTCCCATGACACATAGTGCTCATTGGTAATTTATCTTTGTTTTATAACTCTTTGAAACTGCTTGAAATAGACAACTTTGAAATTGGGTGCATACTTTAAAGGGACACTGTGCTATATATTGTATTATCAGTTCAACTTACTAGGGTGGGTCAACTAAAGATGTTTGATTTTAATTTGCGAGAAGTTTTCACGACTCTGGCCTGTTTTCCTCCTAAAAAGTAATAGATTGTTGCATCTTTATGGAGCACCCAAAAGAGGTTGGAATCTATCCATCGTAGTTTGACAAAATAGGGGCCCCCAAACATCATCTTGCATAGGACCCCCAAACAGACAGAAATGGCCCTAGTTGCGCCTGTCACATCACCAGGGACGAAGTCGACTGGCTGGCATTCGCTCTCTCTGAACCAACACGGAAGTTGCAGCTGCAGCTCTGTGGCCGCAAAAAATAAAAATTTTATTTTTACCTCTACACTACTACACTAAACTTGAATTGCAATATGAACTTTATTACATGCCTAACTAATGTAACAATGTCATACAGCCTTAAACTGTAAGGCTTCCCTTTCTAAAATCTTACTCTTCTTGCCTTTCTTGCAGCAAAGTCATCTTTGATATCATCATAAGTCAGCTGTTGTGAGACAATAAGATTGAAACTAATGACAGGAAGTCCGGTCAGACGTTCTTGTGCTATAGTTGATCTCTGGTAGGTTTTTATGAGTTTTAGATTTGAGAAACTCCGTTCAGCAGCAGCCACTGTCACAGGAAGTGAAGCAGAGATTCTCAGAGCCACCCACAAATTTGGGTAGATTTCAGTCAGCTGCTTCTCATGCAGGAAGGTCAAGAGGTCCATGGTCATCATCAGTTTTGATGGTGTCGTGGATATGTTGTTGTTGTTGTCAGTGCTGTTTGGAATAAAGTGTTAGAACAAGGTTTGTCTGTCAGGAGAAGTTTATTGGGGTCCCCAAGGCACAGGATCATGCAGAGTGCATTCAGCTGTCTGCAGGATAGAGTGTGCCTCTCACAAGTTGCGCCTGTGAGTCTTAAACGGGTGGGTAGGAAAAGGAGGGGTTTGAAGTAGACCAATTGAACTGTTGAGTTTTAGCAATATTAGACCGTTGACCTTGGTTACCAGGCAGATAAGGCCTTGCTGGAGAAGGGAGTGAGGGAATCTTTGCTAGTTGAAAGCCAGCTGGCAAAGGGAGTGAACCAAGAGTTGCTAGCTTAAAGCCAGGAAGGTAGGAAGCCAATGATGATCAAATATAATGATTATAAGGCCAAGATATAATTTTACCACGACAATTCCCCAGCAAGTTCTTTGCCATCAATGTCAGGTTGTTCGTCTTGGGTTAGGGCAGTGCTCAATGTTTCACAATAGTCAAGCACCTTCTCACTGGACATTGTGGGGAAATTGAGCAGCACTCCAAATCAGTCATTTACCGTTCCCAAGTTCTGAAATCTCTCCTCAAGAGAAGAGAGAGCTGTGTCCACCACCACATCAAAAAATGTGGTTTCCATTTTTTTAAGCGCATCACTGATAGGCTCATCTAGAGATTCATATGCAAAGTGCCTCTTTGTGTTTCTGAGCCGCTTTTGTTTGAATACGGCCTCCACATTCATCTCTCACAGATCTCTATGGCAGATGTCTGGGCATCAGAAAATCCAGTGATTCTGTACTTTGTCACAGTATCTTTGGTTTTCTTCAGCAAGCCGACAGCCACATCTAGCTACACGGAGGGTGACTGCATTAGCTTGCTTACATGCTGGATTATGTTGAGAATGTCATACCATATGACAGTCCAGATCAAAAAGCCTCAACTTTCACTCAATACTCAACTTTCACCACAGGATCTGATGCACTTTCTCTCACCTCAAGCAGCACCTCAAACTTTTTACAAACGAGCCTGATATTCTGGTATTAGCTATTTCCAGTTTATCTGGTGGTGCCCCAATTTATTATTAATACATAAATAACACATTTATGCAAATTAATATTTTTTTATTAATAAATTATTTTTGATAATTTATTTATTTTTAAGTAATTACTCAATTACTTTAGGAGTTGTTAATGAGTAAATGACCGTTTACTTCCATTAATAATTTCAATTTTTTATAAATTACTTCCAGTGATTTATTACTTTCAGTAATGTATTACTTACAGTCATTTAATGCTAATAACCAACCATAAATCCCAACAATAATTAAAGCTGCAAGCAGCGTTGGTCGGGACCTCGACCCTTGCCGGACGCCGGCCCGTCGGACTTGCCCCTATTATGGCCTCTGTAACCGCGGTGCCTCCATAAGGCCACCCACCAAATATCAGCTCAATCGAACAAACTTTGTTGGCATCCTAACCGTAAGGCGTGGTCAAAAGTTGGCGGAAAGCAGCTAATTAGCTAGTGATTCGTAACCGTAGCGCCCCCATAAGGCCACACACCAAATTTCAGGTCAGTCGAACAAACTTTGTTAGGATGCTAACCCTAAGGCGTGGTCAAAAGTTGGCGGGAACCAGCTAATTAGCTAGTGATACGTACTCCTAGCGCCCCCATTGTTACACCCCCCAAATTTCAGCTCAATCGAACCAAACTTTGTTAGCATGCTAAGTAGCATGCTTAGACCTGTGATGTACCTGAAAAGCACACACGATACCCCCCAGGTGTTCTTCACCCGAAATGTGGTCTAATCTCAAATGCTAACATGTGAAGCTAACAGGCCTAGCATTAGCATTAGAAAGCATCAGAAGGCATTAGCATTATGTCACAGTGCACACTAGCATGTTAGCTCCTCCACAAAGCACACATTAGTACACATGGTAGCTTCATTATATAGCCATTGATAGCAGGTCAGCTCATAGTCAAGCACTGTCATGGTATTACGCAATCCTTGGGAGACTGACGGAACATTCCGGAAGGTGTGACATCATCATGCTCTGAATTCACACAGCAGGGCGTGGCCAGGTGCGGCAGTTAATTACTGCATGTTGACAGAGTGAGAGGCGAATGATTTTCGGAAAATATTTTGGAAACAACTTCCCTGAATCCATACTTGTCGGGCAGCTATGTGGAAAAAAAGATCATTTCTTGAGAGGAATTTTTGTCCTCTTTCAGTCTGTGTGGGTTTGGAATCAGTCACGCGTAAACTTTAGACTGTAGGAGTCGCTGTTTGACACAAACACGGGATTTTGCTCCATCAGACTTAATGTTAAATCGTGGGTGAAAAAAAATCAGACAGCACGGTTCATACTCGTCAAAAAGGCCCTTTCTTATGGAATTTTCCCCACAATTCTTACATCATCGTATTCGTAAGGTTCTTCTGGTGATTTTGATGTGCTCGGTTTGTGTCTGCGAGGCACGGTTTAGCCACATTTGATAGTAGTTCGGACTGTTCTGTCACGACAGTTTTTGACGTGAAATTTCGGTTTTCCCATGTATCTGGATGGGAGGAGGGAGGAGGAGGGAGGAGGCGTGATTCGGCGTTTGAAATTTTGAGGGCTCATAAAAACAAAACCGTAGCATTAAATAACAATCTGTTCTAAATTTTTGAAGAGGACAATCTCTTCTTTTTTTTGATACTGTTTTCAAGCCGATGCGACTTTCGCCCTAGGAGGAGATAGCGTTTGCGTAAAGGGCTTTTTAGGCTCGTAGGTCTCGAGGAGACGAACAAATAGGTCTTTGTTTGATCTCTGTACGACATTCCTACCGGCCGTGGTGGCCATTTTAGGGCCGTGGTGGCCGATGTGATTTTTCTAGGTGGCGCTAGAGAGTCATTTTGGCACTCTGGGTCTTAATTTTGACATTTCCTTAAAATTCAACGTGTTTCTGATCAGCGTGCCAAATTTGGTGAGTTTTTGAGCGTGTTTAGGGGGTCAAATTTGGGATAATCTCAAAAAGTGCGCAAAGAATATATAATAATAAGAAGAAGAAGAAGAAACATTACAAAAACAATATGAAATTGCCAGGTCTGAAGGTGCCGGGCCCCCTTTGGGGGCCCGGCACCTTTGGTGCCCATGCACTAAGTCTAGGGCCCTTGCCTTAGGCCGGGCCCCCGCAGGGGGCCCGGTTTTTGTTCTCGGCTGCGGACAAACACAATAGGGACCTTGCCGGTAGGCTCGGTCCCTAATAATATAAGTAATTAAAACACAAGTTTCCTTATTTTTCTTCTTTTAATCCATTGATCTTAATTACTCATGGGGGCTCTGCCATCATAGGGGGACCCTAAGCATTTGCCTATACTGCCTATGCCACAGGCCGGCCCTGGATGTACAGGTATATTAGACAAATGTAATACAGTACATATTAATGACATGACCAGAAGGATGACAACAAGCAGGCAGGTGTGTGGAATGATGGTTAATTTATTTAATATACATCAGGGATCTTCAGTAAAACAAACAGTAAAATAATTGTTTGTATTAGTAGGAAATTTCTATACTATTAGTAATATATTGTTCTTGAAAGGGTCTGAGAGGCCCGGCTAGCTCAGTAGGTAGAGCATGAGACTCACAATCTGCCGGCCGCCACCTTCCTGTGGGCTCACCACCTGCAGGAAGGTTCATTCATTTTTCATTTCCAAATTCATTTCGAGCTACACAACACACAACACAGGCATAAAAGCCAGAAAAAAATACAATAAAAGAAAAATAATATTCAACACTCTAGCTCGAAAAGGAGTGGGAAGAAGACAAGCTTTTTAACTCCCACCCCTGTTCGTAAACTTAAATAATAATGATAATGTGGCTGCTACAATAACACTGTTAAAATAAAACAGAAAAATAAAACAACAACAACAAAAACAGCCAAGACATATAGTCTATTATATAATGTAAGATATTACTAATACAGTATAATCACTTAGTTATTTCTTGTTAACTGAATTACAAGTTATATCCTCTTACAATAATAACAACCATAATGATAATAATAATGATACCAATAACAATAATAACAATAATAACAACTGCAATAGTATAATAGTAACAACAACAATAGACTTCATCATTGGCTAGATCTGACCTTTAAAGTATACATCACTTTGTAACACCCATTAGCAATCAAGTACCCATTTCCTCCTTCTGGTATTTTGACCATACCATTTTTTTATATCTTGATTTGAACTGATGAATATTTGGACATTGTTTGTGCTCTACCCCCATTTTGTTCCTGAGTTTAACTCCACATACAGACACACACATACTTTTCCTAGTGGAAGACACTGCTTGAACCTTAAAGTTATCACACCCCCTCAAGTTATATCCCCCTTCTGTGCGTGCAAAAAGCATTTGTATTCTTGCAGGTAGCACATTTTTGTTAGCTTTAAACAGAAGTTTGGCAGTAGAGAATTCAACTAAATCATGCAATTTTAACATTTTAGACTGCAAAAATAATATATTAGTGTGATCACAATATCCTACTTTGTGTATAATTCTTACAGCCCATTTTTGGAGTATAACAAGGGGGTGTACTGAACGTTTATAGTTATTGCCCCAAACTTCTACACAATAATTTAGATATGGCAAAACTAATGAACCATATAATAGAAATAATGCATTGTAATTTAAGAAAAACTTGGCTTTATTAATGATTGAGGTGCTTTTGGAGACTTTACCTTGTATGTGACTTACGTGTGGTTTCCAGCTTAATTTACTGTCAATGGTGACTCCTAAGAATTAAATTTCTGATACTGTATCTAAAACTACACCGTCTATAATTACTGGGTCTGGTTTTCCATTATAATTACCGAAAAACATTACTTTTGTTTTGTTTAAGTTGACGGACAATTTGTTAATGTCCATCCATGATTTTAATTTCCTTAGTTCACAGTTTAGATTAGTTACTAAATTACTATAATTGTCATTAGAATAGAAAATGTTTGTGTCGTCTGCGAAAATGACTCATTTTAATAATTTTGACACATTAAAAATGTCAATAATGTATAAGTTGAACAACTTTGGGCCTAAGACAGATCCCTGTGGGACCCCACAACCAATGTCCAAATATCCTGATGTAAATTCCCCCATTTTCACATACTGTTGTCTCCCAGTTAAATAGCTTTGAATCCAACTCAAAGCCACTCCCCTTATGCCATATCTGTCTAATTTTTTTAATAATATAGAATGATTAAGTGTATCAAATGCTTTTTTCAAGTCAATAAATACTCCAGCTGCATGTTTCTTTCCCTCTAAGCTATTGGTAATCTCTTCTATTGCATCGATAATGGCCAGTGAAGTTGACCTTGCTGCTCGAAACCCACACTGACCTTCATTAATTAGTTCATGCTTATCTATGAAATTGTCCATTCTACTGTTATAAAGTTTCTCTAAGATTTTTGAAAACTGGGGGAGCAGAGAGACAGGTCTGTAGTTAGTGAAGATGTGTTTGTTCCCATTTGTATGTATTGGTATAACTTTTGCAATATTCATTTTATTTGGAAATGTTCCTGTTTGAAACGATAAGTTGCATATGTAGGTTAATGGTTTCACGATACTATATATAAGTTGTTTAACTAGTGTCATATCTATATCAAAACAATCTGTAGACGATTTATTCTTACACCCGTTAACGACATCTATTATTTCTGCTTCAGTTACTCCAGACAAAAACATCGTTTTTGAATTAATGTCTATCAATGACTCCATTTCGTTGCTACTACACTCCGGAATCTCTGCTGCCAGATCCGGTCCAACATTTACAAAAAATCTATTAAAACGTTCCACAATATCATTCATATTATGATTGTCATTGTTCCCATCCGTGAAATAGTTTGGATATGAATTATTGTTTGCATTACGTTTGATTATAGTGTTTAGTATTCCCCATACCCCTTTCATGTTGTTCTTGTTTTTATATAATAGATTGGTATAATATAGTTTCTTAGTATTTCTTAATATATCGGTCAGTTTATTTTTATATGTTTTATATCTGCTTTCAGAGTCATCTGTTTTTAGTCTAATAAACTGTCTATATAGAGTATTTTTCTTCTTACATGCATCTTGTAAACCCTTGGTTAACCACGGACATTTTATTGTTTTGCTGTTTTTACTAAATTGCCGAATTGGACAGTTTTTATTGTATACTACACTAAAGATTTCCATGAAAGTATCATAAGCACTCTCTACATCATTCTTGTTATATACCTCGTTCCAATCTTGTTTTATTAAGTCACTATAAAGTGAATAAATTGAGTCCTCAGTTTTTGCGCATTTATAAATATTTTTGAGGTGATTTTTGATCTAACCCTTTATCATCATACACAGTAAATACGGGCAGATGATCCGTTATATCACAAACCATTAGGCCGCTGACATTTGTGAACTGCATATTGTTAGTGAAGATGTTGTCAAGATGTTGTCAATGAGGGTAGCTTTGTTATTCTGCTAGGTCTTGTGACAGTTGGGTATAAACTCAAACTGTACATCCTATTAATATACTCATCAGTAGTCTTATGTTTATTTGGATTTATCAAATCAATGTTATAATCCCCACAGATAAATAATACTTTGTTACTTAATTCTGAGAATATTTTTTCTGCCCAGTTTGTAAATATGTCTGTACAGGGTGACCTGTACAGACAACTAACTATTATATTTTTCTTTTTTTTCTTTTTTTCATTGATAATTTCTATTGATAAGCATTCAAGTAAGTTGTTTATTGATGCTGTCATATTTTCTAATATTTTGAATTTAAATTCCTTGAGGACGTATATAGCAACTCCTCCTCCCCCTTTATTGGTTCTGTTTACATAGTTTAACGTATAATTATTTAACTCAAAAACAATGCCTTTATCCTCATTAAACCATGTTTCTGATATTGCAATGATACTAAATGGATGCTCAAACTGTTGTACGTATTCTTTGATTGCATCAAAATTTGTGTACATGCTTCTACTATTGAAATGAATAATTGAGAATTTCCCTTCTATTTTAACAGAGTTGTTAAATTCATTCTCAGTGTAGTATTTGCAATTAATTGCGTTAGATGTTAAGAACAGGTTTTCTGGGTCTAACTGATCTTCCAAATCTAATGCATTATGTTCGGTGTACTCTGAAGTTTTCAGCTCTAAGAGCGCATAGTCCAAGATTCTTTGCTGTAATCCTAGGTCACTGCTATCAGAGGTATATCAAGTATGATTGGATGTCATTGCATGAGTAAAAACAGTTGTAAGTTTTTTGTTAGTTTGTCTGTTTCTCTTGTCTTTTTTGTTTTCTCCTTTTTTTTGTCTTCATTATTATGTCATTGACCCACTAATGAATTCATTCATACTTATTCAGTTCTTCAATGTCTCTTATGACCAATACTTTAGCGTTTTCAGGTGATCCATTAAGTTTAATGTATATTTTACAATTCATAACCCAAGTGTTCTGTATTTTGTTTTGTTTCCTCAAGAATCTGTCTTTTTTGGCAATGTCCGCATTTCTTTTAGTCAAGTGATCATTCAGAAAAATGTTAGTACCTTTCAGTTTTTTTCCTTGCTTCATCAATGCGACTTTGTATTTTCAATTAGCAAACCTCAGGATCACAGCAGGCTGAATGTTGTCCCTCGTGGGGAGAGGATGACATGCCTCAATCATATTCGTGTCCACATGTATGTTCTTGGACCCAAGAAAATCCACAACCTGCTTTTCTGCAGAGTTCACCTCCAGCTCGCTTGGCTCTCCCCCGCCGCCAGCCACCACAGCATGCGCATAAGAGTGGGGTTTGATTTTCAGTCCAGTCACGACGACATCATTCAGTCTTGAATATTGTTCTAAATCCTCCACTCTTTTTTCCAACGTTGATCTCCTTTTGTCTTTTTCCTCAATGCGCACACGTAGCTCCGACACTTCCTCCACAAGTTTCAGAATCTTGTCCTGTTTATCCTTTATATCACCCACGTCCTTCAAGAGAAAGTCAAGCGCTTTTTTAATATCCTCCACCTCCTCCATAGCTCGAGTTTTTGGTGGTATAGGCATCAGGCTGGCTAGCTGTTGTTGATGCTGGTCTAGCAAGACAGCCGACTAGCTGTTGTAAAGCTAGCTCGTGAAAGAAATGCAGTCATTAGTGTGTTCTTTAAATTGATGAAGGAACAGAAAGATGTTGTTCACAATACGTTTATTGATAATTACCTTCAGGCAGAGTATATGGGTCACAGCGAGATCTCGGGCTCAACCCTCAGACCATCCGGAAGGACCAGACATCAGAGTGAAAAGAGCCCCGAGTCCCCAAAAACATTGGTTTTTAAGCATTTTCTTTCACCCCTCCCTTCATATATGATGTGGATGCCACAAGTTGTTTTTACCGAAACTGAACACATCTCTATTGTTCTGTCCTGGGAAGATTTGTGATCTTATAATGGTACCAGGCCTTACCTCTTCCCGGCTTTAAACTAGCGACTTCTTGATTTACGACCTTCTCCAGCTGGTTTTCCTCTAAGAGTCCCTAACTCCCTTTTTCCAGCATGGCGTTATCTGGCTGTGAACCAAGGTCAGTTGTCTGCTTATTCCTAAGACTCAATAGTTCAATTGTTCTGCCTCACACACCGAATGGTTCTTACATATATATAACAGTTCTAAGCAGAAGAGATACAAACGGATTATACTGCTATGCAAACTAATGTGTTGATCACTCATAACACTGGTTTCTTCCTTTACTAGCTAGCTTCTCACAATGCACTCTTCCAGATGTTCTTTGTCAATACTTGCAATTGTCCATATTCCTTTTACTGCAAATGTCCATATTCCTTTTACCATAACCAAATCCGTAACCAAGTTTCTAATAATCCAAGGTAATCCAAGATATCAAACGCTACAAACAAAGCTTCGCGCAACCACCGTGCCACTTAATCAGGTGCAATGTGACCCGCGACCCGGAAACGGATAAGCAGAAGAAAATGGATAGATGAAAGGGTCTGTGTCTGTGTGTTCATCAAGTCTAAGTCTCCCACTCTGTGTTCCCTTATTGTTTTGTTGTGTAGTCCTCAGTCTGTCTGTGTCACTGTACTAAACACAGCCTGTATGTGACATAAAAGGTACTATTTTACAATAAAGTTCTAAAGTTTAGATCATCTAAAATGTCATGTGCAAATTACCCATCGACTGAACCAAAGAGGCAACAGGGTCCTCCTCCTCCTGGATCTGGCTTTCAGAATCCGACTCAGCACAAACTTGATAATGCAGATACCTGATGATATCCAAAGGTCTTTGCAGATATAGATTTGTGATTCTCGAATGTTGCACATAAAAGTAATCTATCTGCTCCTCTGTCACACAAGTGTGTTCAGCCATCATATGCTGCACTGAGTATGTTTGTTGATTTCTTTCTACCACAGGCCTTGCTCTATTCCTCTCAGCCCATGTGACCCTGTTTGGTCTTGGTTCTGGTGTCCAGTCTTCAAAACCATTTGGGATCGTCTTCTTACAACCTTCAGCAATTGCAGATTGATTGCTGGGTGCCTGAGGCTTCTTAAAAGTGCTAGCTCTGGTACTGGTCCCCTGCACTTTTCTCTTCTTACAGTTCTGAGTTCCTTTGCTGGTGTTTGAACCCAGTTTTACTCCAGTTGGAGGTTTTACACGCCCCTTAGTGGCTTCCATAGTCCGAGAAAATAGCGGACCTTTAATTTCTGACCTTTTATCATCAGCGCGGGATGGTCTTGGCCGTGTGTCTGTTACCACAGGTTTGGATGGATAAGTGAACCTAGATCCTGATGGAGAAGTCATCTTATGAGATGATTCAGCTTTTTCAGATTGTGTGCTGGGTTTCTGAGACTTCTTAAAAGTGCTAGCTCTGGTACTAGTCCCCTGCATTTCTCTCTTCTTACAGGTTTCAGCGTCTTTGCTGGTGTTTGAACCCTTACTTTTGGACCCTTGCTCTAATTGTGAACCTACACGAATAGCAGGTCCTTTTCTCATTGTCCTTGTTTTTGAGTCCCTTATAGTTGCTGACTCATCAGGCCTGTCCTTTGACAGTTTTACTCCAGTTGGGGGTTTTACACGCCCTTTAGTGGCTTCCATAGTCCGAGAAAATAGCGGACCTTTAATTTCTGACCTTTTATCATCAGCGCGGGATGGTCTTGGCCGTGTGTCTGTTACCACAGGTTTGGATGGATAAGTGAACCTGGATCCTGATGGAGAAGTCATCTTATGAGATGATTCAGCTTTTTCAGATTGTGTGCTGGGTTTCTGAGACTTCTTTAAAGTGCTAGCTCTGGTACTAGTCCCCTGCATTTCTCTCTTCTTACAGCTTTCAGCGTCTTTGCTGGTGTTTGAACCCTTACTTTTGGACCCTTGCTCTAATTGTGAACCTACACGAATAGCAGGTCCTTTTGTCATTGTCCTTGTTTTTGAGTCCCTTATAGTTGCTGACTCTTCAGGCCTGTCCTTTGACAGTTTTACTCCAGTTGGGGGTTTTACACGCCCTTTAGTGGCTTCCATAGTCCGAGAAAATAGCGGACCTTTAATTTCTGACCTTTTATCATCAACGCGGGATGGTCTTGACCGTTCTTCTGTTACCACAGGTTTAGATGGATAAGCACACCTGGATCCTGATGGAGAAGTCATCTTATGAGATGAGATGTCCACCATCTTTGCTGCTACTTCTGCTGTGTGGTCCATCACAGTTTCAGGGGACAGTTTTTCTAATTTCTCTGATGTTTGTTCAACTTCAGAAGTCACTGGACTTGGTTCTTTTAGAAAACGCTCAACCACAGGTTGAGGAGAACTGGTTTTAACGCTTGGCACTGTGATTTCGTCAGTGAGGTGTGGCACTGGCGTTGTTTGTTTTTCCACAAGCTGCAAAGGAGATCCAGGTGGCTCAGGACTTGTACTGGATTCTGAAAATGAAACATCTTCATTTGAAGAGAAAATCAGCTTTGCAGTCATGGCTGGATCATTACTCTCCTCTCCCTCACTAAAACTTTCTGAGGACTCACAAAGAGTCGTCAAGCTTTCGTCATTTTGAGACATTTGGGTTGTAACTTCTCTCCCTGGTACGGTCTCACTGGGTAGTTCACCAGTGTCTGCCGGTTGTGTTGCCACTTCTGCTGTGTGGTCTATCACAGTCTCAGGGGACAGTGGTTCTAATTTCTCTGATGTTTGTTCAACTTCAGAGGTCACTGGACTTGGTTCTTTTCGTAAAACCTCAACCACAGGTTGAGGAGAACTGGTTGTAACAGTTGGCATTGTGATTTCGTCAGTGAGGTGAGGCAAGGGTGTTGGTTCTTTTTCCACAATCTGCAAAGGAGATCCAGGTGGCTTAGGACTTGTACTGGATTCTGAAAACAAAGCATCTTCATTTGATGAAAAAATCAGCTTTGCAGTCATGGCTGTATCATTACTCTCCTCTGCCTCACTAGACCTTTCTGAGGACTCATAAAGAGTCTTCAAGCTTTCTTCATTTTGAGACATTTGGGTTGTAACTTCTCTCCCTGGTACGGTCTCATTAGGTAGTTCACCAGTGTCTGCCATATTTGCTGCTACTTCTGCTGTGTGGTCTATCACAGTCTCAGGGGACAGTGGTTCTAATTTCTCTGATGTTTGTTCAACTTCAGAAGTCACTGGACTTGGTTCTTTTCGTAAAACCTCAACCACAGGTTGAGGAGAACTGGTTGTAACAGTTGGCATTGTGATTTCGTCAGTGAGGTGAGGCACAGTTGTTGGTTCTTTTTCCACAATCTGCAAAGGAGATCCAGGTGGCTTAGGACTTGTACTGGATTCTGAAAATGAAACATCTTCATTTGATGAAAAAATCAGCTTTGCAGTCATGGCTGGATCATTACTCTCCTCTCCCTCACTAGAACTTTCTGAGGACTCACAAAGAGTCGTCAAGCTTTCGTCATTTTGAGACATTTGGGTTGTAACTTCTCTCCCTGGTACGGTCTCACTGGGTAGTTCACCAGTGTCTGCCGTTTGTGTTGCCACTTCTGCTGTGTGGTCTATTACAGTCTCGGAGGACAGTGGTTCTAATTTCTCTGATGTTTGTTCAACTTCAGAAGTCACTGGACTTGGTTCTTTTAGTATAACCTCAACCACAGGTTGAGGAGAACTGGTTGTAACAGTTGGCATTGTGATTTCGTCAGTGAGGTGAGGCACAGTTGTTGGTTCTTTTTCCACAATCTGCAAAGGAGATCCAGGTGGCTTAGGACTTGTACTGGATTCTGAAAATGAAACATCTTCATTTGATGAAAAAATCAGCTTTGCAGTCATGGCTGGATCATTACTCTCCTCTCCCTCACTAGACCTTTCTGAGGACTCACAAAGAGTCGTCAAGCTTTCGTCATTTTGAGACATTTGTGTTGTAACTTCTCTCCCTGGTACGGTCTCACTAAGTAGTTCACCAGTGTTTGCCGTTTGTGTTGCCACTTCTGCTGTGTGGTCTATCACAGTCTCAGGGGACAGTGGTT
The DNA here is from genome assembly GCF_963383615.2 of Lipophrys pholis. Classification (NCBI taxonomy): domain Eukaryota; kingdom Metazoa; phylum Chordata; class Actinopteri; order Blenniiformes; family Blenniidae; genus Lipophrys; species Lipophrys pholis. The sequence continues at coordinate 4,285,631 of NC_137637.1, forward strand.
CTAATTTCTCTGATGTTTGTTCAACTTCAGAAGTCACTGGACTTGGTTCTTTTCGTAAAACCTCAACCACAGGTTGAGGAGAACTGGTTGTAACAGTTGGCATTGTGATTTCGTCAGTGAGGTGAGGCACAGTTGTTGGTTCTTTTTCCACAATCTGCAAAGGAGATCCAGGTGGCTTAGGACTTGTACTGGATTCTGAAAATGAAACATCTTCATTTGATGAAAAAATCAGCTTTGCAGTCATGGCTGGATCATTACTCTCCTCTCCCTCACTAGAACTTTCTGAGGACTCACAAAGAGTCGTCAAGCTTTCGTCATTTTGAGACATTTGGGTTGTAACTTCTCTCCCTGGTACGGTCTCACTGGGTAGTTCACCAGTGTCTGCCGTTTGTGTTGCCACTTCTGCTGTGTGGTCTATTACAGTCTCGGAGGACAGTGGTTCTAATTTCTCTGATGTTTGTTCAACTTCAGAAGTCACTGGACTTGGTTCTTTTAGTATAACCTCAACCACAGGTTGAGGAGAACTGGTTGTAACAGTTGGCATTGTGATTTCGTCAGTGAGGTGAGGCACAGTTGTTGGTTCTTTTTCCACAATCTGCAAAGGAGATCCAGGTGGCTTAGGACTTGTACTGGATTCTGAAAATGAAACATCTTCATTTGATGAAAAAATCAGCTTTGCAGTCATGGCTGGATCATTACTCTCCTCTCCCTCACTAGACCTTTCTGAGGACTCACAAAGAGTCGTCAAGCTTTCGTCATTTTGAGACATTTGTGTTGTAACTTCTCTCCCTGGTACGGTCTCACTAAGTAGTTCACCAGTGTTTGCCGTTTGTGTTGCCACTTCTGCTGTGTGGTCTATCACAGTCTCAGGGGACAGTGGTTCTAATTTCTCTGATGTTTGTTCAACTTCAGAAGTCACTGGACTTGGTTCTTTTCGTAAAACCTCAACCACAGGTTGAGGAGAAGTGGTTTTAACAGTTGGCATTGTGATTTCGTCAGTGAGGTAAGGCACTGGCGTTGGTTCTTTTTCCACAATCTGCAAAGGAGATCCAGGTGGCTTAGGACTTGTACTGGATTCTGAAAATGAAGCATCTTCATTTGATGAAAATATCAGCTTTGCAGTCATGGCTGGATCATTACTCTCCTCTCCCTCACTAGACCTTTCTGAGGACTCACAAAGAGTCTTCAAGCTTTCGTCATTTTGAGACATTTGGGTTGTAACTTCTCTCCCTTGTACGGTCTCACTAGGTAGTTCACCAGTGTCCGCCGTCTGTGTTGAAACTTCTGCTGTGTGGTCTATCACAGTCTCAGGGGACAGTGGTTCTAATTTCTCTGATGTTTGTTCAACTTCAGAAGTCACTGGACTTGGTTCTTTTCGTATAACCTCAACCACAGGTTGAGGAGAAGTGGTTTTAACAGTTGGCATTGTGATTTCGTCAGTGAGGTAAGGCACTGGCGTTGGTTCTTTTTCTACAAGCTGCAAAGGAGATCCAGGTGGCTTAGGACTTGTACTGGATTCTGAAAATGAAGCATCTTCATTTGATGAAAATATCAGCTTTGCAGTCATGGCTGGATCATTACTCTCCTCTCCCTCACTAGACCTTTCTGAGGACTCACAAAGAGTCTTCAAGCTTTCGTCATTTTGAGACATTTGGGTTGTAACTTCTCTCCCTTGTACGGTCTCACTAGGTAGTTCACCAGTGTCCGCCGTCTGTGTTGAAACTTCTGTTGTGTGGTCTATCACAGTCTCAGGGGACAGTGGTTCTAATTTCTCTGATGTTTGTTCAACTTCAGAAGTCACTGGACTTGGTTCTTTTAGTATAACCTCAACCACAGGTTGAGGAGAACTGGTTGTAACAGTTGGCATTGTGATTTCGTCAGTGAGGTGAGGCACAGTTGTTGGTTCTTTTTCCACAATCTGCAAAGGAGATCCAGGTGGCTTAGGACTTGTACTGGATTCTGAAAATGAAACATCTTCATTTGATGAAAAAATCAGCTTTGCAGTCATGGCTGGATCATTACTCTCCTCTCCCTCACTAGACCTTTCTGAGGACTCACAAAGAGTCGTCAAGCTTTCATCATTTTGAGACATTTGGGTTGTAGCTTCTCTCCCTGGTACGGTCTCACTGGGTAGTTCACCAGTGTCTGCCGTTTGTGTTGCCACTTCTGCTGTGTGGTCTATCACAGTCTCAGGGGACAGTGGTTCTAATTTCTCTGATGTTTGTTCAACTTCAGAAGTCACTGGACTTGGCTGTTCAGAGAAAACCTTAGCTGGGGATCCAGGTGAACTCGCAGTTACCAGTGGCATTGGTCCTATTTTGTCTAAATTGATTTCATCAGTTTGGGATGGTATGTCAGAGGAATTACCTGATTGTTTTTTTGCAATTGGGGACTTTAATGGCTTTGTCCTGTGTCGTGTCTTCTTTACCTGTTTGTAACTAGTCTGGGAATTAGGAGGTGTAGGTGGGATTTTTGGACTCCTTGATATAACAGGAACTCTTTCTTTTGGCCCAGTTATATTGGCGTTTTGGTTTCTTGATTGTCTTGCCACCTGCTCCGTATATTGACTTCCTTTGTTCACTGTTTGCTCATGGGATGGAAGTCGAGTGGATATTGGTGAATCCTTTTGCAAATTAGGCAAAGGCATTGTTGCCTTCATTGGTCCTTTAGCTTCTTTCTTCTCCTCATGCCTCCCATCTCTCCAAAGTCTCATCATTTCTGGTCCCCGAGTACTATTGCACTCGGGTTCCAGGGGTGGAAGTCGAGTGGATATTGGTCTATCCTTTTGCAAATTAGACAAAGGCATTGTTGCCTTCATTGGTCCTTTAGCTTCTTTCTTCTCCTCATGCCTCCCATCTCTCCAAAGTCTCATCATTTCTGGTCCCCGAGTACTAGTGCACTCGGGTTCCAGGGGTGGAAGTCGAGTGGATATTGGTCTATCCTTTTGCAAATTAGACAAAGGCATTGTTGCCTTCATTGGTCCTTTAGCTTCTTTCTTCTCCTCATGCCTCCCATCTCTCCAAAGTCTCATCATTACTAGTCCCCGAGTACTAGTGCACTCGGGTTCCAGGGGTGGAAGTCGAGTGGATATTGGTCTATCCTTTTGCAAATTAGACAAAGGCATTGTTGCCTTCATTAGTCCTTTAGCTTCTTGCTTCTCCTCACGCCTCCCATCTCTCCAAAGTCTCATCATTCCTGGTCCCCGAGTACTAGGGCACTCGGGTTCCAGGGGTGGAAGTCGAGTGGATTTTGGTGAATCCTTTTGCAAATTAGACAAAGGCATTGTTGCCTTCATTGGTCCTTTAGCTTCTTGCTTCTCCTCACGCCTCCCATCTCTCCAAAGTCTCATCATTCCTGGTCCCCGAGTACTAGTGTACTCGGGTTCCAGGGGTGGAAGTCGAGTGGATATTGGTGAATTCTTTCGCAAATTAGACAAAGGCATTGTTGCCTTCATTGGTCCTTTAGCTTCTTGCTTCTCCTCACGCCTCCCATCTCTGCAAAGTCTCATCATTCCTGGTCCCCGAGTACTAGTGTACTCGGGTTCCAGTGGTGGAAGTCGAGTGGATATTGGTGAATTATTTCGCAAATTAGACAAAGGCATTGTTGCCTTCACTGGTCCTTTCGCTTCTTGCTTATCCTCACGCCTCACAACTCTCCAATGTCTCATCATTCCTGGTCCCCGAGTACTAGTATACTCAGGTTCCAGGGATGGAAGTCGTGTGGATATTGGTGAATCCGTTTGCAAATTAGACAAAGGCGTTGTTGTCGTCTGTGGTCCTTCGGCTGCTTGCCTCTCCTCCCGCCTCCCAAATTTCAAAAGTCTCATCATTCCTTGTAACTTCGAGTACTAAATTTGACTGTCAGCCTGTCTTCAAATAACCTGGCTGCGCTCAGTAACTGGCTAGCCAAACTCAGACACTGAGTCAGGTTGACCCTAACTAGTGACATCATCACTTTCATCCCTCATGATGTCATCACTTTGATCTACCTTTGCTCCCTTGTGACATGTTCACTTTAATCTACCTTTGATCTTCTTATGTTACCGGCGGTTGTCTGTCTACAAAACATTGTTGTGAAGTCCACACCTCATGAGTTTGTTGATGATGGAGGAAGAGTAAAGATCAGAGCTTTGGATCAGAGCGGTGTTGCCTGCACAGGATTTTAACAAAAAATCACTCAAAGAAAAAGAAAAAAGAAAAGAAAAAATTGTATTCATCTTTTCTATACTTCTCTATCAACCAATGCAATAGGTGAACCACTCACATTCTCTCCTTAGGCTGCATGTATCCATGGATTGTTTTCAACTCCACAACAGTGTGCGGTTTGATGTCGCCCTGTTCTGCAGGACCACAAACCCCACCTTGAAAGACCTCCGCAAACACGCGCAGATGGTGTGGGAGCTGTGTCACCTTTCAGGTGACAACCATGATGGTGACGCGAGGATCCTGAGAACGCAGATGACTGGAAACACGAACCCAGCACCTGTAGGTCACGAGGTCCCCTCCCCCGCACCTGCTGCGGACCCGTTAGATATCCACAACCTCGACCACGAGGTGGACAACCACACAGAGGACCCGTTTCAAGCACACCACGCTTTACTCGTTTCACTGAAGGATTTGAGTTCTTCTTTGTACAGGAGTACTTCTTTGTACGCCCACCACACCGTGGGGGTGCACACATGAATGGAACCACGGTTCCTGAGGCACCTTTGGCACCCTGGTCAGAGAAATCTGTCACCAACGCCGACCTGCTCAAAGTTCTGAGCCACCGCTCACTTTCAGCAGAGTCACAGACCTTAACCAAGGTCCCTGGCTCACGCGCCTCCTTGCCTCACAGTCCAGATCTCGACCAGACGATCTGTGACACATCTCTGAACAATGAACAATCGTTCAGCCAACCTACGGGTCCTGAACCTGACACAAGGTCAGATTAAAGTGACCGCATTTCAATCATGAGAGACGTTAACCGACAGTTCATTTCAAAACCTTGAACTGATGGTGCCTGTCATTGACAACCTGCCATCGTCCCTCACCCGTGACGACATGCATGACACCGCTCTCCTCATTGTCACAACCAAAACCCTCACCAGCGCTCGCCATGTTAACCTCGAACAGGTTCTCAATTGTACAAACCCGAGCACCATTTATTTCATCAAATTATTTTATTCAGTAATTTATCTCTTTCATTTTGTTGTTAGTTCAAATTTCAAATAAATTGTTGAGCTTGTTACCAGTATGGTTAGCACTAAAATAGTCTCTAACCAAGGTTAGTACTCAGCTTCCAGTCTTTTCAAATCTACCATTCACGCATTACTCAGTTTTGTTGCAAGCTTTGGTAGGCTGAGTTTTTCACTAAAATGTGACTCAGTTATAATCACATCTCATTCACGCACAAAGGCTTCTGTTTTGTTTTTGTTTCAAGTTCCATGTTATCTATTCCGAGGCTGTTCAGTATGACGAAGCTTCACCCCTACACACACACTGAACTGCCTCTGTGTGTCTTTTGTCTGTACTGCAAAAGTACTGAAGGACACAAGATTCCTAAAAGACAAAATGGCTGAAATGATTAAAAATAAGACTCTAAAGCACCAAAACACTTAAAAAATAAACAACCAAGCAAATCCAATTGTTAAAACAACTGCACTGAAGAAAAAAAACTTTTGAAAAGGCAATAAGTCAAGAAAATGTTACCAACAATATTTCTGAGGTCAGAAGAGACAGATTATCTAAAGTGTCTAAAAGTGGAACATTCAAACCGTTGTTATCAGAGTGTGTATGTGTGGGTGCGTGGCCCCTTTAACAGGGTGGGAGGGGCCTGGCTGGCTTGATCAACGTCCGGGAGGGAGCGTGTGTACTGATGCGGAACGGTCCAGAAAGAAGCTGTATGTAAAGACCAAGTTAGTGGCAAATAAAGAGAACAAGTGTGTAACTTGGAAACGGCGCCCCGTGTCCTGTTTCTTCACCGGCTGTCACGGAAGGTGGTGATCTTTGTGGACCAGGTAGAGAAGGCCAACTCCGTTGTGGAGACGGGAATCACCGTGTTGGACAGGTTCGTCCAGGTGCAGCCGCTGTCCCAGCCTGCTGTCCGGGTGATCCTGTCCAATGTCCTTGTGCTCCAGACTCATCTGGAGTCTGTTAACCAAGGAGCTTTCCAGATTTGGAAAAGTCGTTTCTGGCTACAAAGAAATCCTGTCTGGAATTAAGTCTCCGCTGCTGAAACACGCAATATGTTTCAGAAGACAAGTCTTTATGATACTTAATAACCGGAATGAGGAACTCAACCTCAGGTTCCGTGTCAGAGTAAATGACTACATTGTCTTCGCGAGCTCAGCTGGCATGAAATGCTTCGACTGTGGTGAGGAGGGACACACGGGCTGCTGTGACCGACCAGGAGAGCATCAAGTTCTTAGATGATTCTCTTTTAGAATGAACGTTTCATTTTGTGAGCTTTAATTGTGTGATTGATGGAAATGTGTTCAGCCTAGTAATTTAGCAATCTTTCAGAAGTGCACAGGCTTAAATACAAATATATACTTTAGCTCATTGATAAGGTTAAAAAACAGTTAATTAGAGGTTAAAATACAAAAAATACAGTAAGGATAAAAACGGATTTATTTCATGTGAATGTGTATATTTACATTTTGTATATGGACATGTAAATACAGCATAAGGCTGATTATGTTTTTTGTGTGTTTTAGTTTCATACTTTTCTGCAACTTCAATAAACTTGTGGACAAGCGGACAACGTCTTCAGAGTCTTGGAGTTAGAAAAGAGTTTAGCCGCCTGTCAAGATATATACAGCACATATATATAAGGACATATATATAAGGACAGAACACAAACCAAAGAGCCAGAAAACATTACGTCTCTTCGTATCTCTATTGGTGTTTTTTCACGTCCGTCTTGTTTTAGTCCGGAGCCCCGGAGTGGACATTGAGGGAAAGAAAATAACGCGTGTTTGAGTTTGGGGCTTATTTTTCAACATTTGGGCGTTACATAGTGAGTTTCTGCTCCTTTCACTTTATTTCTGGGTGTGTCTGAATCAAATGCTTCAACATCAGAGAAGAATGGAGGTTTACAGTGATAGAACGAAGCTCTAAAAACTGTTTCCAATGGCAACCTCCGTAAACACACTGATTAAAGCTCTTTCACATGAAGCCGTTAAAAGGCTCATTTTATGCCCATAAAATCCAAGCTTTCATTTACAGTGGTATGTAGTTTGCTTTTTAGTTGCTGATGAACCAAAAGTATTCATCATTATTGAGTTGAGTTCTGTTGTACTCTATCATTGTAAGAGCGCTTTGAGATGTTTGTTGATGTGATTTAGCGCTTTACAAATAAAATTGAATTGAATTGAATTATAAAGAAGTTCTGTGGGTTAGAAAATAATATTGGAGGGTCTCGGAGCAGAGCAGCCGCACACCGCATGGCGCAGCAGCGCCTCAGCCTGCGGTCAGAACGCGAAACAAGACCTATAACTATTATCAGTTATAATAATGTTACCATGAAAAGTGTGAAAAATAGATGACAATGGAAAACTGCTTCTTATTATAGCCGACGTAGCTGACTGACAGCGGAGGAGCGCGGCAGCGCTCTCGAGAGCTGCGGCTCCGCGAACGCGGATTAAATAATCCCGTTTCCTCGTATTATTAACTTCAGGGAGCGACTTATTATATCGTTCCCATGCGTTATTTAAATTTTTTTCTCTATAACCACTCTGGGGCTCCGTGTTTGCTGTAGTTTTCAGAAAGCCGGTACAGCCCGCTTCCGCCTTTTAGGTAGCGATAACTCCAGAGGTAACTCCGCCCCCAGCTGATGACGCGTCGGGTTCCAGTCTAGCTCCGCTCTGGCCCAGCAACGAAGTGGGGCCAGCGTAGCACCAGTTTAGCCCCTGTTTGGCCGGGGCTTTGGCAGTGGAAAGACAAAGAACTGGTGCTAAGGCTGGCCCTGGCTCCAAACTAGCTCCTGGTTCTTTCCGGTGGAAAAGCCCCCTGAGACAGCCACACTTAAAAAGATAGACGTCCTGTTCCTTCAGGAAACACACAGCGATTTTAACAATGAGGCTGAGTGGAGGAGGGAATGGAACGGGGAGGCCATTTTAAGCCACCACACTCCTCTCAGCGGAGGAGTGGGCCTCCTCTTCTCCAGGGCTTTTAACCCCAACTAACTGGAGGTCCAGCACTGTGTAGGGGGGAGGTTGCTTTTAATTAAAGCTCAGTTCCGCCATTTTAAATGTGGTTTTATTAACTGTTACACCCCAACAGCCGGTGCAGAGAGGAAGCAGTTTTTCCTCAAGTTAAGTGAGGTGGTAAGTGGGTGTGGGTCGGAGGACTATTTGTTTCTGGGTGGAGATTTTAACTGTACAGAGGATGAGGATGAGGATCCGCCTCGATTACTTTCTTCAGAGTCGATCGGGCCCTTTTAGGGGAACTTACTCGATCACGCTGGCATCAGAACCTTATTCTGGCATCAGAACCTTATTCTGGCATATTCCTATAATATAAAATATGTATCTCATGTACTATGCCTGGGTCATTAATTATTTTACAATTATAAAATACTTTATCAATTAAATTTTTTCCCGTGGGATGACGGACCAGACTGTATCACAATTTTAAATTATTATTCTCACCAGTTATTTGAGGCGCGCCGTGATACCAGTCCGGTCCGAGAGTCCTCACGTTGTTTCCGACACCATCACGTCGGGGTCACCAAATTGAAAGAAATGCAGTCATTAGTGTGTTCTTTAAATTGATGAAGGAACAGAAAGATGTTGTTCACAATACCTTTATTGATAATTACCTTCAGGCAGAGTATATGGGTCACAGCGAGATCTCGGGCTCAACCCTCAGACCATCCGGAAGGACCAGACATCAGAGTGAAAAGAGCCCCGAGTCCCCAAAAACAGTGGTTTTTAAGCATTTTCTTTCACCCCTCCCTTCATATATGATGTGGATGCCACAAGTTGTTTTTACCGAAACTGAACACATCTCTATTGTTCTGTCCTGGGAAGATTTGTGATCTTATAATGGTACCAGGCCTTACCTCTTCCCGGCTTTAAACTAGCGACTTCTTGATTTACGACCTTCTCCAGCTGGTTTTCCTCTAAGAGTCCCTAACTCCCTTTTTCCAGCATGGCGTTATCTGGCTGTGAACCAAGGTCAGTTGTCTGCTTATTCCTAAGACTCAATAGTTCAATTGTTCTGCCTCACACACCGAATGGTTCTTACATATATATAACAGTTCTAAGCAGAAGAGATACAAACGGATTATACTGCTATGCAAACTAATGTGTTGATCACTCATAACACTGGTTTCTTCCTTTACTAGCTAGCTTCTCACAACGCACTCTTCCAGATGTTCTTTGTCAATACTTGCAATTGTCCATATTCCTTTTACTGCAAATGTCCATATTCCTTTTACCATAACCAAATCCGTAACTAAGTTTCTTATAATCCAAGGTAATCCAAGATATCAAACGCTACAAACAAAGCTTCGCGCAACCACCGTGCCACTTAATCAGGTGCAATGTGACCCGCGACCCGGAAACGGATAAGCAGAAGAAAATGGATAGATGAAAGGGTCTGTGTCTGTGTGTTCATCAAGTCTAAGTCTCCCACTCTGTGTTCCCTTATTGTTTTGTTGTGTAGTCCTCAGTCTGTCTGTGTCTCTGTCACTTGCCCTTCCTGTGTACTCCTCTGTGTGTGTGTGTGTGTGTGTGTGTGTGTGTGTGTGTGTGTGTGTGTGTGTGTGTGTGTGTGTGTGTGTGTGTGTGTGTGTGTGTGTGTGTGTGTGTGTGTGTGTGTGTGTGTGTGTGTGTGTGTGTGTGTGTGTGTGTGTGTCTGATTTGTCTCACCTCTGACTTACCTCACCTTATGTATTTAAACACCGCTCCTTCATCATTGTTGTTCTGCTTCATGATCCCAGCCCTTTCATCGTGTTCTTCTTCGTGTTTTGGATTTCCCCCGTGTACTGACATCCACCTGGACCTGGACTGCCTCTTTGAACGCTGATCCTAAACTTGTTTGCTCTTTACTCTTTAATAAAACCTGCAAACGCCAGTTCTTTGTGCGTGTCTACTTCTGGGTTCTCCACAGACCCTGATAATTCTATATTATATTACTAGTATTCTATTGCTATAAATGGTACTCTACACAGTACTATACACAGTACCGTACACTATACTATACACGGTACAATACACTGTACTAAACACAGCCTGTATGTGACATAAAAGGTACTATTTTACAATAAAGTTCTAAAGTTTAGATCATCTAAAATGTCATGTGCAAATTACCCATCGACTGAACCAAAGAGGCAACAGGGTCCTCCTCCTCCTGGATCTGGCTTTCAGAATCCGACTCAGCACAAACTTGATAATGCAGATACCTGATGATATCCAAAGGTCTTTCCAGATATAGATTTGTGATTCTCGAATGTTGCACATAAAAGTAATCTATCTGCTCCTCTGTCACACAAGTGTGTTCAGCCATCATATGCTGCACTGAGTATGTTTGTTGATTTCTTACTACCACAGGCCTTGCTCTATTCCTCTCAGCCCATGTGACCCTGTTTGGTCTTGGTTCTGGTGTCCAGTCTTCAAAACCATTTGGGATCGTCTTCTTACAACCTTCAGCAATTGCAGATTGATTGCTGGGTGCCTGAGGCTTCTTAAAAGTGCTAGCTCTGGTACTGGTCCCCTGCACTTTTCTCTTCTTACAGTTCTGAGTTCCTTTGCTGGTGTTTGAACCCAGTTTTACTCCAGTTGGAGGTTTTACACGCCCCTTAGTGGCTTCCATAGTCCGAGAAAATAGCGGACCTTTAATTTCTGACCTTTTATCATCAGCGCGGGATGGTCTTGGCCGTGTGTCTGTTACCACAGGTTTGGATGGATAAGTGAACCTAGATCCTGATGGAGAAGTCATCTTATGAGATGATTCAGCTTTTTCAGATTGTGTGCTGGGTTTCTGAGACTTCTTAAAAGTGCTAGCTCTGGTACTAGTCCCCTGTATTTCTCTCTTCTTACAGGTTTCAGCATCTTTGCTGGTGTTTGAACCCTTACTTTTGGACCCTTGCTCTAATTTTGAACCTACACGAATAGCAGGTCCTTTTCTCATTGTCCTTGTTTTTGAGTCCCTTATAGTTGCTGACTCATCAGGCCTGTTCTTTGACAGTTTTACTCCAGTTGGGGGTTTTACACGCCCCTTAGTGGCTTCCATAGTCCGAGAAAATAGCGGACCTTTAATTTCTGACCTTTTATCATCAACGCGGGATGGTCTTGACCGTTCTTCTGTTACCACAGGTTTAGATGGATAAGCACACCTGGATCCTGATGGAGAAGTCATCTTATGAGATGAGATGTCCGCCATCTTTGCTGCTACTTCTGCTGTGTGGTCCATCACAGTTTCAGGGGACAGTTTTTCTAATTTCTCTGATGTTTGTTCAACTTCAGAAGTCACTGGACTTGGTTCTTTTAGAAAACGCTCAACCACAGGTTGAGGAGAACTGGTTTTAACGCTTGGCACTGTGATTTCGTCAGTGAGGTGTGGCACTGGCGTTGTTTGTTTTTCCACAAGCTGCAAAGGAGATCCAGGTGGCTCAGGACTTGTACTGGATTCTGAAAATGAAACATCTTCATTTGAAGAGAAAATTAGCTTTGCAGTCATGGCTGGATCATTACTCTCCTCTCCCTCACTAAAACTTTCTGAGGACTCACAAAGAGTCGTCAAGCTTTCGTCATTTTGAGACATTTGGGTTGTAACTTCTCTCCCTGGTACGGTCTCACTGGGTAGTTCACCAGTGTCTGCCGGTTGTGTTGCCACTTCTGCTGTGTGGTCTATCACAGTCTCAGGGGACAGTGGTTCTAATTTCTCTGATGTTTGTTCAACTTCAGAGGTCACTGGACTTGGTTCTTTTCGTAAAACCTCAACCACAGGTTGAGGAGAACTGGTTGTAACAGTTGGCATTGTGATTTCGTCAGTGAGGTGAGGCAAGGGTGTTGGTTCTTTTTCCACAATCTGCAAAGGAGATCCAGGTGGCTTAGGACTTGTACTGGATTCTGAAAACAAAGCATCTTCATTTGATGAAAAAATCAGCTTTGCAGTCATGGCTGTATCATTACTCTCCTCTGCCTCACTAGAACTTTCTGAGGACTCATAAAGAGTCTTCAAGCTTTCTTCATTTTGAGACATTTGGGTTGTAACTTCTCTCCCTGGTACGGTCTCATTAGGTAGTTCACCAGTGTCTGCCATATTTGCTGCTACTTCTGCTGTGTGGTCTATCACAGTCTCAGGGGACAGTGGTTCTAATTTCTCTGATGTTTGTTCAACTTCAGAAGTCACTGGACTTGGTTCTTTTCGTAAAACCTCAACCACAGGTTGAGGAGAACTGGTTGTAACAGTTGGCATTGTGATTTCGTCAGTGAGGTGAGGCACAGGTGTTGGTTCTTTTTCCACAATCTGCAAAGGAGATCCAGGTGGCTTAGGACTTGTACTGGATTCTGAAAATGAAACATCTTCATTTGATGAAAAAATCAGCTTTGCAGTCATGGCTGGATCATTACTCTCCTCTCCCTCACTAGAACTTTCTGAGGACTCACAAAGAGTCGTCAAGCTTTCGTCATTTTGAGACATTTGGGTTGTAACTTCTCTCCCTGGTACGGTCTCACTGGGTAGTTCACCAGTGTCTGCCGTTTGTGTTGCCACTTCTGCTGTGTGGTCTATTACAGTCTCGGGGGACAGTGGTTCTAATTTCTCTGATGTTTGTTCAACTTCAGAAGTCACTGGACTTGGTTCTTTTCGTAAAACCTCAACCACAGGTTGAGGAGAACTGGTTGTAACAGTTGGCATTGTGATTTCGTCAGTGAGGTGAGGCACAGTTGTTGGTTCTTTTTCCACAATCTGCAAAGGAGATCCAGGTGGCTTAGGACTTGTACTGGATTCTGAAAATGAAACATCTTCATTTGATGAAAAAATCAGCTTTGCAGTCATGGCTGGATCATTACTCTCCTCTCCCTCACTAGACCTTTCTGAGGACTCACAAAGAGTCGTCAAGCTTTCGTCATTTTGAGACATTTGGGTTGTAGCTTCTCTCCCTGGTACGGTCTCACTGGGTAGTTCACCAGTGTCTGCCGTTTGTGTTGCCACTTCTGCTGTGTGGTCTATCACAGTCTCAGGGGACAGTGGTTCTAATTTCTCTGATGTTTGTTCAACTTCAGAAGTCACTGGACTTGGTTCTTTTCGTAAAACCTCAACCACAGGTTGAGGAGAAGTGGTTTTAACAGTTGGCATTGTGATTTTGTCAGTGAGGTAAGGCACTGGCGTTGGTTCTTTTTCTACAAGCTGCAAAGGAGATCCAGGTGGCTTAGGACTTGTACTGGATTCTGAAAATGAAGCATCTTCATTTGATGAAAATATCAGCTTTGCAGTCATGGCTGGATCATTACTCTCCTCTCCCTCACTAGACCTTTCTGAGGACTCACAAAGAGTCTTCAAGCTTTCGTCATTTTGAGACATTTGGGTTGTAACTTCTCTCCCTTGTACGGTCTCACTAGGTAGTTCACCAGTGTCCGCCGTCTGTGTTGAAACTTCTGCTGTGTGGTCTATCACAGTCTTTGGGGACAGTGGTCCTAATTTCTCTGATGTTTGTTCAACTTCAGAAGTCACTGGACTTGGTTCTTTTCGTAAAACCTCAACCACAGGTTGAGGAGAACTGGTTGTAACAGTTGGCATTGTGATTTCGTCAGTGAGGTGAGGCACAGGTGTTGGTTCTTTTTCAACAATCTGCAAAGGAGATCCAGGTGGCTTAGGACTTGTACTGGATTCTGAAAATGAAACATCTTCATTTGATGAAAATATCAGCTTTGCAGTCATGGCTGGATCATTACTCTCCTCTCCCTCACTAGAACTTTCTGAGGACTCACAAAGAGTCGTCAAGCTTTCGTCATTTTGAGACATTTGGGTTGTAGCTTCTCTCCCTGGTACGGTCTCACTGGGTAGTTCACCAGTGTCTGCCGTTTGTGTTGCCACTTCTGCTGTGTGGTCTATCACAGTCTCAGGGGACAGTGGTTCTAATTTCTCTGATGTTTGTTCAACTTCAGAAGTCACTGGACTTGGCTGTTCAGAGAAAACCTTAGCTGGGGATCCAGGTGAACTCGCAGTTACCAGTGGCATTGGTCCTATTTTGTCTAAATTGTTTTCATCAGTTTGGGATGGTATGTCAGGTGAATTACCTGATTGTTTTTTTGCAAATGGGGACTTTAGTGGCTTTGTCCTGTGTCGTGTCTTCTTTACCTGTTTGTAACTAGTCTGGGAATTAGGAGGTGTAGGTGGGATTTTTGGACTCCTTAATATAACAGGAACTCTTTCTTTTGGCCCAGTTATATTGGCGTTTTGGTTTCTTGATTGTCTTGCCACCTGCTCCGTATATTGACTTCCTTTGTTCACTGTTTGCTCATGGGATGGAAGTCGAGTGGATATTGGTGAATCCTTTTGCAAATTAGGCAAAGGCATTGTTGCCTTCATTGGTCCTTTAGCTTCTTTCTTCTCCTCATGCCTCCCATCTCTCCAAAGTCTCATCATTTCTGGTCCCCGAGTACTAGTGCACTCGGGTTCCAGGGGTGGAAGTCGAGTGGATATTGGTCTATCCTTTTGCAAATTAGACAAAGGCATTGTTGCCTTCATTGGTCCTTTAGCTTCTTTCTTCTCCTCATGCCTCCCATCTCTCCAAAGTCTCATCATTTCTGGTCCCCGAGTACTAGTGCACTCGGGTTCCAGGGGTGGAAGTCGAGTGGTTATTGGTCTATCCTTTTGCAAATTAGACAAAGGCATTGTTGCCTTCATTGGTCCTTTAGCTTCTTGCTTCTCCTCACGCCTCCCATCTCTCCAAAGTCTCATCATTCCTGGTCCCCGAGTACTAGGGCACTCGGGTTCCAGGGGTGGAAGTCGAGTGGATTTTGGTGAATCCTTTTGCAAATTAGACAAAGGCATTGTTGCCTTCATTGGTCCTTTAGCTTCTTGCTTCTCCTCACGCCTCCCATCTCTCCAAAGTCTCATCATTCCTGGTCCCCGAGTACTAGTGTACTCGAGTTCCAGGGGTGGAAGTCGAGTGGATATTGGTGAATTCTTTCGCAAATTAGACAAAGGCATTGTTGCCTTCATTGGTCCTTTAGCTTCTTGCTTCTCCTCACGCCTCCCATCTCTCCAAAGTCTCATCATTCCTGGTCCCCGAGTACTAGTGTACTCGGGTTCCAGTGGTGGAAGTCGAGTGGATATTGGTGAATTATTTCGCAAATTAGACAAAGGCATTGTTGCCTCCACTGGTCCTTTAGCTTCTTGCTTATCCTCACGCCTCACAACTCTCCAATGTCTCATCATTCCTGGTCCCCGAGTACTAGTATACTCAGGTTCCAGGGATGGAAGTCGTGTGGATATTGGTGAATCCGTTTGCAAATTAGACAAAGGCGTTGTTGTCGTCTGTGGTCCTTCGGCTGCTTGCCTCTCCTCCCGCCTCCCAAATTTCAAAAGTCTCATCATTCCTTGTAACTTCGAGTACTAAATTTCACTGTCAGCCTGTCTTCAAATAACCTGGCTGCGCTCAGTAACTGGCTAGCCAAACTCAGACACTGAGTCAGGTTGACCCTAACTAGTGACATCATCACTTTCATCCCTCATGATGTCATCACTTTGATCTACCTTTGCTCCCTTGTGACATGTTCACTTTAATCTACCTTTGATCTTCTTATGTTACCGGCGGTTGTCTGTCTACAAAACATTGTTGTGAAGTCCACACCTCATGAGTTTGTTGATGATGGAGGAAGAGTAAAGATCAGAGCTGTGGATCAGAGCGGTGTTGCCTGCACAGGATTTTAACAAAAAATCACTCAAAGAAAAAGAAAAAAGAAAAGAAAAATTTGTATTCATCTTTTCTATACTTCTCTATCAACCAATGCAATAGGTGAACCACTCACATTCTCTCCTTAGGCTGCATGTATCCATGGATTGTTTTCAACTCCACAACAGTGTGCGGTTTGATGTCGCCCTGTTTTGCAAGACCACAAACCTCACCATGAAAGACCTCCGCAAACACGCGCAGATGGTGTGGGAGCTGTGTCACCTTTCAGGTGACAACCATGATGGTGACGCGAGGATCCTGAGAACGCAGATGACTGGAAACACGAACCCAGCACCTGTAGGTCACGAGGTCCCCTCCCCCGCACCTGCTGCGGACCCGTTAGATATCCACAACCTCGACCACGAGGTGGACAACCACACAGAGGTAAGAGATCAGGTAGGCCAAGACCTCACCACTCCCAACAGAGAGGTAAGTCTAACAACCGAGGCCGAGGTCAGACAAAATTCCACTGGGACGCAGACATCCCACAGTGGATTAAAACCTGCATCAAAGAGGTGGTGCAGGACCTGAACCCGCCTGGTCAGAAGGGACCCGGCTCCTCAGAAGAAACCAGACTCCCAGCCCCTGACCGCATGACTATGCCGGATGCCCCTCCCCTCCGCACACAAAGTCAACTTCATAAGGAGGAGGGGGAGTAGATCCAGGAAGTCAAAGAGGCCCCCAGAACCAACAGAGAGGCCCCCTTTGACATTCTTCAGTAATCTTGCGCGATAGCTATGCCAACCGCTTATACATTTCAGTGGTGGTAGGGGGTGTCGACACCCTCGCCTTGCTTGATTCTCGGTCAGAAATCACTGTCATGTGTTCAGCCACCTTCACACAGGTTGCAAGAACCATGCGTGACCTAGGAAGGCCACTTCCGGTGGAAGAGTAGCATGAACATCAGAGGCTTCACTCAGGACGAGTCCCCCATCACTAAACGTGTCTGGGTCGACGTCGCTTTCCAGGACATATCAGTGACGCATCCCATCTATGTCACTTCTCTGAACACAGAGGAACTGCTTATTGGTCAGGACCTCCTGAACCGACTGGCTGTGCTGATTGACTGCCACCAACGGCGCCTTTGGTCCCAAGTCACCAGCCCGACTCCTTTTGGCCCAGAACCAGGCCACTCAGCTTCCAACAGCAGAGTCGCTGCCATCCAG
Organism: Lipophrys pholis; assembly: GCF_963383615.2. NCBI lineage: Eukaryota > Metazoa > Chordata > Actinopteri > Blenniiformes > Blenniidae > Lipophrys > Lipophrys pholis. The sequence goes on from NC_137637.1 coordinate 4,302,688, forward strand.
TCCAGAGGTTCCCTACCAATACTTGGGTCTCTTCCAAAGTCCGACCCGCACCGATCCTCTTCAAGGATCCCTGACAGTCGGCAACCGCTGCAGGTGACGAGCCAAGACCCGTTTCAAGCACACCACGCTTTACTCGTTTCACTGAAGGATTTGAGTTCTTCTTTGTACAGGAGTACTTCTTTGTACGCCCACCACACCGTGGGGGGTGCACACATGAATGGAACCACGGTTCCTGAGGCACCTTTGGCACCCTGGTCAGAGAAATCTGTCACCAACGCCGACCTGCTCAAAGTTCCGAGCCACCGCTCACTTTCAGCAGAGTCACAGACCTTAACCAAGGTCCCTGGCTCACGCGCCTCCTTGCCTCACAGTCCAGATCTCGACCAGATGATCTGTGACACATCTCTGAACAATGAACAATCGTTCAGCCAACCTACGGGTCCTGAACCTGACACAAGGTCAGATTAAAGTGACCGCATTTCAATCATGAGAGACGTTAACCGACAGTTCATTTCAAAACCTTGAACTGATGGTGCCTGTCATTGACAACCTGCCATCGTCCCTCACCCGTGACGACATGCATGACACCGCTCTCCTCATTGTCACAACCAAAACCCTCACCAGCGCTCGCCATGTTAACCTCGAACAGGTTCTCAATTGTACAAACCCGAGCACCATTTATTTCATCAAATTATTTTATTCAGTAATTTATCTCTTTCATTTTGTTGTTAGTTCAAATTTCAAATAAATTGTTGAGCTTGTTACCAGTATGGTTAGCACTAAAATAGTCTCTAACCAAGGTTAGTACTCAGCTTCCAGTCTTTTCAAATCTACCATTCACGCATTACTCAGTTTTGTTGCAAGCTTTGGTAGGCTGAGTTTTTCACTAAAATGTGACTCAGTTATAATCACATCTCCTTCACGCACAAAGGCTTCTGTTTTGTTTTTGTTTCAAGTTCCATGTTATCTATTCCGAGGCTGTTCAGTATGACGAAGCGTCACCCCTACACACACACTGAACTGCCTCTGTGTGTCTTTTGTCTGTACTGCAAAAGTACTGAAGGACACAAGATTCCTAAAAGACAAAATGGCTGAAATGATTAAAAATAAGACTCCAAAGCACCAAAACACTTAAAAAATAAACAACCAAGCAAATCCAATTGTTAAAACAACTGCACTGAAGAAAAAAAACTTTTGAAAAGGCAATAAGTCAAGAAAATGTTTCCAACAATATTTCTGAGGTCAGAAGAGACAGATTATCTAAAGTGTCTAAAAGTGGAACATTCAAACCGTTGTTATCAGAGTGTGTATGTGTGGGTGCGTGGCCCCTTTAACAGGGTGGGAGGGGCCTGGCTGGCTTGATCAACGTCCGGGAGGGAGCGTGTGTACTGATGCGGAACGGTCCAGAAAGAAGCTGTATGTAAAGACCAAGTTAGTGGCAAATAAAGAGAACAAGTGTGTAACTTGGAAACGGCGCCCCGTGTCCTGTTTCTTCACCGGCTGTCACGGAAGGTGGTGATCTTTGTGGACCAGGTAGAGAAGGCCAACTCCGTTGTGGAGACGGGAATCACCGTGTTGGACAGGTTCGTCCAGGTGCAGCCGCTGTCCCAGCCTGCTGTCCGGGTGATCCTGTCCAATGTCCTTGTGCTCCAGATGAGCTCTTAACCAAGGAGCTTTCCAGATTTGGAAAAGTCGTTTCTGGCTACAAAGAAATCCTGTCTGGAATTAAGTCTCCGCTGCTGAAACACGCAATATGTTTCAGAAGACAAGTCTTTATGATACTCAATAACCGGAATGAGGAACTCAACCTCAGGTTCCGTGTCAGAGTAAATGACTACATTGTCTTCGCGAGCTCAGCTGGCATGAAATGCTTCGACTGTGGTGAGGAGGGACACACGGGCTGCTGTGACCGACCAGGAGAGCATCAAGCACGGGATGAGTAATGTAAATACACCGGGTGAAGGTGTGAATGTGAGCGTGAGTGAGGAGAGTGTGTCGGGTGGAGCTGGGGAGGAGGGAGAAGGAGTGAATGACACTGAAGGCAGCGTGAATGAAACAAATGTAAATATCCCTGGTGAGGTGGAGGGAGAAAATAGAATAAAAGAAAAAAAAGTGGTTGATAAAAAGAGTGAGCCAGTTGTGGAGCAGGAGAGAGAGGAAGAATGAGAAGGAAGGAGCAGCAGAGCTGAACAGGTGGAGGAGGCAGGAAGGAGCAGCAGGGCAGAACAGGTGGAGGAGGCAGAAATGGAGGAAGAAAAAATTGAAAAGAATAAACCTGCAAAAAGGAGGAGGAAGAGAAAAAACAGTGAAACAAGGAAAAGCTGTGGGGAGAATCGGGTGTCAGAAGACAGTGGAAATGAGTATGTGTCTGACAACAGCGATATTTCTTTTAACAGTTCTCAAAAAACCAAAACACCATACAGTGCAGACAAATTTAAGATGTTTTTACAACAGACAAAAAAACCAACATGGAGTAAAAGTAGAGGACCACTTCCCACACCTCAGTCTTTTTATTTTTTCAGCCAGACTCCATCTGAGCAGCAGACAGGAGTCTGGCCTCACAGAACAGGAGGGTTTTAGACTGAGGAAACTTGTGCTGAAAGCAAAGAAACAATTAGATGATGATGCTGACAGCCAAGTTTGTTTTAATTAATGTAATTGTTTTTATCCTAGTTTTAAACATCTCTTTTATCATGGATGTTTTTAAACTGGGTATTTTAAATGTGAACGGAGCCAGAGATCTTAGAAAAAGACAAGAAATCTATGATAGGGCTTTTCCACCAAAAAGAACCAGGAGCTAGATCGGGGCCGGTGTCAGAGCCAGTTCTTAACCCTCCTGTTCTCCTCAAATTTACTAACACTTTTCACCCTCAGGGGTCAATGTGACCCCAGGGATATTTGTCTCCAGAAAATGATTTACTGAAAATTGTTGCCTGAGTTTTTGTGTCAGACACTTTGTTTATTTGTTGAATACATAAATAAGCCCTTGATAGTGAAAGCTGACCTGTTCTCTAGCGCCACCATCAGGTCAAAGTTAAATCATCAGGCCAAAGTTAGAATAAATTTATCTTGAAAAGTTTTCATACAAATCTTCTCATATTTTCTGACAATATTGATGGCCACAAGAGTATGAACCTTAAAGAGTTTTGGTGATGATACGACCTTTCCTGTAGCGCCACCATCAGGTCAAACTTTCAGTTTTAGAGTTAGTGTATCTTACAAATCTTTCATCCAAATCTTTTCTAATTTTGAGTGCACATTCATGACTCTCACAGAATCAAGCATAATGATTGATATTGGTGACCCCCCTTTCCCTCTCATAAACATAGTTATTTATTTGCATCTCCCTTTTTTGTAACATAGTTAGACAGTCTAACTCACCCCTCCTCTTTTGTTATCCGGGCTTGGGACCGGCAGTGACAGAGTTAAAGAGTTTTCTTTTTGCTTTTGTTCTTTTGGTTATGATTTTTTTTTGCTTTTTTTGATTTATATGTTTTTTTTTTTGTTTTTTAGGTTTGTTTTTTTGTGTGTTGGGGGATTACATGTTTGAAAATTCACCCATCACCCAATTCACAATCTCCTCTCTGTCACTTTCACTGTCAAAGAGCTGCTCCAAAACCTCGCTAACTGTGAACCTTTTCCTGGAGGACATTCTCATGTGAGAGAGTGTGCAGACTGTAGTAACCTACACAGAGCGCACTGAGGAAAAGAGGGATGTCGGCGCAAGCTTTTATACGTTTGCTCCTCCCTTATTTTGCATGTCCCTGCGGGAATACCCCTCCCCCCACGGCGCGGGAAATATGAGTTCTGAGGCAGGTGTGAGTTCAGATGGTCACACAGACACACACAGACACACACACACAACTGCACCTGCACCTGCAGTTTTACACAGTCAAAACAGCTTGGGGTCAGATTGACCCCCGAGGAACACCAATGCGTGCAATATGTGTTCAGCACTTTGAAAAAATATTATCATGAAAATTTTATGCTAAATCCGTTGTCCCCATCAAATTAAGAAAAGTCATGAAATATGAAGCAAAAAAATCAAAGGCAACTATTATTTTTTGAGTGATAAACATTGAAAGGGGTCAAATTGACCCCAAGGAGAATAGGAGGGTTAAATGAGCACCGCCAAAGAACCAGTTCTTTTTCCACAGCGGAGCCAAGTGGGAGCCACGTTATTGCGTCACTCCAAAACGGGATACGTCACTGATTTCACCAATTTCGTGCTGAGAGTGCTCATCCAGGTACAAGGAGATGGACTATCTTCATCGGTTTAGTCCGGGTCGCTCCATCTAGTTTGGCCTGAACCTCAGATGCAGACTGTGCTGTTACACAGTTCATCTGTTTAAAGTGTATTTCTGTTAATAAGTCTAGTAGGAAGTGTTTCTCTTATTGTGCTGTGGTCCCTTTAAGAAAGAACAGGAAGGGAGCGTCCCCTAGTGGTGTCACGTGACTTGTATCCGGAGAAAATGGCAGCATGGTGTTGTAGTGTAATGTGGTTCGAATCAGTGGCATCTGCAATACGTCTCAAGCCTTTGATAGCGTCGTGGGTATGTATTGATTGTGTAGTTCGTATGTTTATTCTTAGATGATTCTCTTTTAGAATGAATGTTTCATTTTGTGAGCTTTAATTGTGTGATTGATGGAAATGTGTTCAGCCTAGTAATTTAGCAATCTTTCAGAAGTGCACAGGCTTAAATACAAATATATACTTTAGCTCATTGATAAGGTTAAAAAACAGTTAATTAGAGGTTAAAATACAAAAAATACAGTAAGGATAAAAACGGATTTATTTCATGTGAATGTGTATATTTACATTTTGTATATGGACATGTAAATACAGCATAAGGCTGATTATGTTTTTTGTGTGTTTTAGTTTCATACTTTTCTGCAACTTCAATAAACTTGTGGACAAGCGGACAACGTCTTCAGAGTCTTGGAGTTAGAAAAGAGTTTAGCTGCCTGTCAAGATATATACAGCACATATATATAAGGACATATATATAAGGACAGAACACAAACCAAAGAGCCAGAAAACATTACGTCTCTTCGTATCTCTATTGGTGTTTTTTCACGTCCGTCTTGTTTTAGTCCGGAGCCCCGGAGTGGACATTGAGGGAAAGAAAATAACGCGTGTTTGAGTTTGGGGCTTATTTTTCAACATTTGGGCGTTACATAGTGAGTTTCTGCTCCTTTCACTTTATTTCTGGGTGTGTCTGAATCAAATGCTTCAACATCAGAGAAGAATGGAGGTTTACAGTGATAGAACGAAGCTCTAAAAACTGTTTCCAATGGCAACCTCCGTAAACACACTGATTAAAGCTCTTTCACATGAAGCCGTTAAAAGGCTCATTTTATGCCCATAAAATCCAAGCTTTCATTTACAGTGGTATGTAGTTTGTTTTTTAGTTGCTGATGAACCAAAAGTATTCATCATTATTGAGTTGAGTTCTGTTGTACTCTATCATTGTAAGAGCGCTTTGAGATGTTTGTTGATGTGATTTAGCGCTTTACAAATAAAATTGAATTGAATTGAATTATAAAGAAGTTCTGTGGGTTAGAAAATAATATTGGAGGGTCTCGGAGCAGAGCAGCCGCACACCGCATGGCGCAGCAGCGCCTCAGCCTGCGGTCAGAACGCGAAACAAGACCTATAACTATTATCAGTTATAATAATGTTACCATGAAAAGTGTGAAAAATAAATGACAATGGAAAACTGCTTCTTATTATAGCCGACGTAGCTGACTGACAGCGGAGGAGCGCGGCAGCGCTCTCGAGAGCTGCGGCTCCGCGAACGCGGATTAAATAATCCCGTTTCCTCGTATTATTAACTTCAGGGAGCGACTTATTATATCGTTACCATGCGTTATTTAAATTTTTTTCTCTATAACCACTCTGGGGCTCCGTGTTCGCTGTAGTTTTCAGAAAGCCGGTACAGCCCGCTTCCGCCTTTTAGGTAGCGATAACTCCAGAGGTAACTCCGCCCCCAGCTGATGACGCGTCGGGTTCCAGTCTAGCTCCGCTCTGGCCCAGCAACGAAGTGGGGCCAGCGTAGCACCAGTTTAGCCCCTGTTTGGCCGGGGCTTTGGCAGTGGAAAGACAAAGAACTGGTGCTAAGGCTGGCCCTGGCTCCAAACTAGCTCCTGGTTCTTTCCGGTGGAAAAGCCCCCTGAGACAGCCACACTTAAAAAGATAGACGTCCTGTTCCTTCAGGAAACACACAGCGATTTTAACAATGAGGCTGAGTGGAGGAGGGAATGGAACGGGGAGGCCATTTTAAGCCACCACACTCCTCTCAGCGGAGGAGTGGGCCTCCTCTTCTCCAGGGCTTTTAACCCCAACTAACTGGAGGTCCAGCACTGTGTAGGGGGGAGGTTGCTTTTAATTAAAGCTCAGTTCCGCCATTTTAAATGTGGTTTTATTAACTGTTACACCCCAACAGCCGGTGCAGAGAGGAAGCAGTTTTTCCTCAAGTTAAGTGAGGTGGTAAGTGGGTGTGGGTCAGAGGACTATTTGTTTCTGGGTGGAGATTTTAACTGTACAGAGGATGAGGATGAGGATCCGCCTCGATTACTTTCTTCAGAGTCGATCGGCCCCTTTTAGGGGAACTTACTCGATCACGCTCGCATCAGAACCTTATTCTGGCATATACTTAAAGTCAATCGGCCTCTATGAGGATCCTCCTCGATTACTTTCTTCAGAGTCGATCGGCCCCTTTTAGGGGAACTTACTCGATCACGCTGGCATCAGAACCTTATTCTTGCATCAGAACCTTATTCTGGCATATTCCTATAATATAAAATATGTATCTCATGTACTATGCCTAGGTCATTATTTATTTTACAATTATAAAATACTTTATCAATTAAATTTTTTCCCGTGGGATGACGGACCAGACTGTATCACAATTTTAAATTATTATTCTCACCAGTTATTTGAGGCGCGCCGTGATACCAGTCCGGTCCGAGAGTCCTCACGTTGTTTCCGACACCATCACGTCGGGGTCACCAAATTGAAAGAAATGCAGTCATTAGTGTGTTCTTTAAATTGATGAAGGAACAGAAAGATGTTGTTCACAATACCTTTATTGATAATTACCTTCAGGCAGAGTATATGGGTCACAGCGAGATCTCGGGCTCAACCCTCAGACCATCCGGAAGGACCAGACATCAGAGTGAAAAGAGCCCCGAGTCCCCAAAAACATTGGTTTTTAAGCATTTTCTTTCACCCCTCCCTTCATATATGATGTGGATGCCACAAGTTGTTTTTACCGAAACTGAACACATCTCTATTGTTCTGTCCCGGGAAGATTTGTGATCTTATAATGGTACCAGGCCTTACCTCTTCCCGGCTTTAAACTAGCGACTTCTTGATTTACGACCTTCTCCAGCTGGTTTTCCTCTAAGAGTCCCTAACTCCCTTTTTCCAGCATGGCGTTATCTGGCTGTGAACCAAGGTCAGTTGTCTGCTTATTCCTAAGACTCAATAGTTCAATTGTTCTGCCTCACACACCGAATGGTTCTTACATATATATAACAGTTCTAAGCAGAAGAGATACAAACGGATTATACTGCTATGCAAACTAATGTGTTGATCACTCATAACACTGGTTTCTTCCTTTACTAGCTAGCTTCTCACAATGCACTCTTCCAGATGTTCTTTGTCAATACTTGCAATTGTCCATATTCCTTTTACTGCAAATGTCCATATTCCTTTTACCATAACCAAATCCGTAACCAAGTTTCTTATAATCCAAGGTAATCCAAGATATCAAACGCTACAAACAAAGCTTCGCGCAACCACCGTGCCACTTAATCAGGTGCAATGTGACCCGCGACCCGGAAACGGATAAGCAGAAGAAAATGGATAGATGAAAGGGTCTGTGTCTGTGTGTTCATCAAGTCTAAGTCTCCCACTCTGTGTTCCCTTATTGTTTTGTTGTGTAGTCCTCAGTCTGTCTGTGTCTCTGTCACTTGCCCTTCCTGTGTACTCCTCTGTGTGTGTGTGTGTGTGTGTGTGTGTGTGTGTGTGTGTGTGTGTGTGTGTGTGTGTGTGTGTGTGTGTGTGTGTGTGTGTGTGTGTGTGTGTGTGTGTGTGTGTGTGTCTGATTTGTCTCACCTCTGACTTACCTCACCTTATGTATTTAAACACCGCTCCTTCATCATTGTTGTTCTGCTTCATGATCCCAGCCCTTTCATCGTGTTCTTCTTCGTGTTTTGGATTTCCCCCGTGTACTGACATCCACCTGGACCTGGACTGCCTCTTTGAACGCTGATCCTAAACTTGTTTGCTCTTTACTCTTTAATAAAACCTGCAAACGCCAGTTCTTTGTGCGTGTCTACTTCTGGGTTCTCCACGGACCCTGATAATTCTATATTATATTACTAGTATTCTATTGCTATAAATGGTACTCTAAACAGTACTATACACAGTACCGTACACTATACTATACACGGTACAATACACTGTACTAAACACAGCCTGTATGTGACATAAAAGGTACTATTTTACAATAAAGTTCTAAAGTTTAGATCATCTAAAATGTCATGTGCAAATTACCCATCGACTGAACCAAAGAGGCAACAGGGTCCTCCTCCTCCTGGATCTGGCTTTCAGAATCCGACTCAGCACAAACTTGATAATGCAGATACCTGATGATATCCAAAGGTCTTTCCAGATATAGATTTGTGATTCTCGAATGTTGCACATAAAAGTAATCTATCTGCTCCTCTGTCACACAAGTGTGTTCAGCCATCATATGCTGCACTGAGTATGTTTGTTGATTTCTTACTACCACAGGCCTTGCTCTATTCCTCTCAGCCCATGTGACCCTGTTTGGTCTTGGTTCTGGTGTCCAGTCTTCAAAACCATTTGGGATCGTCTTCTTACAACCTTCAGCAATTGCAGATTGATTGCTGGGTGCCTGAGGCTTCTTAAAAGTGCTAGCTCTGGTACTGGTCCCCTGCACTTTTCTCTTCTTACAGTTCTGAGTTCCTTTGCTGGTGTTTGAACCCAGTTTTACTCCAGTTGGAGGTTTTACACGCCCCTTAGTGGCTTCCATAGTCCGAGAAAATAGCGGACCTTTAATTTCTGACCTTTTATCATCAGCGCGGGATGGTCTTGGCCGTGTGTCTGTTACCACAGGTTTGGATGGATAAGTGAACCTAGATCCTGATGGAGAAGTCATCTTATGAGATGATTCAGCTTTTTCAGATTGTGTGCTGGGTTTCTGAGACTTCTTAAAAGTGCTAGCTCTGGTACTAGTCCCCTGTATTTCTCTCTTCTTACAGGTTTCAGCATCTTTGCTGGTGTTTGAACCCTTACTTTTGGACCCTTGCTCTAATTTTGAACCTACACGAATAGCAGGTCCTTTTCTCATTGTCCTTGTTTTTGAGTCCCTTATAGTTGCTGACTCATCAGGCCTGTTCTTTGACAGTTTTACTCCAGTTGGGGGTTTTACACGCCCCTTAGTGGCTTCCATAGTCCGAGAAAATAGCGGACCTTTAATTTCTGACCTTTTATCATCAACGCGGGATGGTCTTGACCGTTCTTCTGTTACCACAGGTTTAGATGGATAAGCACACCTGGATCCTGATGGAGAAGTCATCTTATGAGATGAGATGTCCGCCATCTTTGCTGCTACTTCTGCTGTGTGGTCCATCACAGTTTCAGGGGACAGTTTTTCTAATTTCTCTGATGTTTGTTCAACTTCAGAAGTCACTGGACTTGGTTCTTTTAGAAAACGCTCAACCACAGGTTGAGGAGAACTGGTTTTAACGCTTGGCACTGTGATTTCGTCAGTGAGGTGTGGCACTGGCGTTGTTTGTTTTTCCACAAGCTGCAAAGGAGATCCAGGTGGCTCAGGACTTGTACTGGATTCTGAAAATGAAACATCTTCATTTGAAGAGAAAATTAGCTTTGCAGTCATGGCTGGATCATTACTCTCCTCTCCCTCACTAAAACTTTCTGAGGACTCACAAAGAGTCGTCAAGCTTTCGTCATTTTGAGACATTTGGGTTGTAACTTCTCTCCCTGGTACGGTCTCACTGGGTAGTTCACCAGTGTCTGCCGGTTGTGTTGCCACTTCTGCTGTGTGGTCTATCACAGTCTCAGGGGACAGTGGTTCTAATTTCTCTGATGTTTGTTCAACTTCAGAGGTCACTGGACTTGGTTCTTTTCGTAAAACCTCAACCACAGGTTGAGGAGAACTGGTTGTAACAGTTGGCATTGTGATTTCGTCAGTGAGGTGAGGCAAGGGTGTTGGTTCTTTTTCCACAATCTGCAAAGGAGATCCAGGTGGCTTAGGACTTGTACTGGATTCTGAAAACAAAGCATCTTCATTTGATGAAAAAATCTGCTTTGCAGTCATGGCTGTATCATTACTCTCCTCTGCCTCACTAGAACTTTCTGAGGACTCATAAAGAGTCTTCAAACTTTCTTCATTTTGAGACATTTGGGTTGTAACTTCTCTCCCTGGTACGGTCTCATTAGGTAGTTCACCAGTGTCTGCCATATTTGCTGCTACTTCTGCTGTGTGGTCTATCACAGTCTCAGGGGACAGTGGTTCTAATTTCTCTGATGTTTGTTCAACTTCAGAAGTCACTGGACTTGGTTCTTTTCGTAAAACCTCAACCACAGGTTGAGGAGAACTGGTTGTAACAGTTGGCATTGTGATTTCGTCAGTGAGGTGAGGCACAGGTGTTGGTTCTTTTTCCACAATCTGCAAAGGAGATCCAGGTGGCTTAGGACTTGTACTGGATTCTGAAAATGAAACATCTTCATTTGATGAAAAAATCAGCTTTGCAGTCATGGCTGGATCATTACTCTCCTCTCCCTCACTAGAACTTTCTGAGGACTCACAAAGAGTCGTCAAGCTTTCGTCATTTTGAGACATTTGGGTTGTAACTTCTCTCCCTGGTACGGTCTCACTGGGTAGTTCACCAGTGTCTGCCGTTTGTGTTGCCACTTCTGCTGTGTGGTCTATTACAGTCTCGGGGGACAGTGGTTCTAATTTCTCTGATGTTTGTTCAACTTCAGAGGTCACTGGACTTGGTTCTTTTCGTAAAACCTCAACCACAGGTTGAGGAGAACTGGTTGTAACAGTTGGCATTGTGATTTCGTCAGTGAGGTGAGGCAAGGGTGTTGGTTCTTTTTCCACAATCTGCAAAGGAGATCCAGGTGGCTTAGGACTTGTACTGGATTCTGAAAACAAAGCATCTTCATTTGATGAAAAAATCAGCTTTGCAGTCATGGCTGTATCATTACTCTCCTCTGCCTCACTAGAACTTTCTGAGGACTCATAAAGAGTCTTCAAGCTTTCTTCATTTTGAGACATTTGGGTTGTAACTTCTCTCCCTGGTACGGTCTCATTAGGTAGTTCACCAGTGTCTGCCATATTTGCTGCTACTTCTGCTGTGTGGTCTATCACAGTCTCAGGGGACAGTGGTTCTAATTTCTCTGATGTTTGTTCAACTTCAGAAGTCACTGGACTTGGTTCTTTTCGTAAAACCTCAACCACAGGTTGAGGAGAACTGGTTGTAACAGTTGGCATTGTGATTTCGTCAGTGAGGTGAGGCACAGGTGTTGGTTCTTTTTCCACAATCTGCAAAGGAGATCCAGGTGGCTTAGGACTTGTACTGGATTCTGAAAATGAAACATCTTCATTTGATGAAAAAATCAGCTTTGCAGTCATGGCTGGATCATTACTCTCCTCTCCCTCACTAGAACTTTCTGAGGACTCACAAAGAGTCGTCAAGCTTTCGTCATTTTGAGACATTTGGGTTGTAACTTCTCTCCCTGGTACGGTCTCACTGGGTAGTTCACCAGTGTCTGCCGTTTGTGTTGCCACTTCTGCTGTGTGGTCTATTACAGTCTCGGGGGACAGTGGTTCTAATTTCTCTGATGTTTGTTCAACTTCAGAAGTCACTGGACTTGGTTCTTTTCGTAAAACCTCAACCACAGGTTGAGGAGAACTGGTTGTAACAGTTGGCATTGTGATTTCGTCAGTGAGGTGAGGCACAGTTGTTGGTTCTTTTTCCACAATCTGCAAAGGAGATCCAGGTGGCTTAGGACTTGTACTGGATTCTGAAAATGAAACATCTTCATTTGATGAAAAAATCAGCTTTGCAGTCATGGCTGGATCATTACTCTCCTCTCCCTCACTAGACCTTTCTGAGGACTCACAAAGAGTCGTCAAGCTTTCGTCATTTTGAGACATTTGGGTTGTAGCTTCTCTCCCTGGTACGGTCTCACTGGGTAGTTCACCAGTGTCTGCCGTTTGTGTTGCCACTTCTGCTGTGTGGTCTATCACAGTCTCAGGGGACAGTGGTTCTAATTTCTCTGATGTTTGTTCAACTTCAGAAGTCACTGGACTTGGTTCTTTTCGTAAAACCTCAACCACAGGTTGAGGAGAAGTGGTTTTAACAGTTGGCATTGTGATTTTGTCAGTGAGGTAAGGCACTGGCGTTGGTTCTTTTTCTACAAGCTGCAAAGGAGATCCAGGTGGCTTAGGACTTGTACTGGATTCTGAAAATGAAGCATCTTCATTTGATGAAAATATCAGCTTTGCAGTCATGGCTGGATCATTACTCTCCTCTCCCTCACTAGACCTTTCTGAGGACTCACAAAGAGTCTTCAAGCTTTCGTCATTTTGAGACATTTGGGTTGTAACTTCTCTCCCTTGTACGGTCTCACTAGGTAGTTCACCAGTGTCCGCCGTCTGTGTTGAAACTTCTGCTGTGTGGTCTATCACAGTCTTTGGGGACAGTGGTCCTAATTTCTCTGATGTTTGTTCAACTTCAGAAGTCACTGGACTTGGTTCTTTTCGTAAAACCTCAACCACAGGTTGAGGAGAACTGGTTGTAACAGTTGGCATTGTGATTTCGTCAGTGAGGTGAGGCACAGGTGTTGGTTCTTTTTCAACAATCTGCAAAGGAGATCCAGGTGGCTTAGGACTTGTACTGGATTCTGAAAATGAAACATCTTCATTTGATGAAAATATCAGCTTTGCAGTCATGGCTGGATCATTACTCTCCTCTCCCTCACTAGAACTTTCTGAGGACTCACAAAGAGTCGTCAAGCTTTCGTCATTTTGAGACATTTGGGTTGTAGCTTCTCTCCCTGGTACGGTCTCACTGGGTAGTTCACCAGTGTCTGCCGTTTGTGTTGCCACTTCTGCTGTGTGGTCTATCACAGTCTCAGGGGACAGTGGTTCTAATTTCTCTGATGTTTGTTCAACTTCAGAAGTCACTGGACTTGGCTGTTCAGAGAAAACCTTAGCTGGGGATCCAGGTGAACTCGCAGTTACCAGTGGCATTGGTCCTATTTTGTCTAAATTGTTTTCATCAGTTTGGGATGGTATGTCAGGTGAATTACCTGATTGTTTTTTTGCAAATGGGGACTTTAGTGGCTTTGTCCTGTGTCGTGTCTTCTTTACCTGTTTGTAACTAGTCTGGGAATTAGGAGGTGTAGGTGGGATTTTTGGACTCCTTAATATAACAGGAACTCTTTCTTTTGGCCCAGTTATATTGGCGTTTTGGTTTCTTGATTGTCTTGCCACCTGCTCCGTATATTGACTTCCTTTGTTCACTGTTTGCTCATGGGATGGAAGTCGAGTGGATATTGGTGAATCCTTTTGCAAATTAGGCAAAGGCATTGTTGCCTTCATTGGTCCTTTAGCTTCTTTCTTCTCCTCATGCCTCCCATCTCTCCAAAGTCTCATCATTTCTGGTCCCCGAGTACTAGTGCACTCGGGTTCCAGGGGTGGAAGTCGAGTGGATATTGGTCTATCCTTTTGCAAATTAGACAAAGGCATTGTTGCCTTCATTGGTCCTTTAGCTTCTTTCTTCTCCTCATGCCTCCCATCTCTCCAAAGTCTCATCATTTCTGGTCCCCGAGTACTAGTGCACTCGGGTTCCAGGGGTGGAAGTCGAGTGGTTATTGGTCTATCCTTTTGCAAATTAGACAAAGGCATTGTTGCCTTCATTGGTCCTTTAGCTTCTTGCTTCTCCTCACGCCTCCCATCTCTCCAAAGTCTCATCATTCCTGGTCCCCGAGTACTAGGGCACTCGGGTTCCAGGGGTGGAAGTCGAGTGGATTTTGGTGAATCCTTTTGCAAATTAGACAAAGGCATTGTTGCCTTCATTGGTCCTTTAGCTTCTTGCTTCTCCTCACGCCTCCCATCTCTCCAAAGTCTCATCATTCCTGGTCCCCGAGTACTAGTGTACTCGAGTTCCAGGGGTGGAAGTCGAGTGGATATTGGTGAATTCTTTCGCAAATTAGACAAAGGCATTGTTGCCTTCATTGGTCCTTTAGCTTCTTGCTTCTCCTCACGCCTCCCATCTCTCCAAAGTCTCATCATTCCTGGTCCCCGAGTACTAGTGTACTCGGGTTCCAGTGGTGGAAGTCGAGTGGATATTGGTGAATTATTTCGCAAATTAGACAAAGGCATTGTTGCCTCCACTGGTCCTTTAGCTTCTTGCTTATCCTCACGCCTCACAACTCTCCAATGTCTCATCATTCCTGGTCCCCGAGTACTAGTATACTCAGGTTCCAGGGATGGAAGTCGTGTGGATATTGGTGAATCCGTTTGCAAATTAGACAAAGGCGTTGTTGTCGTCTGTGGTCCTTCGGCTGCTTGCCTCTCCTCCCGCCTCCCAAATTTCAAAAGTCTCATCATTCCTTGTAACTTCGAGTACTAAATTTCACTGTCAGCCTGTCTTCAAATAACCTGGCTGCGCTCAGTAACTGGCTAGCCAAACTCAGACACTGAGTCAGGTTGACCCTAACTAGTGACATCATCACTTTCATCCCTCATGATGTCATCACTTTGATCTACCTTTGCTCCCTTGTGACATGTTCACTTTAATCTACCTTTGATCTTCTTATGTTACCGGCGGTTGTCTGTCTACAAAACATTGTTGTGAAGTCCACACCTCATGAGTTTGTTGATGATGGAGGAAGAGTAAAGATCAGAGCTGTGGATCAGAGCGGTGTTGCCTGCACAGGATTTTAACAAAAAATCACTCAAAGAAAAAGAAAAAAGAAAAGAAAAATTTGTATTCATCTTTTCTATACTTCTCTATCAACCAATGCAATAGGTGAACCACTCACATTCTCTCCTTAGGCTGCATGTATCCATGGATTGTTTTCAACTCCACAACAGTGTGCGGTTTGATGTCGCCCTGTTCTGCAGGACCACAAACCCCACCATGAAAGACCTCCGCAAACACGCGCAGATGGTGTGGGAGCTGTGTCACCTTTCAGGTGACAACCATGATGGTGACGCGAGGATCCTGAGAACGCAGATGACTGGAAACACGAACCCAGCACCTGTAGGTCACGAGGTCCCCTCCCCCGCACCTGCTGCGGACCCGTTAGATATCCACAACCTCGACCACGAGGTGGACAACCACACAGAGGTAAGAGATCAGGTAGGCCAAGACCTCACCACTCCCAACAGAGAGGTAAGTCTAACAACCGAGGCCGAGGTCAGACAAAATTCCACTGGGACGCAGACATCCCACAGTGGATTAAAACCTGCATCAAAGAGGTGGTGCAGGACCTGAACCGACCTGGTCAGAAGGGACCCGGCTCCTCAGAAGAAACCAGACTCCCAGCCCCTGACCGCATGACTATGCCGGATGCCCCTCCCCTCCGCACACAAAGTCAACTTCATAAGGAGGAGGGGGAGTAGATCCAGGAAGTCAAAGAGGCCCCCAGAACCAACAGAGAGGCCCCCTTTGACATTCTTCAGTAATCTTGCGCGATGGCTATGCCATCCGCTTATACATTTCAGTGGTGGTAGGGGGTGTCGACACCCTCGCCTTGCTTGATTCTCGGTCAGAAATCACTGTCATGTGTTCAGCCACCTTCACACAGGTTGCTAGAACCATGCGTGACCTAGGAAGGCCACTTCCGGTGGAAGAGTAGCATGAACATCAGAGGCTTCACTCAGGACGAGTCCCCCATCACTAAACGTGTCTGGGTCGACGTCGCTTTCCAGGACATATCAGTGACGCATCCCATCTATGTCACTTCTCTGAACACAGAGGAACTGCTTATTGGTCAGGACCTCCTGAACCGACTGGCTGTGCTGATTGACTGCCACCAACGGCGCCTTTGGTCCCAAGTCACCAGCCCGACTCCTTTTGGCCCAGAACCAGGCCACTCAGCTTCCAACAGCAGAGTCGCTGCCATCCAGTCCAGAGGTTCCCTACCAATACTTGGGTCTCTTCCAAAGTCCGACCCGCACCGATCCTCTTCAAGGATCCCTGACAGTCGGCAACCGCTGCAGGTGACGAGCCAAGACCCGTTTCAAGCACACCACGCTTTACTCGTTTCACTGAAGGATTTGAGTTCTTCTTTGTACAGGAGTACTTCTTTGTACGCCCACCACACCGTGGGGGGTGCACACATGAATGGAACCACGGTTCCTGAGGCACCTTTGGCACCCTGGTCAGAGAAATCTGTCACCAACGCCGACCTGCTCAAAGTTCCGAGCCACCGCTCACTTTCAGCAGAGTCACAGACCTTAACCAAGGTCCCTGGCTCACGCGCCTCCTTGCCTCACAGTCCAGATCTCGACCAGATGATCTGTGACACATCTCTGAACAATGAACAATCGTTCAGCCAACCTACGGGTCCTGAACCTGACACAAGGTCAGATTAAAGTGACCGCATTTCAATCATGAGAGACGTTAACCGACAGTTCATTTCAAAACCTTGAACTGATGGTGCCTGTCATTGACAACCTGCCATCGTCCCTCACCCGTGACGACATGCATGACACCGCTCTCCTCATTGTCACAACCAAAACCCTCACCAGCGCTCGCCATGTTAACCTCGAACAGGTTCTCAATTGTACAAACCCGAGCACCATTTATTTCATCAAATTATTTTATTCAGTAATTTATCTCTTTCATTTTGTTGTTAGTTCAAATTTCAAATAAATTGTTGAGCTTGTTACCAGTATGGTTAGCACTAAAATAGTCTCTAACCAAGGTTAGTACTCAGCTTCCAGTCTTTTCAAATCTACCATTCACGCATTACTCAGTTTTGTTGCAAGCTTTGGTAGGCTGAGTTTTTCACTAAAATGTGACTCAGTTATAATCACATCTCCTTCACGCACAAAGGCTTCTGTTTTGTTTTTGTTTCAAGTTCCATGTTATCTATTCCGAGGCTGTTCAGTATGACGAAGCGTCACCCCTACACACACACTGAACTGCCTCTGTGTGTCTTTTGTCTGTACTGCAAAAGTACTGAAGGACACAAGATTCCTAAAAGACAAAATGGCTGAAATGATTAAAAATAAGACTCTAAAGCACCAAAACACTTAAAAAATAAACAACCAAGCAAATCCAATTGTTAAAACAACTGCACTGAAGAAAAAAAACTTTTGAAAAGGCAATAAGTCAAGAAAATGTTTCCAACAATATTTCTGAGGTCAGAAGAGACAGATTATCTAAAGTGTCTAAAAGTGGAACATTCAAACCGTTGTTATCAGAGTGTGTATGTGTGGGTGCGTGGCCCCTTTAACAGGGTGGGAGGGGCCTGGCTGGCTTGATCAACGTCCGGGAGGGAGCGTGTGTACTGATGCGGAACGGTCCAGAAAGAAGCTGTATGTAAAGACCAAGTTAGTGGCAAATAAAGAGAACAAGTGTGTAACTTGGAAACGGCGCCCCGTGTCCTGTTTCTTCACCGGCTGTCACAGAAGGTGGTGATCTTTGTGGACCAGGTAGAGAAGGCCAACTCCGTTGTGGAGACGGGAATCACCGTGTTGGACAGGTTCGTCCAGGTGCAGCCGCTGTCCCAGCCTGCTGTCCGGGTGATCCTGTCCAATGTCCTTGTGCTCCAGATGAGCTCTTAACCAAGGAGCTTTCCAGATTTGGAAAAGTCGTTTCTGGCTACAAAGAAATCCTGTCTGGAATTAAGTCTCCGCTGCTGAAACACGCAATATGTTTCAGAAGACAAGTCTTTATGATACTCAATAACCGGAATGAGGAACTCAACCTCAGGTTCCGTGTCAGAGTAAATGACTACATTGTCTTCGCGAGCTCAGCTGGCATGAAATGCTTCGACTGTGGTGAGGAGGGACACACGGGCTGCTGTGACCGACCAGGAGAGCATCAAGCACGGGATGAGTAATGTAAATACACCGGGTGAAGGTGTGAATGTGAGCGTGAGTGAGGAGAGTGTGTCGGGTGGAGCTGGGGAGGAGGGAGAAGGAGTGAATGACACTGAAGGCAGCGTGAATGAAACAAATGTAAATATCCCTGGTGAGGTGGAGGGAGAAAATAGAATAAAAGAAAAAAAAGTGGTTGATAAAAAGAGTGAGCCAGTTGTGGAGCAGGAGAGAGAGGAAGAATGAGAAGGAAGGAGCAGCAGAGCTGAACAGGTGGAGGAGGCAGAAAGGAGCAGCAGGGCAGAACAGGTGGAGGTGGCAGAAATGGAGGAAGAAAAAATTGAAAAGAATAAACCTGCAAAAAGGAGGAGGAAGAGAAAAAACAGTGAAACAAGGAAAAGCTGTGGGGAGAATCGGGTGTCAGAAGACAGTGGAAATGAGTATGTGTCTGACAACAGCGATATTTCTTTTAACAGTTCTCAAAAAACCAAAACACCATACAGTGCAGACAAATTTAAGATGTTTTTACAACAGACAAAAAAACCAACATGGAGTAAAAGTAGAGGACCACTTCCCACACCTCAGTCTTTTTATTTTTTCAGCCAGACTCCATCTGAGCAGCAGACAGGAGTCTGGCCTCACAGAACAGGAGGGTTTTAGACTGAGGAAACTTGTGCTGAAAGCAAAGAAACAATTAGATGATGATGCTGACAGCCAAGTTTGTTTTAATTAATGTAATTGTTTTTATCCTAGTTTTAAACATCTCTTTTATCATGGATGTTTTTAAACTGGGTATTTTAAATGTGAACGGAGCCAGAGATCTTAGAAAAAGACAAGAAATCTATGATAGGGCTTTTCCACCAAAAAGAACCAGGAGCTAGATCGGGGCCGGTGTCAGAGCCAGTTCTTAACCCTCCTGTTCTCCTCAAATTTACTAACACTTTTCACCCTCAGGGGTCAATGTGACCCCAGGGACATTTGTCTCCAGAAAATGATTTACTGAAAATTGTTGCCTGAGTTTTTGTGTCAGACACTTTGTTTATTTGTTGAATACATAAATAAGCCCTTGATAGTGAAAGCTGACCTGTTCTCTAGCGCCACCATCAGGTCAAAGTTAAATCATCAGGCCAAAGTTAGAATAAATTTATCTTGAAAAGTTTTCATACAAATCTTCTCATATTTTCTGACAATATTGATGGCCACAAGAGTATGAACCTTAAAGAGTTTTGGTGATGATACGACCTTTCCTGTAGCGCCACCATCAGGTCAAACTTTCAGTTTTAGAGTTAGTGTATCTTACAAATCTTTCATCCAAATCTTTTCTAATTTGGAGTGCACATTCATGACTCTCACAGAATCAAGCATAATGATTGATATTGGTGACCCCCCTTTCCCTCTCATAAACATAGTTATTTATTTGCATCTCCCTTTTTTGTAACATAGTTAGACAGTCTAACTCACCCCTCCTCTTTTGTTATCCGGGCTTGGGACCGGCAGTGGCAGAGGTAAAGAGTTTTCTTTTTGCTTTTGTTCTTTTGGTTATGATTTTTTTTTGCTTTTTTTGATTTATATGTTTTTTTTTTTGTTTTTTAGGTTTGTTTTTTTGTGTGTTGGGGGATTACATGTTTGAAAATTCACCCATCACCCAATTCACAATCTCCTCTCTGTCACTTTCACTGTCAAAGAGCTGCTCCAAAACCTCGCTAACTGTGAACCTTTTCCTGGAGGACATTCTCATGTGAGAGAGTGTGCAGACTGTAGTAACCTACACAGAGCGCACTGAGGAAAAGAGGGATGTCGGCGCAAGCTTTTATACGTTTGCTCCTCCCTTATTTTGCATGTCCCTGCGGGAATACCCCTCCCCCCACGGCGCGGGAAATATGAGTTCTGAGGCAGGTGTGAGTTCAGATGGTCACACAGACACACACAGACACACACACACAACTGCACCTGCACCTGCAGTTTTACACAGTCAAAACAGCTTGGGGTCAGATTGACCCCCGAGGAACACCAATGCGTGCAATATGTGTTCAGCACTTTGAAAAAATATTATCATGAAAATTTTATGCTAAATCCGTTGTCCCCATCAAATTAAGAAAAGTCATGAAATATGAAGCAAAAAAATCAAAGGCAACTATTATTTTTTGAGTGATAAACATTGAAAGGGGTCAAATTGACCCCAAGGAGAATAGGAGGGTTAAATGAGCACCGCCAAAGAACCAGTTCTTTTTCCACAGCGGAGCCAAGTGGGAGCCACGTTATTGCGTCACTCCAAAACGGGATACGTCACTGATTTCACCAATTTCGTGCTGAGAGTGCTCATCCAGGTACAAGGAGATGGACTATCTTCATCGGTTTAGTCCGGGTCGCTCCATCTAGTTTGGCCTGAACCTCAGATGCAGACTGTGCTGTTACACAGTTCATCTGTTTAAAGTGTATTTCTGTTAATAAGTCTAGTAGGAAGTGTTTCTCTTATTGTGCTGTGGTCCCTTTAAGAAAGAACAGGAAGGGAGCGTCCCCTAGTGGTGTCACGTGACTTGTATCCGGAGAAAATGGCAGCATGGTGTTGTAGTGTAATGTGGTTCGAATCAGTGGCATCTGCAATACGTCTCAAGCCTTTGATAGCGTCGTGGGTATGTATTGATTGTGTAGTTCGTATGTTTATTCTTAGATGATTCTCTTTTAGAATGAATGTTTCATTTTGTGAGCTTTAATTGTGTGATTGATGGAAATGTGTTCAGCCTAGTAATTTAGCAATCTTTCAGAAGTGCACAGGCTTAAATACAAATATATACTTTAGCTCATTGATAAGGTTAAAAAACAGTTAATTAGAGGTTAAAATACAAAAAATACAGTAAGGATAAAAACGGATTTATTTCATGTGAATGTGTATATTTACATTTTGTATATGGACATGTAAATACAGCATAAGGCTGATTATGTTTTTTGTGTGTTTTAGTTTCATACTTTTCTGCAACTTCAATAAACTTGTGGACAAGCGGACAACGTCTTCAGAGTCTTGGAGTTAGAAAAGAGTTTAGCTGCCTGTCAAGATATATACAGCACATATATATAAGGACATATATATAAGGACAGAACACAAACCAAAGAGCCAGAAAACATTACGTCTCTTCGTATCTCTATTGGTGTTTTTTCACGTCCGTCTTGTTTTAGTCCGGAGCCCCGGAGTGGACATTGAGGGAAAGAAAATAACGCGTGTTTGAGTTTGGGGCTTATTTTTCAACATTTGGGCGTTACATAGTGAGTTTCTGCTCCTTTCACTTTATTTCTGGGTGTGTCTGAATCAAATGCTTCAACATCAGAGAAGAATGGAGGTTTACAGTGATAGAACGAAGCTCTAAAAACTGTTTCCAATGGCAACCTCCGTAAACACACTGATTAAAGCTCTTTCACATGAAGCCGTTAAAAGGCTCATTTTATGCCCATAAAATCCAAGCTTTCATTTACAGTGGTATGTAGTTTGTTTTTTAGTTGCTGATGAACCAAAAGTATTCATCATTATTGAGTTGAGTTCTGTTGTACTCTATCATTGTAAGAGCGCTTTGAGATGTTTGTTGATGTGATTTAGCGCTTTACAAATAAAATTGAATTGAATTGAATTATAAAGAAGTTCTGTGGGTTAGAAAATAATATTGGAGGGTCTCGGAGCAGAGCAGCCGCACACCGCATGGCGCAGCAGCGCCTCAGCCTGCGGTCAGAACGCGAAACAAGACCTATAACTATTATCAGTTATAATAATGTTACCATGAAAAGTGTGAAAAATAAATGACAATGGAAAACTGCTTCTTATTATAGCCGACGTAGCTGACTGACAGCGGAGGAGCGCGGCAGCGCTCTCGAGAGCTGCGGCTCCGCGAACGCGGATTAAATAATCCCGTTTCCTCGTATTATTAACTTCAGGGAGCGACTTATTATATCGTTACCATGCGTTATTTAAATTTTTTTCTCTATAACCACTCTGGGGCTCCGTGTTCGCTGTAGTTTTCAGAAAGCCGGTACAGCCCGCTTCCGCCTTTTAGGTAGCGATAACTCCAGAGGTAACTCCGCCCCCAGCTGATGACGCGTCGGGTTCCAGTCTAGCTCCGCTCTGGCCCAGCAACGAAGTGGGGCCAGCGTAGCACCAGTTTAGCCCCTGTTTGGCCGGGGCTTTGGCAGTGGAAAGACAAAGAACTGGTGCTAAGGCTGGCCCTGGCTCCAAACTAGCTCCTGGTTCTTTCCGGTGGAAAAGCCCCCTGAGACAGCCACACTTAAAAAGATAGACGTCCTGTTCCTTCAGGAAACACACAGCGATTTTAACAATGAGGCTGAGTGGAGGAGGGAATGGAACGGGGAGGCCATTTTAAGCCACCACACTCCTCTCAGCGGAGGAGTGGGCCTCCTCTTCTCCAGGGCTTTTAACCCCAACTAACTGGAGGTCCAGCACTGTGTAGGGGGGAGGTTGCTTTTAATTAAAGCTCAGTTCCGCCATTTTAAATGTGGTTTTATTAACTGTTACACCCCAACAGCCGGTGCAGAGAGGAAGCAGTTTTTCCTCAAGTTAAGTGAGGTGGTAAGTGGGTGTGGGTCGGAGGACTATTTGTTTCTGGGTGGAGATTTTAACTGTACAGAGGATGAGGATGAGGATCCGCCTCGATTACTTTCTTCAGAGTTGATCGGCCCCTTTTAGGGGAACTTACTCGATCACGCTCGCATCAGAACCTTATTCTGGCATATACTTAAAGTCAATCGGCCTCTATGAGGATCCTCCTCGATTACTTTCTTCAGAGTCGATCGGCCCCTTTTAGGGGAACTTACTCGATCACGCTGGCATCAGAACCTTATTCTGGCATCAGAACCTTATTCTGGCATATTCCTATAATATAAAATATGTATCTCATGTACTATGCCTAGGTCATTAATTATTTTACAATTATAAAATACTTTATCAATTAAATTTTTTCCCGTGGGATGACGGACCAGACTGTATCACAATTTTAAATTATTATTCTCACCAGTTATTTGAGGCGCGCCGTGATACCAGTCCGGTCCGAGAGTCCTCACGTTGTTTCCGACACCATCACGTCGGGGTCACCAAATTGAAAGAAATGCAGTCATTAGTGTGTTCTTTAAATTGATGAAGGAACAGAAAGATGTTGTTCACAATACCTTTATTGATAATTACCTTCAGGCAGAGTATATGGGTCACAGCGAGATCTCGGGCTCAACCCTCAGACCATCCGGAAGGACCAGACATCAGAGTGAAAAGAGCCCCGAGTCCCCAAAAACATTGGTTTTTAAGCATTTTCTTTCACCCCTCCCTTCATATATGATGTGGATGCCACAAGTTGTTTTTACCGAAACTGAACACATCTCTATTGTTCTGTCCCGGGAAGATTTGTGATCTTATAATGGTACCAGGCCTTACCTCTTCCCGGCTTTAAACTAGCGACTTCTTGATTTACGACCTTCTCCAGCTGGTTTTCCTCTAAGAGTCCCTAACTCCCTTTTTCCAGCATGGCGTTATCTGGCTGTGAACCAAGGTCAGTTGTCTGCTTATTCCTAAGACTCAATAGTTCAATTGTTCTGCCTCACACACCGAATGGTTCTTACATATATATAACAGTTCTAAGCAGAAGAGATACAAACGGATTATACTGCTATGCAAACTAATGTGTTGATCACTCATAACACTGGTTTCTTCCTTTACTAGCTAGCTTCTCACAATGCACTCTTCCAGATGTTCTTTGTCAATACTTGCAATTGTCCATATTCCTTTTACTGCAAATGTCCATATTCCTTTTACCATAACCAAATCCGTAACCAAGTTTCTTATAATCCAAGGTAATCCAAGATATCAAACGCTACAAACAAAGCTTCGCGCAACCACCGTGCCACTTAAT
Organism: Lipophrys pholis; assembly: GCF_963383615.2. Taxonomy (NCBI): domain Eukaryota; kingdom Metazoa; phylum Chordata; class Actinopteri; order Blenniiformes; family Blenniidae; genus Lipophrys; species Lipophrys pholis. The sequence goes on from NC_137637.1 coordinate 4,326,713, forward strand.
CAGGTGCAATGTGACCCGCGACCCGGAAACGGATAAGCAGAAGAAAATGGATAGATGAAAGGGTCTGTGTCTGTGTGTTCATCAAGTCTAAGTCTCCCACTCTGTGTTCCCTTATTGTTTTGTTGTGTAGTCCTCAGTCTGTCTGTGTCTCTGTCACTTGCCCTTCCTGTGTACTCCTCTGTGTGTGTGTGTGTGTGTGTGTGTGTGTGTGTGTGTGTGTGTGTGTGTGTGTGTGTGTGTGTGTGTGTGTGTGTGTGTGTGTGTGTGTGTGTGTCTGATTTGTCTCACTTCTGACTTACCTCACCTTATGTATTTAAACACCGCTCCTTCATCATTGTTGTTCTGCTTCATGATCCCAGCCCTTTCATCGTGTTCTTCTTCGTGTTTTGGATTTCCCCCGTGTACTGACATCCACCTGGACCTGGACTGCCTCTTTGAACGCTGATCCTAAACTTGTTTGCTCTTTACTCTTTAATAAAACCTGCAAACGCCAGTTCTTTGTGCGTGTCTACTTCTGGGTTCTCCACGGACCCTGATAATTCTATATTATATTACTAGTATTCTATTGCTATAAATGGTACTCTACACAGTACTATACACAGTACTGTACACTATACTATACACGGTACAATACACTGTACTAAACACAGCCTGTATGTGACATAAAAGGTACTATTTTACAATAAAGTTCTAAAGTTTAGATCATCTAAAATGTCATGTGCAAATTACCCATCGACTGAACCAAAGAGGCAACAGGGTCCTCCTCCTCCTGGATCTGGCTTTCAGAATCCGACTCAGCACAAACTTGATAATGCAGATACCTGATGATATCCAAAGGTCTTTCCAGATATAGATTTGTGATTCTCGAATGTTGCACATAAAAGTAATCTATCTGCTCCTCTGTCACACAAGTGTGTTCAGCCATCATATGCTGCACTGAGTATGTTTGTTGATTTCTTACTACCACAGGCCTTGCTCTATTCCTCTCAGCCCATGTGACCCTGTTTGGTCTTGGTTCTGGTGTCCAGTCTTCAAAACCATTTGGGATCGTCTTCTTACAACCTTCAGCAATTGCAGATTGATTGCTGGGTGCCTGAGGCTTCTTAAAAGTGCTAGCTCTGGTACTGGTCCCCTGCACTTTTCTCTTCTTACAGTTCTGAGTTCCTTTGCTGGTGTTTGAACCCAGTTTTACTCCAGTTGGAGGTTTTACACGCCCCTTAGTGGCTTCCATAGTCCGAGAAAATAGCGGACCTTTAATTTCTGACCTTTTATCATCAGCGCGGGATGGTCTTGGCCGTGTGTCTGTTACCACAGGTTTGGATGGATAAGTGAACCTGGATCCTGATGGAGAAGTCATCTTATGAGATGATTCAGCTTTTTCAGATTGTGTGCTGGGTTTCTGAGACTTCTTTAAAGTGCTAGCTCTGGTACTAGTCCCCTGCATTTCTCTCTTCTTACAGCTTTCAGCGTCTTTGCTGGTGTTTGAACCCTTACTTTTGGACCCTTGCTCTAATTTTGAACCTACACGAATAGCAGGTCCTTTTGTCATTGTCCTTGTTTTTGAGTCCCTTATAGTTGCTGACTCTTCAGGCCTGTCCTTTGACAGTTTTACTCCAGTTGGGGGTTTTACACGCCCCTTAGTGGCTTCCATAGTCCGAGAAAATAGCGGACCTTTAATTTCTGACCTTTTATCATCAACGCGGGATGGTCTTGACCGTTCTTCTGTTACCACAGGTTTAGATGGATAAGCACACCTGGATCCTGATGGAGAAGTCATCTTATGAGATGAGATGTCCGCCATCTTTGCTGCTACTTCTGCTGTGTGGTCCATCACAGTTTCAGGGGACAGTTTTTCTAATTTCTCTGATGTTTGTTCAACTTCAGAAGTCACTGGACTTGGTTCTTTTAGAAAACGCTCAACCACAGGTTGAGGAGAACTGGTTTTAACGCTTGGCACTGTGATTTCGTCAGTGAGGTGTGGCACTGGCGTTGTTTGTTTTTCCACAAGCTGCAAAGGAGATCCAGGTGGCTCAGGACTTGTACTGGATTCTGAAAATGAAACATCTTCATTTGAAGAGAAAATTAGCTTTGCAGTCATGGCTGGATCATTACTCTCCTCTCCCTCACTAAAACTTTCTGAGGACTCACAAAGAGTCGTCAAGCTTTCGTCATTTTGAGACATTTGGGTTGTAACTTCTCTCCCTGGTACGGTCTCACTGGGTAGTTCACCAGTGTCTGCCGGTTGTGTTGCCACTTCTGCTGTGTGGTCTATCACAGTCTCGGGGGACAGTGGTTCTAATTTCTCTGATGTTTGTTCAACTTCAGAGGTCACTGGACTTGGTTCTTTTCGTAAAACCTCAACCACAGGTTGAGGAGAACTGGTTGTAACAGTTGGCATTGTGATTTCGTCAGTGAGGTGAGGCAAGGGTGTTGGTTCTTTTTCCACAATCTGCAAAGGAGATCCAGGTGGCTTAGGACTTGTACTGGATTCTGAAAACAAAGCATCTTCATTTGATGAAAAAATCAGCTTTGCAGTCATGGCTGTATCATTACTCTCCTCTGCCTCACTAGAACTTTCTGAGGACTCATAAAGAGTCTTCAAGCTTTCTTCATTTTGAGACATTTGGGTTGTAACTTCTCTCCCTGGTACGGTCTCATTAGGTAGTTCACCAGTGTCTGCCATATTTGCTGCTACTTCTGCTGTGTGGTCTATCACAGTCTCAGGGGACAGTGGTTCTAATTTCTCTGATGTTTGTTCAACTTCAGAAGTCACTGGACTTGGTTCTTTTCGTAAAACCTCAACCACAGGTTGAGGAGAACTGGTTGTAACAGTTGGCATTGTGATTTCGTCAGTGAGGTGAGGCACAGGTGTTGGTTCTTTTTCAACAATCTGCAAAGGAGATCCAGGTGGCTTAGGACTTGTACTGGATTCTGAAAATGAAACATCTTCATTTGATGAAAATATCAGCTTTGCAGTCATGGCTGGATCATTACTCTCCTCTCCCTCACTAGAACTTTCTGAGGACTCACAAAGAGTCGTCAAGCTTTCGTCATTTTGAGACATTTGGGTTGTAACTTCTCTCCCTGGTACGGTCTCACTGGGTAGTTCACCAGTGTCTGCCGTTTGTGTTGCCACTTCTGCTGTGTGGTCTATTACAGTCTCGGGGGACAGTGGTTCTAATTTCTCTGATGTTTGTTCAACTTCAGAAGTCACTGGACTTGGTTCTTTTAGTATAACCTCAACCACAGGTTGAGGAGAACTGGTTGTAACAGTTGGCATTGTGATTTCGTCAGTGAGGTGAGGCAAGGGTGTTGGTTCTTTTTCCACAATCTGCAAAGGAGATCCAGGTGGCTTAGGACTTGTACTGGATTCTGAAAACAAAGCATCTTCATTTGATGAAAATATCAGCTTTGCAGTCATGGCTGGATCATTACTCTCCTCTCCCTCACTAGACCTTTCTGAGGACTCACAAAGAGTCTTCAAGCTTTCGTCATTTTGAGACATTTGGGTTGTAACTTCTCTCCCTTGTACGGTCTCACTAGGTAGTTCACCAGTGTCCGCCGTCTGTGTTAAAACTTCTGCTGTGTGGTCTATCACAGTCTCAGGGGACAGTGGTTCTAATTTCTCTGATGTTTGTTCAACTTCAGAAGTCACTGGACTTGGTTCTTTTCGTAAAACCTCAACCACAGGTTGAGGAGAACTGGTTGTAACAGTTGGCATTGTGATTTCGTCAGTGAGGTAAGGCACTGGCGTTGGTTCTTTTTCTACAAGCTGCAAAGGAGATCCAGGTGGCTTAGGACTTGTACTGGATTCTGAAAATGAAGCATCTTCATTTGATGAAAATATCAGCTTTGCAGTCATGGCTGGATCATTACTCTCCTCTCCCTCACTAGACCTTTCTGAGGACTCACAAAGAGTCTTCAAGCTTTCGTCATTTTGAGACATTTGGGTTGTAACTTCTCTCCCTTGTATGGTCTCACTAGGTAGTTCACCAGTGTCCGCCGTCTGTGTTGAAACTTCTGCTGTGTGGTCTATCACAGTCTCAGGGGACAGTGGTTCTAATTTCTCTGATGTTTGTTCAACTTCAGAAGTCACTGGACTTGGTTCTTTTCGTAAAACCTCAACCACAGGTTGAGGAGAACTGGTTGTAACAGTTGGCATTGTGATTTCGTCAGTGAGGTGAGGCACAGGTGTTGGTTCTTTTTCAACAATCTGCAAAGGAGATCCAGGTGGCTTAGGACTTGTACTGGATTCTGAAAATGAAACATCTTCATTTGATGAAAATATCAGCTTTGCAGTCATGGCTGGATCATTACTCTCCTCTCCCTCACTAGAACTTTCTGAGGACTCACAAAGAGTCGTCAAGCTTTCGTCATTTTGAGACATTTGGGTTGTAACTTCTCTCCCTGGTACGGTCTCACTGGGTAGTTCACCAGTGTCTGCCGTTTGTGTTGCCACTTCTGCTGTGTGGTCTATTACAGTCTCGGGGGACAGTGGTTCTAATTTCTCTGATGTTTGTTCAACTTCAGAAGTCACTGGACTTGGTTCTTTTAGTATAACCTCAACCACAGGTTGAGGAGAACTGGTTGTAACAGTTGGCATTGTGATTTCGTCAGTGAGGTGAGGCACAGTTGTTGGTTCTTTTTCCACAAGCTGCAAAGGAGATCCAGGTGGCTTAGGACTTGTACTGGATTCTGAAAATGAAACATCTTCATTTGATGAAAAAATCAGCTTTGCAGTCATGGCTGGATCATTACTCTCCTCTCCCTCACTAGACCATTCTGAGGACTCACAAAGAGTCGTCAAGCTTTCGTCATTTTGAGACATTTGGGTTGTAGCTTCTCTCCCTGGTACGGTCTCACTGGGTAGTTCACCAGTGTCTGCCGTTTGTGTTGCCACTTCTGCTGTGTGGTCTATCACAGTCTCAGGGGACAGTGGTTCTAATTTCTCTGATGTTTGTTCAACTTCAGAAGTCACTGGACTTGGCTGTTCAGAGAAAACCTTAGCTGGGGATCCAGGTGAACTCGCAGTTACCAGTGGCATTGGTCCTATTTTGTCTAAATTGATTTCATCAGTTTGGGATGGGATGTCAGAGGAATTACCTGATTGTTTTTTTGCAATTGGGGACTTTAATGGCTTTGTCCTGTGTCGTGTCTTCTTTACCTGTTTGTAACTAGTCTGGGAATTAGGAGGTGTAGGTGGGATTTTTGGACTCCTTGATATAACAGGAACTTTTTCTTTTGGCCCAGTTATATTGGCGTTTTGGTTTCTTGATTGTCTTGCCACCTGCTCCGTATATTGACTTCCTTTGTTCACTGTTTGCTCATGGGATGGAAGTCGAGTGGATATTGGTGAATCCTTTTGCAAATTAGGCAAAGGCATTGTTGCCTTCATTGGTCCTTTAGCTTCTTTCTTCTCCTCATGCCTCCCATCTCTCCAAAGTCTCATCATTTCTGGTCCCCGAGTACTAGTGCACTCGGGTTCCAGGGGTGGAAGTCGAGTGGATATTGGTCTATCCTTTTGCAAATTAGACAAAGGCATTGTTGCCTTCATTGGTCCTTTAGCTTCTTGCTTCTCCTCACGCCTCCCATCTCTCCAAAGTCTCATCATTCCTGGTCCCCGAGTACTAGGGCACTCGGGTTCCAGGGGTGGAAGTCGAGTGTATTTTGGTGAATCCTTTTGCAAATTAGACAAAGGCATTGTTGCCTTCATTGGTCCTTTAGCTTCTTGCTTCTCCTCACGCCTCCCATCTCTCCAAAGTCTCATCATTCCTGGTCCCCGAGTACTAGTGTACTCGGGTTCCAGGGGTGGAAGTCGAGTGGATATTGGTGAATTCTTTCGCAAATTAGACAAAGGCATTGTTGCCTTCATTGGTCCTTTAGCTTCTTGCTTCTCCTCACGCCTCCCATCTCTCCAAAGTCTCATCATTCCTGGTCCCCGAGTACTAGTGTACTCGGGTTCCAGTGGTGGAAGTCGAGTGGATATTGGTGAATTATTTCGCAAATTAGACAAAGGCATTGTTGCCTTCACTGGTCCTTTAGCTTCTTGCTTATCCTCACGCCTCACAACTCTCCAATGTCTCATCATTCCTGGTCCCCGAGTACTAGTATACTCAGGTTCCAGGAATGGAAGTCGTGTGGATATTGGTGAATCCGTTTGCAAATTAGACAAAGGCGTTGTTGTCGTCTGTGGTCCTTCGGCTGCTTGCCTCTCCTCCCGCCTCCCAAATTTCAAAAGTCTCATCATTCCTTGTAACTTCGAGTACTAAATTTGACTGTCAGCCTGTCTTCAAATAACCTGGCTGCGCTCAGTAACTGGCTAGCCAAACTCAGACACTGAGTCAGGTTGACCCTAACTAGTGACATCATCACTTTCATCCCTCATGATGTCATCACTTTGATCTACCTTTGCTCCCTTGTGACATGTTCACTTTAATCTACCTTTGATCTTCTTATGTTACCGGCGGTTGTCTGTCTACAAAACATTGTTGTGAAGTCCACACCTCATGAGTTTGTTGATGATGGAGGAAGAGTAAAGATCAGAGCTGTGGATCAGAGCGGTGTTGCCTGCACAGGATTTTAACAAAAAATCACTCAAAGAAAAAGAAAAAAGAAAAGAAAAAATTGTATTCATCTTTTCTATACTTCTCTATCAACCAATGCAATAGGTGAACCACTCACATTCTCTCCTTAGGCTGCATGTATCCATGGATTGTTTTCAACTCCACAACAGTGTGCGGTTTGATGTCGCCCTGTTCTGCAGGACCACAAACCCCACCTTGAAAGACCTCCGCAAACACGCGAAGATGGTGTGGGAGCTGTGTCACCTTTCAGGTGACAACCATGATGGTGACGCGAGGATCCTGAGAACGCAGATGACTGGAAACACGAACCCAGCACCTGTAGGTCACGAGGTCCCCTCCCCCGCACCTGCTGCGGACAGATTCCACAGTTTCTCGCTCAAAAGTTGACATATTTCTCAGAGGGAGTTATGTAATGTGTTACGTGCACAAAAAGTAATCTAAATATGACTAAAAGTAATTAACCAATGTATACTTTGCAAATCATTTGGCACTTGTCAACATTTATAATCATATTTTTAGACAAGATAGATAACTTTAAAAAGTTATATACTTATCTTTAGTTCTTGATTTTAAAGTATAAACTCAAATCTAGATTTAAAATCTCATTTCAAGATTTCTTATCGAGTACAATGTTTTGCTGATGAACTCATTCATTCACTCATTTTGAGTAATTTTCATATCAACCTAGTTCATATTAATCATGATTTATATGTTTGTTGCGGCTTCTTTAACCAACCTTTTCATCGCTGAGAGTATGAGGTCAGGTCCTCGGGTTTGTAAATTGGTGATGCGCTTATAGGCTGCGGTGACAGATTCGCTGAATCCAAAGGTGGTTCTGTTGCATTTATTAATACCAAACCACTCAGCCTTATCACAGTGTACAGATGGATGAATGGAGAAATCTTTGGGTAGTGTAGCGTAGCGGTCAACACACATAATAATTCACTTATCAAAACATAATAGGAAACATAATAAATCATCAAATCAATTTCAAAATGTAAAAATGTCTGATAAATTGTCCATGAATAAACCATTATGTTGAATATTCCTTCTTCTGGTCATCTCTATGACCGAGTAGTGCAAAGTCCAGCTCAAGTCCAGTAAAAACAAGTCCAGGTCAGCAACGTCCTCATGCTGCCTCCTCTTTCTCCAGCAACAAACACGCCTTGGATATGGGTCTGTCCAAGCAACTGGTTCTAGTCCTGATCTGAATTTGACGAACAAATCCTTTGCGGTCCGAAAAGGTTTGCAGGACACGTCCCATAATCCAGGAATTCCGAGGTGCGGTACTGTCCATAAGCAAAGCTAGATCTCCTGCGACAAGGTTTCTCTGGACCCCAGTCCATCTGTTGTTCCTGTAACAGAGGCAGGTACTGTCTTTGTCCAGCGTCTCCAGAAAAGATCAGATATACAGTATACTGAACTTGTCTCCATCTTCTCTTTGCGTATAGGTCTGCTGCTTGGAACTCTCCAGGTAGTAATGAAGGCTGGTTTTTAAGCAGTAACAGATGATTCAGTGTCAGTGCTTCCAGGCCGTTAGGATCCGTGGAGGCCTTGGTGATGGGCCTGCTGTTAATGATGGCTTCCACTTCACAGAGAACTGTGTGGAGTCCCTCTTCAGCCAAGCGTTGCACTTTAAGAGTGGAGTTCAGGACTTTCCTCACTGATCTGATCAGCCTTTCCCACGCTCCTCCATGATGTGATCCAGCAGGGAGGTTGAACGTCCACTTGATGCCCTTTTGGAGTAGCACATCATGCACCTGTGCCTGGTTCCACTGTACAATTGCTGTTTTTAGTTCACGTTCTGCTCCCACAAAATGTGTCCCATTGTCAGAGCACAGCTCACGGATCTGTCCTCTTCTGGATATAAAATGCCTCAATGCATTTATGAAGGAGTCAGTATTCAGAGAATGTGCCACCTCGATGTGAATAGCTCTCAATGCAAGACAGGTAAATATTACACCATACTTTTTGACTGTACTCCTCCTGCCTCACTTCGGGAGGTCCAAAAAGGTCACCTCCCACACAAGTAAATGGAGGTTCATCGGGCTTGAGTCGTTCTGTGGGCGAGTCTTCCATCTGCTGGTGAAGTGGATGAGCGTTAAGTCTTGTGCAGATGGTGCACTTGAACAGAACTCTTCTAATGGCAGTGTTTACTCCTGTCACAGCCCTGAGCTTGGACAGCATGTGGTTGCAACCGCTGTGTCCCACGTCTTGATGTATATTTCTCAGCATCAGGGTAGAAATATGAAAATCTTTTGACAGAATGACAGGATGCTTGGACTCCAAAAGCAGTGCAGCTTTACTGAGCCGTCCTCCCACTCGCAAGACTCCATCCTCCGGCCTTGGACACAAGTTGTACAGGTGACTACTTTTCTTGACATTTTGTCCCTTTTCCAGACACAAGAGCTCCTCCAAAAACCTTCTCCTCTGGCAAAACTAAATTATGGCCAGTTCACCCTTGCCCATGTCCTCCACTGTAAGAGCTCCCAGGACAGCTGCGCTTTTAAATGTCCACCTTTCCTGCTCCATGTTCTTCTGTTGCTGCATGCTCTCTTCACTCTGATTGGCTGTTAGCCTTTTTCTCTTCCTGCTGCAGAACAACAACCATTCCTTGTATTTCAGCCACCATGCCACAGCTTTCTTTAATCGGATCCATGAGGAATAATGATGGATCAGGTGAGTAGTGGGATCCTCTCCAGTTTGTACAGCATTGACAATGGCACTTTTCTTCACCTCTGGATCGTCCTGAGAGAGATGTCTCATAGTATCAGGGTTCGCAGGCCATTCTGTTTCAGGTTGGCAAAGATACTGTTCCACTACTTTCCTGTTATTTGGCATGCTGATGTTTGAATTTTTCAAAGGTAAGGCGACCTGGTAATGACCATCGATGTGTTTGGCTGAATTTGTGACCATGTCCATGAACCTAAGGTCTTCTCTGGACGGACCTACTTGTTGTTCCTCCACAGCAGATTCTGGAAAGTTCATCTTAAATTGCTGTTGCCACAGTTCATCCAAATTTACCATGGACACACGGTTCACAGCTACTGGTTGTTCACAGTATTTGGCCTCTCCACTATTTCCTGTTAGTGGTCCATTTACCGTCCAGCCCAGCACCGTCCGTATAGCGTAGGGTCCACTATGCTCACTGCGGATGACTTCCAGCGGTTGCATGGCTGTTGGGACATTTGTTCCAATCAGCAACTCAATTCCAGCCTCAATCTGTCGTAAGATGATGTGTTTTAAATATGGCCACCTTGTCAGATCCTTATTTGTGGGTATGTTTGCTTTGTGGACTGGCATTGACAACTGAGTGTACGCTTTTGGCAACTCAATGAAGCTGTCATCTTCAAGTGCCACCACCTCCAGTTCTGGCACGATGTAGCTACTGACCACTTTCTCCTGCCCCATGGTCCTGAGAAGAATGTTGGCTCTCTTCCCAGACACATTGAGCTTCTGCTTCAGACTCTCAGTAGAGAACACTGCAGTACTCCCCTGGTCCAAAAAGGCATATGTGAGAATTATTTTATTGACCGTCTTTGCCTTTACTTGAGCCGGTACAATAGGAAGCTTGCAATCCTTCTCACCAGCCCCTGTAAGTCCACTGGAAACCAAGGTGCCATCCACTGTAACCTGGACGCTTCTTTCAGCCGGCTCTACAGTTACCACACTGTCCTTAGGGAGCACAGTCGGGTGCTTTTGACCACACATCGAGCAGGAAATCTTTCTTTGGCAATTTTTGCTGATGTGTCCTATACACAGGCAGCGAAAACGAGCACCATTTTCCTTCAGGAAGTCAATTTTCTCCTTGTGTGCCATTTTTTTCAACCACGCACACACATCCAATGTGTGTCCTCCAGTGGTTTTATGTCCTTGGCTTTGTTCACAGGTTGGTCTGTTCTCTCCACACAATTCACTGTGGTAACGAAGCTGGTTCCTCTGATGCTGGAGCGAGGGTAAGGTTTGTGTTTCATTTGTTTGGTTGACACAGCAGTGTCCTGGATGTTTCCAAACACAGGATCTGTCAAGATTTTCACCTGTTTTTCAACAAAGTTGACAATGTCCATAAACCTTGCTCTTGTGTTGTACCTTTCCTCAAGGTCACATGCGTGGAACCTCCAGCGGTCTCTGAGTTTGTAGGGCAGTATTTTGATGATTTCCAAGATATTTGTGGGCATGTCCAGATCATGTAAATACTGCACATCCTCCATAGCATTGCAGCATCCACGCAGAAAGAGGCTATACTCCTGGAAAGCCTTCAAATCCTCTGTTTTAATAGTGGGCCATGACAAAGCTCTCTCCATGTGTGCTGCTGACACCTTTAACTCGTTGACATAGTGCTCGTTCAATAGAGCCTTCGCCTTCACATATCCTCTGTCGGACTCCATGTGCTGACAGCTCCTCACCAGCTCTTTTGAATGCCCTTTGGTGTACTGTTCAAGGAAGTAGAGACTGTCACAGTTGATGGTGTTTCGCTCAACTCCATTTTCAAAACCTTTAATAAATTAATGGTATTTGAGTGGGTTACCATCAAAAATTGGAATTTCTTTTTTTGGAAGTGCTGAGAGGCATTGTTGTATTAGGAGTGTTGTAATTTCATTTTGTTTTCTCATTATGTCCAGCACACTGTCATTTTGTGATGTAACAGTTCATGTAACATTGGTCACAGGATCTTCAGCAGCCATTAGAAAACGTTGGAGCATGTAAGAAGCACCTGGGAGATGTTGTGTGTCAGGTATGTGAGTGACTTTAGGCTTCAGAGCTGTCTGTGTGCTTTCAATTGCGTTGGGTTTTAGTTTCACTGGCAGTAATTGTCAAGGGCTCTGGACTTCCCACCAAGAGATAGGGCTGGACCCAGAATGCAGACGCAGAGACAGGTTGCGAGGAAAAAACTTAGGAACTTTAATCTTGGAAAAAAGGCAAACAAAAGAAGTCCAATAACCGCTGGCAGAGGTACCGAGAGGGAGCAGGCAGAGACGTTGTCGAAGAACAGGCAGAGTTGGATCCACGATGGCTTGAAGTGTTCAGAGTGAGGAGTTGACGTGACTGTGGAGATCAGACGGACTGACGAAGGTGGTGAGAGCTTCCTGTGATTTAAAGCAGAGTAATCACTAATGCAGAGCAGGTGTGCGAGGCTGAGTGCAGGGCAGAGCAGAGCAGCAGGAATGAGCCGGAGAAACAGCGGCGCGCCCTGGGCATGACCGGAACTGACAGGGATCATGACAGTGCCCCCCCGTCAAGGGCCGGCACCCGACGGCCCAGGAACTCCAGGATGCACGGCATGGTAATCACGGATGAGGCCAGGGTCCATGATGAACCGTGAGGGAACCCACATACGCTCCTCAGGACCATATCCCTCCCAGTCGACCAGGTATTGCATGCCTCGACCCCGACGGCGAGCAGCTAGCAACTTTCTTACAGTAAAGACAGGGCCACCATCGACGATCCGGGCGGGAGGAGGTGGTTTGACTGGAGGAACCAGGGTGCTGTCCGCCGTGGGCTTGACTTGGCTGACATGAAAAACTGGATGTACCCGCATTGACCTGGGTAGTTTCAACTTCACAGTCACAGAGTTAATAACCTTGGATACAGGGAAAGGACCCACAAACCTGGGTGCGAGCTTACGGCACTGAACCCGTAGGGGCAGATGACGTGTTGAGAGCCAAACCCTTTGACCCTCCTGGTACTCAGGGGCTGGAGTCCTCTTGCGATCGGCAGCCACCTTGTACGCAGAGGACATCTTGACGAGGTTCTGCCGAGCTCGCTCCCATACCCTCTTGCAGCGCCGGACCAAGGTCAAAGCGGATGGGACTGTGGACTGAGAGTCAATGGAGGGGAACAAAGGTGGTTGAAAACCGTGCACAACATGAAAAGGGGAGAAACCAGTTGATGAGGAAGGTAATGTATTGTGAGCATATTCCAACCAAATGAGCTTGTCAGCCCACGAGGACGGCTCCTGGGATGCCAGACAACGCAAACCTGTTTCCAGCTCCTGGTTGAGGCGCTCCGATTGGCCATTAGTCTGGGGGTGGAAACCAGAAGACAGGCTCACGCTGGCGCCCAGGAGGTTGCAGAACTCCTTCCAGAAGTGGGAAACAAACTGAGGTCCTCTGTCCGAGACAATGTCTGAGGGGAACCCATGGAGTCTGAACACATGCCTTAACATTATCTCAGCTAGTTCCTTGGCCGAGGGCAGCTTCGGGAGGGGAATGAAATGCACCATCTTGGAAAAACGGTCTACCACCGTAAGGACAGTAGTGTTGCCTGCAGACGGCGGCAGGCCAGAAACAAAGTCCATGGCAAGGTGCGACCAAGGCCTGTTGGGGATAGAGAGTGGTCTCAGCTCCCCCACTACCCTCTGTTTAGAGGATTTGCATGTGGCACAGATGGTGCAGGCCTTTATGTATTCAGTAACGTCCTTACGCATGTTGGCCCACCAGAACCCCTGAGCTATGACGAACATGGTCTTGGTAATACCTGGATGACAAGAAGTCTTGAGAGTGTGGGCCCAATCAATGACTGCCCCCCTAAGCTCAGGAACCACATACAGTCTCCCTGTCGGACACTCTGGTGGAACGTCCACCTGGTCTAAGGCCTGCCTGACCCTGTCTCTGATTCCCCACGAGAACGCGGAAACAAAACAGGACGCTGGAAGGATTGACTTGGGCTCGGATGGTACAGTATCGGATTCAAACAAACGGGACAGCGCATCAGGTTTAACGTTCTTGGAACCTGGTCTAAAGTTAATGGAAAAATTAAACCTGCTGAAGAATAAGGACCACCGGGCCTGCCGTGCGTTTAACCTTTTGGCCGTTTTAAGATACTCGAGGTTCTTATGATCTGTCCAAACCTGGAAAGGGTGAGGAGCTCCCTCCAGCCAATGTCTCCACTCTTGAAGAGCCAGTTTCACCGCCAGTAGTTCCCTGTCCCCCACATCGTAGTTACGCTCAGCCAAAGACAACTTCCTAGACAAAAAGGCACAGGGGTGAAGCCGATGGTCCTTGGGACTAACTTGTGACAGAACGGCTCCTACCCCAACCTCGGAGGCATCCACCTCCACTGTGAACTGCAGACTGGTGTCGGGGAGAGTGAGAACAGGGGCTGATGAGAAACGCTCCTTAAGGGCCTGAAATGCAGACTGGCATTCAGGGCTCCATACAAACGACCTAAGAGGAGAAGTGAGAGCATGCAGGGGTGAAGCAATAGAGCTGTAGTTGCGAATGAACTTGCGATAGAAGTTAGCAAAACCTAGGAACCTCTGGACGTCCTTGCGAGACTTGGGAGTAGGCCAGTTAATCACAGCAGTTATCTTTCCAGCGTCCATCTCTACTACACCCTCAGCAAACACAAACCCAAGGAAGGATACAGAGGGTTTGTGGAACTCACATTTCTCGGCTTTCACATACAGGTGGTTCTGCATCAGCCTCTGGAGGACTAACCGGACATGCTGCATGTGAGACTCTTTATCGGGAGAGAAGATCAGGATGTCATCGAGGTACACAAAAGTAAAGACGTTCAGATAATCCCTCAGGACATCGTTAACAAAGTTCTGGAAAACGGCGGGAGCGTTAGTTAATCCAAAAGGCATGACAAGGTATTCATAGTGGCCTGTGGGGGTGTTAAAGGCAGTCTTCCACTCATCTCCCTCTCTGATTCTGACTAAGTGGTAGGCGTTGCGGAGGTCCAGTTTCGTAAATACCTTGGCCCCCTCAAGGAGCTCAAAGGCAGTGGAGATGAGTGGGAGAGGGTACCGATTCTTGACTGTAATCTTGTTTAGTGCTCTGTAGTCGATACAGGGGCGCAGGGACCCATCCTTCTTGCCAACAAAAAAGAAGCCGGCCCCTGCAGGTGAGGTGGAGGGCCTGATTAGACCAGCAGCAAGGGAGTCTTTAATGTACTTCTCCATGGCGGAGCGTTCAGGTACTGTGAGGGAATAGAGCTTTCCACGGGATGGGGAAGAACCCGGAACCAAGTCAATAGCACAGTCGTATACACGGTGAGGAGGTAGAGTGGTGGCCTTTCTCTTACTAAAGACTTCGGCTAAACTATGGTAACAGGATGGGACGGTAGCCAGGTCAGGATTCTGGTGATCTGGTTCAATATTAACCCCTCTAGCAAAACAAGTGTCCTTACACCTCTCCCCCCAGCCCCTGATTTGTCCGGTTGCCCAATCTATCTGGGGATTGTGTAATGCTAGCCAGGGTTGACCAAGAATGATGTCATGGGACATTTCTGGAAAAACATGGAAACTGATAGTCTCACTGTGACAGTCTGGGAAGCTTACTTGAACGGTCTGGGTACGGTGAGTTATTCTGCCCAAAAGAGAGCCGTCAATGGCCTTCACCTCCAGGGGGCGCGGGAGCTCGATGAGTTGCAGAGCTAGTGACCTGGCAAGATGGGAGTGAATCAAATTGGCTTCGGCCCCAGAGTCAATTAATGCAGGCACGGAGATAGTGTCATGATTAGCGGCCAGCTCGACCTGTGGCTGGACCTGGCTAACAGTGTTTATGAAGATGGCATCACTCACCGGGAGTCGTTGTCTCTTGGGGGATCGGGCAGCCTTTACCTGGCATTGGCTGACTGTGTGTCCTAACTCGCCGCAATAAAAGCACCTGCCCTCTCTCTGTCGCCTGAGTCTCTCCTCCTGGGAGAGACGGGTTTGTCCAATCTGCATGGGCTCCTCAGCGCAGGGTCGGGAGGACGATGGTGATGGGAAGGCTGGAAGACTGGCGAGGTCACTCCTCCGACTCTGCGGCGGAGAACTCCCAGAAGCGGGGCCTACTCTCGCTCTCTCCCTCTCCGGCAGGCGGCGGTCAATCTTGATGGCGAGGGCGATCAGAGCATCCAGCTCCGCTGGCGGATCGATGGCGACCATGGCAGTCCTGATGGGCTCAGAGAGCCCCTGGAAGAAGGCCTCATTCAGCGCTGCAGGGTTCCAGTCACTCTCGGCGGCCAGGGTGCGGAACTGGATGGCGTAGTCTGCCGCACGGCGTCCTCCCTGTCGGAGCTTAAGGAGTGAGCGAGAGGCTTCCCGCCCCGGAGAGGTCTGTTGAAATACCTGACTGAGAGCTTGGGTGAAGGTGACCAGGGATGAGCAAACGTCCGATCGGCGCGACCACTCTGCAGTGGCCCAGGCAGCAGCACGACCGGTCAGGTGGGACAGGATGAAGGCGACCCTGGCTCGATCGGAAGGGAAGGCAGAGGCTTGAAGTTCAAAGTGTAGTTCACATTGAGTCAGGAATGTCCGGACATCACCAGATTCCCCAGAAAATTTCTCAGGGCGTGACAGCTGCAGTGCAGTCCCAGCGGCAGGGGGAGCAGGCTGGTCCCTGTCTGGAGCAGGAGGCGTGGCAGGAGAGGAGACGGAATCAGAGGACGGTCCACCCTCCCGACACAGCACCTGGGTGAGAGAGTTCAGTTGTGCACTTAAACCATGGATCAGCGCCTCCTGGCGTGCTGTTGTGTCCTTTATGTATGTGTGCATGGACGTTAGCTGCTCCTCCTGCTGTGCAATCCTTTGTCCCTGGGTCCTCAGCGCACGCCGGACAGGGTCAGAGTCTGCTGGGTCCATCTTTTGGTCAGTCCGTTCTGTCAAGGGCTCTGGACTTCCCACCAAGAGATAGGGCTGGACCCAGAATGCAGACGCAGAGACAGGTTGCGAGGAAAAAACTTAGGAACTTTAATCTTGGAAAAAAGGCAAACAAAAGAAGTCCAATAACCGCTGGCAGAGGTACCGAGAGGGAGCAGGCAGAGACGTTGTCGAAGAACAGGCAGAGTTGGATCCACGATGGCTTGAAGTGTTCAGAGTGAGGAGTTGACGTGACTGTGGAGATCAGACGGACTGACGAAGGTGGTGAGAGCTTCCTGTGATTTAAAGCAGAGTAATCACTAATGCAGAGCAGGTGTGCGAGGCTGAGTGCAGGGCAGAGCAGAGCAGCAGGAATGAGCCGGAGAAACAGCGGCGCGCCCTGGGCATGACCGGAACTGACAGGGATCATGACAGTAATGGGACAAATTCAGTGGCATTGACATTGGATTTTTGTTGGTATTATCATTTATTTTCAGTGAAATGATGGAAATAGCTAGTATTATTATTTATGTTTCATCAAGAAGAAATTACACATGCATGAACCAGCATTAAATTTCCAGTGCAACATCCCTGACTGGTTGGTGACAGTGGGAGGGTGGGGGTTAATTAAAAGGGGGAAAAACGTTTCCCTCCAGATCATTTATTCTATCTTGGCTTTACTGCATTTTTGTTCAATGGAATATTACTTTATTTACTGTTATTACTATGACCAATCTTATCTCATCTCAATACTATTTCTGGCAATTTTGTTTGTATTCCTCCCTCTTTTTTATCTATTATCTCTCTGTGTCATGAAATTAATACAATTTAGTTTTAATGTATTTTATGTCTCTATGTTATGGACTTATAAGATGGGAACAATAGAAATTAAGAAGAAATTACAAAAAAAATTTAAGTACACGCCTATTGTTTAAAAAAAAATTACTTCTCAGAAAGGAAGCATGAGCATGGTGTTTACCATGAGAATACAAATGTGCAAATGTGAAAATACAAATGTTGCAATAGTAATCCTAGGATTACTTTTCCAACAACACTAGGGTAAAACTAACCTGTCTCACGACGGGTTAATACCAGCTCACATTCCCTATTAGTGGTGATATGACATGATATGAATCTTTGGAGGCGGAAGATCAGGGAGGGGAAAAGCAGCTACAGGAGGAAGATGGAGGAAGAGCTGCAGCAGCAGAATGTCAGCAGAGTCTGGAAGGACCTGAAAGCACTGACACCACACCTGATGAAGACCTTGGAGAGGTTGGTTCTTCTCCATCTGCGCCCCCTGGTGAGCTCATCGATGGACCAGCTGCAGTTCGCCTACCAGCCAGGCATCGGGGTGGAGGACACCGTCCTCTACCTCATGGAGAGATCTCTCTCTCACCTGGAGAGGGCTGGGAGCACTGTGAGGATCATGTTCTATGATTCCTCCAGTGCTTTCAACACCATCCAGCCCACGCTTCTGGGGGACAAGCTGCAGCACACCGGAGTCGACCCGCACTTCACATCCTGGCTCCTGGACTACCTGACCAACCGGCCACAGTTTATGAGGACACGGGACTGTGTGTCTGACCTGGTCATCTGCAGTACGGGGGCTCCACAGGGGACGGTCCTGGCTCCCTTCCTCTTCACCCTCTACACTGCAGACTTCTCCCACAACACATCCACCTGTCACCTGCAGAGGTTCTCTGACGACTCCGCCGTCGTCGGCCTCATCACCAACGACGACGAGACGGAGTACAGAGAACTCAACCTGGACTTTGTGGACTGTTGCCAACGGAACCACCTCCTGATCAATGCGGGTAAAACCAGAGAGCTGGTGGTGGACTTCCGCAGGCAGAGACCCACTCCCCCCACACCGGTGAACATCCAGGGAAAGGACATTGAGATAGTGGACTCTTATAAGTACCTGGGTGTTCACCTGAACAATAAACTGGACTGGTCCAACAATACCCAAGCTCTCTACAAGAAGGGCCAGAGCAGACTCCATCTGCTGCGGAGACTCAGGTCCTTTGGAGTGCAGGGAGCGCTCCTGAGGACCTTTTATGACTCAGTGGTGGCATCAGCCATTTTCTATGGAGTGGTCTGCTGGAGCAGCAGCACTCCGGCTGCAGACAGGAACAAACTGAACCAACTGGTGAGGAAGGCCAACTCTGTCCTGGGCTGCGCCCCCTGGACCCTGTGGAGGTTGTGGGAGACAGGAGGATGTTGAAGAAGCTTTCATCCCTGATGGATACCGTCCCCCCCCCCCCCCCCTACATGGTACCGTCACATCACTGGGCAGCTCCTTCAGTGACAGGCTTCTCCACCCGCGGTGTCTGAAAGAGAGATACCGCCGGTCCTTCCTCCCTGCTGCAGTCAGACTCTTCAACCAAGCCTGCTTCCAGTAGACCACTGACACACCACAACCGGACAATATCACTCCACTCCAACTGGGCAATAAGTGGTGCAATAACAATAATAATCTATAAAAATGTATTTACTATGTGCAATACATCCACCCCCATATTCTGTACATGTCCACACTTATACACTGATAAAAATGAATTTCAGGTTAAGTAAATTCAACTTAATTGAATCTGTGAAATCAACAATAAAAATGGAAGTTAGTATGTTTACACAAATATATCTAGTATTGAAGTCAAAAATATTTATTCAAAATATAAGGCATTTTGATTTTCTTTTGGTACATGAATAATTTAAGTAATGTGAGCCATTCTTGTTAAGTTCATCCACACAACAAAAAACGATCTTGTTGTCTTTACTCGTTCCAATCGGCATTTTTAAGCACCAAATACTACAATACCCATAAGCCATCAGTGTTCCCAAGTGCCAACGGACCTGCGGTGATAGCTTGAATTACCGGAGACGAGGCGCGGTATTGAGTAGGAAGAAGGCAATAAGGTAAGTGGAACGTTTTTAAAAGAGTGGGTTAGAGACTACATGACTTAATTTTCTTGAAGTTATCGAAACAATAAAATTTACCAGAGGTGTGTTGTGGTAACTGAGGATACCTTTGGTCATTAAGTACGTTTTAGACGCGGTTCCACCGCACTTTCTGTCGCGGAGCATCTCAAGGGGGGTAGGGGGGCGGGGGGACGGGTGGCCGGGTTTTCGCGCGGTCCGACTGAAAAGTTGTGGATGGTACAGAAAGAACCCGCGTCCGCCGGCTACGATTTTCCACTGCCGTCAAGTGAGCCGGCGTTCGCTGAAACAGCGTCAACTGAGCCCGCACTTGTTTCTTGCTGCTCTTTTAAAAGCGCCTTTACGGTAAAACACAAGCGAGCGTGCGGCCGCAATGCTGAAAGGGAACCCTTCAAAATAAAAGCCCAAGAAGCAGCGATAGACAGACAGAAAGACAGAGAGACAAAATAATTGGACGGACGGATGGATGGATCGAATGCAATATCTGTACAGACACAAAAGTGAAAATAAACCCTTTAACCCTTGTTTTTAATTGGCCATAAAAATGAATTCCTTATAGGTTTACACCTAATCTGAATCAGTACAATAGAAGACATGCTCATTTGTTACGACAAGCAATATGAAAGGAAATCACTGTAGAAATTTGGAGTAAATTACTGTTAAACATAGGATCTAACCATCGAAAGTAATGGTCTCTTGCCTGTATTCAATTGGTCATAAAAATGAATTCCTCATAGGTTTGCTCCTAATTTAACTTCAGTACAATACTAGACATGTTCCTTTATTACTACAAGCAATATGAAAGGAAATCACTGTAGAAATTTGGAGTAAATTACTGTTAAACATAGGATCTAACCATCGAAAGTAATGGTCTCTTGCCTGTATTCAATTGGCCATAAAACTTTATTCCTTATAGGTTTACTCCTTATTTCACTTCAGTACAATACTAGACATGCTCCTTTATTACTACAAGCAATATGAAAGGAAATTACTGTAGACATTTGGAGTAAATTACTGTTAAACATAGGATCTAACCATCGAAAGTAATGGTCTCTTGCCTGTATTCAATTGGCCATAAAACTTTATTCCTTATAGGTTTACTCCTTATTTCACTACAGTACAATACTAGACATGCTCCTTTATTACTACAAGCAATATGAAAGGAAATTACTGTAGACATTTGGAGTAAATTGCTGTTAAACTTGGATCTGACCATCGAAAGTAATGGTCTCTCGCCTGTTTTCAATTAGCCATAAAACTTTATTCCTTATAGGTTTACTCCTTATTTCACTACAGTACAATACTAGACATGCTCCTTTATTACTACAAGCAATATGAAAGGAAATCACTGTAGAAATTTGGAGTAAATTGCTGTTAAACTTGGATCTGACCATCGAATGTAATGGTCTTTCACCTGTTTTCAATTGGCCATAAAAATGAATTCCTTATAGGTTTGCTCCTAATTTCACTTCAGTACAATTCTAGACATGTTCATTTATTACTACAAGCAATATGAAAGGAAATTACTGTAGAAATTTGGAGTAAATTACTGTTAAACATAGGATCTAACCATCGAAAGTAATGGTCTCTTGCCTGTATTCAATTGGCCATAAAACTTTATTCCTTATAGGTTTGCTCCTAATTTCACTACAGTACAATACTAGACATGCTCCTTTATTACTACAAGCAATATGAAAGGAAATCACTGTAGAAATTTGGAGTAAATTGCTGTTAAACATAGGATCTAACCATCGAAAGTAATGGTCTCTTGCCTGTATTCAATTGGCCATAAAAATGAATTCCTTATAGGTTTGCTCCTAATTTCACTTCAGTACAATACTAGACATGTTCCTTTATTACTACAAGCAATATGAAAGGAAATTACTGTAGACATTTGGAGTAAATTGCTGTTAAACTTGGATCTGACCATCGAATGTAATGGTCTTTCACCTGTTTTCAATTGGCCATAAAAATGAATTCCTTATAGGTTTGCTCCTAATTTCACTTCAGTACAATACTAGACATGTTCATTTATTACTACAAGCAATATGAAAGGAAATCACTGTAGACATTTGGAGTAAATTGCTGTTAAACATAGGATCTAACCATCGAAAGTAATGGTCTCTTGCCTGTATTCAATTGGCCATAAAACTTTATTCCTTATAGGTTTACTCCTTATTTCACTTCAGTACAATACTAGACATGCTCCTTTATTACTACAAGCAATATGAAAGGAAATTACTCTAGACATTTGGAGTAAATTACTGTTAAACATAGGATCTAACCATCGAAAGTAATGGTCTCTTGCCTGTATTCAATTGGCCATAAAACTTTATTCCTTATAGGTTTACTCCTTATTTCACTACAGTACAATACTAGACATGCTCCTTTATTACTACAAGCAATATGAAAGGAAATTACTGTAGACATTTGGAGTAAATTGCTGTTAAACTTGGATCTGACCATCGAAAGTAATGGTCTCTCGCCTGTATTCAATTGGCCATAAAAATGAATTCCTTATAGGTTTGCTCCTAATTTCACTTCAGTACAATACTAGACATGTTCATTTATTACTACAAGCAATATGAAAGGAAATTACTGTAGAAATTTGGAGTAAATTACTGTTAAACATAGGATCTAACCATCGAAAGTAATGGTCTCTTGCCTGTATTCAATTGGCCATAAAACTTTATTCCTTATAGGTTTGCTCCTAATTTCACTACAGTACAATACTAGACATGCTCCTTTATTACTACAAGCAATATGAAAGGAAATCACTGTAGACATTTGGAGTAAATTGCTGTTAAACATAGGATCTAACCATCGAAAGTAATGGTCTCTTGCCTGTATTCAATTGGCCATAAAAATGAATTCCTTATAGGTTTGCTCCTAATTTCACTTCAGTACAATACTAGACATGTTCCTTTATTACTACAAGCAATATGAAAGGAAATTACTGTAGACATTTGGAGTAAATTGCTGTTAAACTTGGATCTGACCATCGAATGTAATGGTCTTTCACCTGTTTTCAATTGGCCATAAAAATGAATTCCTTATAGGTTTACTCTTTAATTCACTTCAGTACAATACTAGACATGTTCCTTTATTACTACAAGCAATATGAAAGGAAATTACTGTAGAAATTTGGAGTAAATTACTGTTAAACATAGGATCTAACCATCGAAAGTAATGGTCTCTTGCCTGTATTCAATTGGCCATAAAACTTTATTCCTTATAGGTTTGCTCCTAATTTCACTACAGTACAATACTAGACATGCTCCTTTATTACTACAAGCAATATGAAAGGAAATTACTGTAGACATTTGGAGTAAATTGCTGTTAAACTTGGATCTGACCATCGAAAGTAATGGTCTTTCACCTGTTTTCAATTGGCCATAAAAATGAATTCCTTATAGGTTTACTCTTTAATTCACTTCAGTACAATACTAGACATGCTCCTTTATTACTACAAGCAATATGAAAGGAAATCACTGTAGAAATTTGGAGTAAATTGCTGTTAAACTTGGATCTGACCATCGAATGTAATGGTCTTTCACCTGTTTTCAATTGGCCATAAAAATGAATTCCTTATAGGTTTGCTCCTAATTTCACTTCAGTACAATACTAGACATGTTCATTTATTACTACAAGCAATATGAAAGGAAATTACTGTAGAAATTTGGAGTAAATTACTGTTAAACATAGGATCTAACCATCGAAAGTAATGGTCTCTTGCCTGTATTCAATTGGCCATAAAACTTTATTCCTTATAGGTTTACTCCTTATTTCACTACAGTACAATACTAGACATGCTCCTTTATTACTACAAGCAATATGAAAGGAAATCACTGTAGACATTTGGAGTAAATTGCTGTTAAACATAGGATCTAACCATCGAAAGTAATGGTCTCTTGCCTGTATTCAATTGGCCATAAAAATGAATTCCTTATAGGTTTGCTCCTAATTTCACTTCAGTACAATACTAGACATGCTCATTTATTACTACAAGCAATATGAAAGGAAATAACTGTAGAAATTTGGAGTAAATTGCTGTTAAACTTGGATCTAACCATCGAAAGTAATGGTCTCTTGCCTGTATTCAATTGGCCATAAAACTTTATTCCTTATAGGTTTGCTCCTAATTTCACTACAGTACAATACTAGACATGCTCCTTTATTACTACAAGCAATATGAAAGGAAATTACTGTAGACATTTGGAGTAAATTGCTGTTAAACATAGGATCTGACCATCAAAAGTAATGGTCTTTCACCTGTTTTCAATTGGCCATACAAATGAATTCCTCATAGGTTTACTCCTTATTTCACTGGATCTTAATCGTTTTGATATTCATATTAAGTACGCCTTGCCCTTGGTGCTGCCATTTCTGAATTTCCCCTTAGGGCATCAGTAAAGTGGTGTCTTATGTTATCTTTCACATGCAAGCTGAACACAGCCTTACTTACATGCATAACCTCAGACTTACCATAAGAAGTATCACTAAAGATTTTGGAAAAAGTATGAAGAACTCTTGTCAGATTTAGAAAACTTTATTTACAAAGAACAAAAAAAACCTAAACAATAAAAAAAACAACTAAAAAAAACATTTGGTTTCAGGTGAAGAACTAACAGTTCCCACAGGTCCAAGTAGATTGCTTTTCGACTTCTGTGGCCCACTCTTCATCCCCCATTGCCACACATGGGGAGTGGAACCACTTCTTGCACTTTGTGCACTCAATCTGAAATAATGTAAACACAAACAATATTATACACAATAGCTTTTTTTAAGTAGGACAACTCTCTTCACTTTTATCATAAATACACTAAAGGTGAACCCTCCTTACATGCATTTTCATATGTATTCATCATAGCATTCCACTTATGTCTTACCCATTTGGTCTCCTTGCTTGTTCCAGCTGGGTTTTTTTGACCACAGTTAGAGCAATGGTCTTTTGGACGGAAAACTGAAAACAGTTCGATTTCAAATGGTTAACTAATGATGAGGACATGGTTTGTGCTATGAGAAAAGAGAGTTTTTGCAACATACCAGAGCATTGCAGGATGAGTTTTCCCATCTCTTCCCTGAGCCGCTTCATATTCTGTCTGGAGCTGTTGATGTGGATGTGTTTTGGCACAGCGGGGAAGTTTTCTACCATGGTTTTGGCCATCTACCATATGCAATGAAAAATATCATAAAAGCATTTAAATCTATAACTTTGAACATACCATGTTGTTGATACCCCCAAGTTTTTACCTGTAGAAAGAAAAGTAAGGGGCATGTAGGTTCTCAGAGATTTTCTTTTATTAGTTTAAGGACATTTACCTGCATCACAAACACACCACAGCTACAACCGTCTTGTTGTGTGCTGTGGTTCACCATCCCTGGCTGCCACTTGACACTGGTCCACTCCTTCTTTTGCAGTCTGTTTTGCCTCATTTTGAAGTACTGACTGTATTGAAATAAAAAATTATCTTTTAATTTTACATGAATAAAAGGTCAAAGAACAAAAGTAGATTTTATCTTGCAATTGTTAATCTTTACAAAATTCTTATAACTATGCTTTTAGTCAATAATGGCATCTGTCTCCTGTGATCATTTGCAGGTTACTTACAAACAAACTATGAATGATGAAATCCACAACACAAAATATTCATGGTTTTTCTCATAGCGCATATGTTAAAAACATATAAACGCAAACTGGTTGGGAGTACATTGCAACACTTATTTGTTTGACGAGGTTCTGAGGATAACAAATTGCATTTAAAAATCAATAGTTTGAAAACTGTTCTTTTTATATATATATATGTATATTTCTGAAATCTTTCTATTTAGATCTACCTGCTCACCATTGACTTACCGAAATCTGTCTGCAGCGACTGTAGACTCAGTGCTCTCGTCACTTCCAAGGGGATCCATCACAAAGACTTTTTCAAGTTGCCTGTGTATGAACTTGAAAAACAGAATACTTTTAAATAATTTTTCAATAAATTTATGGAAGGAAAAAAAAAGATTCTTACCAGTAGCTTCCAATGGTTAACCACATTGTAGAACGCTATTACTCCGTGATGGTTTTCAAAGTTTACCTGTTCCAATACAACATTACCAATAAACAAACACATTTAATTTACATGCGTGTGTGCGTGCATGCGTGTGTGTCTGTATTTTGTATTTGAAATGAAATTCAAAATATTTTTTCTTCACCTTTGGCAGGCAGAAACGGCTCATAGCGGAACGATCTCCTTTTACAATTACTCCGGCCGAGTAGTGGTCAAGGAGAAAAATGTTCTTCCCCTCACCCATGACGTTGAGCACAGCTCGGATGTAGCATTCAATGGTCTGAAAGAGGAAAACATGCCTTTTTGATAGAAAGTTAACTTAGAAACATTATACATGAGCTGCTATGAGCATTGTAAGGACTAATGTTTGATGACAATACAGCAAATCTTAAGTTAATTAGAACTCCAAGCAGTGATGAAAGGCTTTGGCACCCTACCCCAGTGAAGGGTGTTTTATGGCTAAAGTAATTTACCTCGCCTATCAGCCAGTTGTGTGGAGCCAGGGAATTGAACTCGCGTTCCCGTAAGGTATAAATCCCTTTTTCATCCTGGGACTCCACAACTGCGATGACCATTTCAGAGTTGTTATTCACCCACAGATCCTGTAGTCACACAATGACATTATTTGAGATATCCACATAGAAAAACTTGAAAGAAGCTATGTATACATCTTTTAAGAAAACAATTGTAGATCTCACTGCATTCAACACATTAAGCCATGATGGTTATTCACTTTGCTTCTCCTGTTTCTTTACCTTCTCAGTCTGATAGTCTTTCACCCCCTGTTCACCTCCAACCTCGCGTTCATCACTTCCAAACCTTCAAGTGACAGTATATTTTCATGTTAGAAGTTCATATTAGATGTTTTCCATTGCTTGATTGAACTTCTTCGAAAACGTTTAATATCACACTTGAACAAGTTAAAGGGGTACTATGGAGTTACTATGGAGGGTATGCTGTGCAATTGCTTTCCCTCCTGACCATAACCCCATGGTCTTAACATGTGGCAAAACATAGACACATGGCTGCCTTCAGTATGATACATGAAACCGATTCTAGTAAATTGCAAACATTTACTTTTCTTCCTTTTTTCCATCAGGAAAGACCCGTTCTGGAGGATCCTCATGATCTTTCAGAGGGAGCTGTATTTTTTTCTGTTTCAGCCGATCCGGAACCTCAGATAGCGATAGAAATGGGTGGAAATTAATATGAATGCATTACATTAAATAGCAAGAAATATATGTACTTAGACAACCTCATCCAGACAATAAACAAGCATACATGCATGTACTAGCAATAAAACTATGACACTGAACAGATCAAACAAAGTACTTATAACAACTTGTAAAATACTCTGACAGCACAGTGTGGACATGATGTGACAGTTTATTTGCTTTTTTATATATTTTCCTATCTAATTTATATCAGAACAAAAAACCTTTGTATCCTCAGTTGACAAAAGTAACATAAACTCACCTCTATTTTCACTTTTGTTTTGGGCAGGGCTCTCTTGAGAGGGGAAACATAGATGCCTTTGCGAGTTTTCGTCTTCTCTTTCCACTTCTCTGTTTCCACTCGATATGTCTGTGGAAAATTAAGCGATTTCACATTACTTTGATGAAACAAACATGTTCTTCATAAAACTTAACATCAAAAAAATTATGTTATTTTGCTAATATTTCCTTGGATACCTTTTGCCTTTGCCGCTCCGTGTCCTCGTATTCCCGGAGTAGAGCGTTGTGCATCTTTTGGTGTACTAATGCAAAGTCATCAAGCCTGGTGAACTTCTTTCTCTGGAACCTTATTTGTTTTAAGTCCCACTGACTCTTTTCCATAACTCCTTGTGTCCGATTGTCTTGTGTGAAGTTCTGAAAACATTTTTTTTATTAAAACACTAAGTGGTTCGACAAGTTCTTAATACAGACTTAAAGATGTTTTCTTTATAGATCTAATTTGTGGATGAAAATCCTTCTTTACCTGTATATTTGAACGGCTGACACGTTCATACATTTGGCCAAAAGTAACATAGGCTGGTCCACTACCATGACGGCCAAGATTCCCTGGAGGAAGGAATACAGAGTTGGTATTGAGTTCTCTGACTCTTAAAAGGACATTATATCGTGCATCACAAAAGTACTTCAAAACATACCCAGCATCACACCAGACCAGAGAGTGGCATGGGGGAGGAAGTACTTCCACAAGTTTTGGATAAATGATGGACAATGGTGTGGATTGGTTGGGCCATCACGCATGAGGGGAGCGCTGTTGATGACCTCTTCGAAGTGGGTCAAAAGTGGGGTCTGTGTCACATCATTCTGAAAGGGACAGAGTAATGTTAATGTTTAAGAAATGATTTTCTAAAATTAAAAATCTAACTTTTACATTTTAAAATGACAAACATTGAAGAAGTAACAGCACCTTGAAGTCTTCCTCTGATAGAGTTTGTGGATCTATTTCAACAATCCCTCTTTGCTGCATGAGCAACTCCAGGTTGTTCAAATGCTTTTCAACCTCCTTTCCTGCACATGGACTGGAAAAGAGTACTGCGGCACTATGAACAACCACATCCAACTCCTGCAATGTGGTTGAACATGCAAGCAGGCCCATCACATGCATTGCCAGCCTGTAATTGTGTGGGGCACTGAGGGAAAAAAAGCACATGACGTCAGCAATTTTGTTAGTCCCATAAACATACTCAATGGAGATCTTGAAACACAAGTCAAAGATAAAGTAACATCAATCTTACTGTTTTTTGCAAAGGTCTTTGGCATTCTTCATTATGTGACTGAGACACCGGTGCAGAATGGGCAACTTCAAGTCTTTGGGGCTACTGTGTTGCCCGGTGATGATTTTTTGGTATTTTTCCAGCAGCTCCTCCAGACTCATTCGGCAGAACGACATTGAAATTGCCCGCAGAAGCACAAGAGACCCGTCACATATGATCATGACTGGCCTATTTGAAGCTTTTTGTCCATATTGTCTGCTGACATCAGTGAGAAATGCCAAAAGAAAATATGTCACTGAGGCCGTTGTATGATCACATGTAACATAGGTTGCCACTGGAAAAGGGGAAGCCCCTTTCGTTTGATTTCTCACAACCAACTCATACACATAGTATGGTGCTGCTGTTGATTTTTCTTTATGAACGATACTTCCAGTGGCATCCAGGTAAACAATGTCTTCTTTGCATCGCTTATAAAAAACTGCAATAGTTTTTTTTGACCAAAGCATGATGCCTTTTGGATGCATCAACACCTTTTGCAGAACTTCATTTTCTCCATTTGCCCTTTTGTCAATAATTTTCTGCAGACTTAAAAGCTCATTGGAGTGTGGCCTTTGTGCTTGTCGGCAGCTCCACCCAATGGTCCTAAGCACAGCAGGAGTTGGTACTCCATCTCTGCATCCGGAAAGCATTACATCCTCACTGATGCCTTGCAGTGACTCCAGATGGGTGGCTCTAGGCAGTTTACACTCCAATAACCTGTTGAACGACTGTCTGGATTCTGCACGCACAGGTCTTCTCTTTAGTTCTATGGAACTGTGGCAAATCTGCTGTCCTGTAAAGTCCACATGAGCTTTTAGGGGGGCATTTTCTTCTATTCGAATGCTGACATTTACTGGACAGTCACTAAAGCGGCAATATCCAGTGCAGGTGAAAAGTGGGCCTGTTCTTGAGGATCCTTTCATTTTCACATAATGCCGCTTGAACCCAAAGCTGCAGTATGGCTGGACTGATTTTATCCCCTTTGAAATGACATTTGTCCATTGCAGTCCTTTAAAATGTCTTTCAATTTGGGATCGTTCCAAAACCTCCCATTCGTTCTTCTCAATCCAAAAAAACCATGGTTTTGGAGGCAATGGCTTTTTGAAAAACCCACACTCATCTTCTTCAGTTGTATCAGATGTTGTTGTTGACGAAAGCTTGTGATGTTTTACTACATTCTGTAAGACAGAAAAGGTCAATGTTTTATATATATATACAGTATATATATAATATATTATTGTTAATTGTGAATTCGAATTTCTATTGATTGTTTTTCTGTTTAATTAAAATCCAGAGTGTTAGATAAAATATAAAACCATAATAGTTTATGTGACATGACAAAATGTGACAATTGTTAAGCTGTAAAGTGAGAGAAAAGCATCCAGTCTACTCATTGTTCATAAAAAAAAGAATTAAAGGTCACATAAACAAAGACTGAAAGTAAATAATTCATGAACTGTAATACCTCTTCAGGTAACGATGGAGATCTGGAACCAGGCTCTTCCCTGGCAGGTGTAAACGGGGCTTCACCATGATCATCATCACTTCCCAAGGCGGCCTGAATCACAAAATGAATAGGTTTATACTTGTAGCATTGCAAAAGTTAAACCACTGTTCCCCTATGACTTCACTCATAATGCTCAAGTTCATTTTTTAACTGGAGAATTTAGGCTTTCACACAAGCTATCTTTGTATCGTGTGCAAGAGAATAGCATTAGAGACTCCACCATGGACAAATGAATACGATGAAAATGAGCTTCAATAATCAAGCAAGTAAACTTACTGGTGTGGTGGAGTCAACAGGAGTCTTTGTAAGATCTCCATCTTGGTTTACAGTGACCCCCTGGTGGTGGAAAAATACATAATATTATTTAATAAATCAAAGTATCGAGACTGACGGAGGGCCCAGTTCACTTCAGTACATTACTACACATAGGTGTCTGCAGTGCAATAGAATTACCTTCAAGTGTTCCACGTATGCCTTTCTGATTTTTAATCGATTTATGGAGGTGTTTGGAAGTTGAAGATCTTTGCAGATGTCTCCCCAAAATCCATTTGCCTGGTAAACACTGCAGTCCTTGATGCACAAGCCATGTTGAGGTTGGCTTTCTATGCTTGTTTTGATGTCCGTTACAGTTTTCACTGTTTTACGTGACTACAATGAAAGACAAGATGTACAATGCCATGACAGAATTTCAATAAATGTAGCATGAAAAGTATTCCAAAGTGAAAGGTAGGTTGGCCAGGACTCCTTAAAATACTTGCCTTTCCAAATGTTGCAAAAGTGAGAAAGCTGAAAGAAAACAATAAACAAGTCATTCAAAGGTTGTGTCAGCCATGGCCTACGCTCCATGACTAACTATGTCATTACTTCACTGATGTAAAAATAAATATAGGCCAACGTCTTTCATGTGATTCATTTCAAGAGCACAGTCTAGATTAGGACCATTTTTGTTCATTTTGGACAAAGTGGAGGAGTTATGTAAACTTGGAAGTTGGTGCACGGTGCGCGCGCCCTCCGCCTCGCGACCGGGCGCGCGCACTTATCACGCCTTTTCTATCATTATTTATTTAATATCTTAAAAACTAAAGCAGCACGATCGACAATTCTTTCAGCACTAACATAGTACTAATGATTGAGACCATTTTTGTTCGATTTAGATGTTGGCTACCTGAACTTAGATTGACCCTTTTTAATATGGTTTAATATCTTAAAAACCAAAACAGCACAAACTATATTTTTTTCAGCAATAACCAGCACTAACATAGTACTAATGATTGAAGCCATTTTGGTTCATTTTGGACAAAGTGGAGGAGTTATGCAAACTTGGAAGTTGGTGCACGGTGCGCGCGCCCTCCCCCTCGCGCCCGGGCGCGCGCACGCATCACGCCTTTTCTAATGTTATTTACTTAGTATCTTAAAAACTAAAGCAGCACGATCGACAATTCTTTCAGCACTAACATAGTACTAATGATTGAGACCATTTTTGTTCGATTTAGATGTTGGCTACCTGAACTTAGATTGACCCTTTTTAATATGGTTTAATATCTTAAAAACCAAAACAGCACAAACTATATTTTTTTCGGCAAAAACCAGCACTAACACAGCACAAACGTTTGGGACTATTTTCAATGATTTTTGCTAGAGGTGGGAGGCCAGAATCAAGAAGGTCCTTAACCTTAAACCTCTTATATCTCCATCTTTTTTTTTGGCCTACATGACAAACACAGGAATAAATCTACAAGAACTTACCTCTCATCACTGCGACTCATTCTGTAAAAAAATAATGAAACAATACAATACAAAAAAATATTCTAATATATAAAACTAACTAACTACACTCCTTTATGAAAAAAATTACACTATTCTTTGACCTTTGGTAAGTCTTGGACGCGAAGATAATGCCACAGGTCTCATCAATAAAAAAGCTCGCCTTTAATTGTTTGTTTTTTTCCACGGGCCACTGTAAACTAATGCAAATGTAGGACAATTCCAAGTACCCGTGGCAGGGTCCCAGAAATCCAACTATATTGATTGAGCATCCCTATGCAAGCGGCCAAAATGGTTTGGTCCCGCCTAAGCACTGACTCGGCCCTCAGGTAGGACGATTCCAAAGGCCCTTGATAGGGGTTCCTAAAATCCACCAATATTGGTTGAGCACCTCCCTACACCTGGCGAAAATGGTTTGGTCCATCCGAAGCACTGACTCAGACTTCTGTTGGAACGATGTTGTAAAGTCTTTGTAAAAGCACATGAAAAAATGTAACTTACCTCTTTGGAGTGTGCAGCATTTAATGAATGACGCATCACCCAATCATGATCAAAGTACTATGAAAGTGAAGGCTTCAAGATCCATTTTTTATTTGCAGTTAATTGAGAACATAACTGTTACATTTACACTGTCTGTCTGTCTGTCTGTCTGTCTGTCTGTCTGTGTGTGTGTGTGTGTGTGTGTGTGTGTGTGTGTGTGTGTGTGTGTGTGTGTGTGTGTGTGTGTGTGTGTGTGTGTGTGTGTGTGTGTGTGTGTGTGTGTGTGTGTGTGTGTGTGTGTGTGTGTGTGTGTGTGTGTGTGTGTGTGTGTGTGTGTGTGTGTGTGTGTGTGTGTGTGTGTGTGTGTGTGTGTGTGTGTGTGTGTGTGTGGAGACAGAGAGAGAGAGAGTCTGCTGATCAGTCACTTCTGGCTGAAGCACTGTGCTCTTTAAGTTGTAGCCCCTGTTAAAGGTGGAACCAGTTGCCTCCATGGAGTCCACCCGGGCAGTGCAGAAAGATATAGCTCATGAGGTTGGCAGCTGAGTTGAAGAAAGTGTTCTTGTAGTGACAAGTCCATGTCCAGAGTGAGAGGGATTGGATACAACCTTACCTGCACCCCTGTGCAGGTGAGACAGGGATAGAAGCCACAGTACCCCCCACAATGAGGACCAATCGCAACATATTGAAAACACAATTTGTCACTTGTCAAACTTCAAAGTTCAGTTATTGTCTTTCATGTGGGCTATGGAAAAAAGGAGTCTGTCTAGTTTTATACTGAAGTGAAATTAGGTGTAAACCTATGAAGACTTTTTTTTCCTGGCCAATTGAAAACAGGCGAGAGACCATTGCTTTCTTCTTTTTTTTTCTTGAAATGTTTTTATTTCACAGTTTTAAAAGAATATACATTTATGAGCATACTGTCCAATCAAAGTGTCTCCAGAGATAAGAAAAAAGGGATTGTTCTCCCAGGACAGCAGACAATAAGAAGCATAAGAACATAAGTGTGAACAGCTTATCTAACAAACATTTTCTTTTTTTTGCCTCTCAGCAATCACACATACTTAATAACTCAGGTAAATATGTGTACATACACAATGCATTTACATCAAGCAATGACTAACAGCAATAGACACAAAACTAATCATAAGAGTGATACATACATGTCATTATCACACACACAGAAATATAAAAATAGGAAAAAGAAATGATGAATAAAAGAAATAGATACAATAAAAGGGGGGATCTGTCAGGGTGGATCGTGTGTTTATCTGAATATTCCATAAAGGGTCGCCAGAAAGTGAAAATCTCATCTTTTCCCATTTAATATAGGTCAGAACCTCATGAAGCCAACTATTATGCGTTGAGGGAAGGCATGTTTCCACTTAAATAAGATAAGACGTCTCGCTAGTAGCGTTGATGAGGCCATTACACGACATTTAGCTGCCGGCAAGCTCGATATAGAGAGGGGAGGGCATCCAAAAAGAACCGTGCATGGGTCCGGGTCAAGGTCCAGGTCAAGCACCACCGACAGTGTGTGAAAGACCTGATGCCAAAAACCGACAAGACTAGGACATGACCAAAACATATGCGTGTGATTAGCAGGTGATTGAATGAACCTGTTGCAACTGTCCCTGACAGAAGGGTAAATCTTGGCAAGTCTAGTGTAGTACACTTGAAAGAGAACTTTGCATTGCAGTAGACCATGCCAAGCACAAATTGAAGAGTCAACACTGAACAACAAATGTCTACAGTAATTCCCTTTCATATTGCTTGTAGTAATAAAGGAGCATGTCTAGTATTGTACTGTAGTGAAATAAGGAGCAAACCTATAAGGAATTCATTTTTATGGCCAATTGAATACAGGCAAGAGACCATTACTTTCGATGGTTAGATCCTATGTTTAACAGCAATTTACTCCAAATGTCTACAGTGATTTCCTTTCATATTGCTTGTAGTAATAAAGGAGCATGTCTAGTATTGTACTGTAGTGAAATAAGGAGTAAACCTATAAGGAATTCATTTTTATGGCCAATTGAAAACAGGCAAGAGACCATTACTTTCGATGGTTAGATCCTATGTTTAACAGTAATTTACTCCAAATGTCTACAGTAATTCCCTTTCATATTGCTTGTAGTAATAAAGGAGCATGTCTAGTATTGTACTGAAGTGAAATAAGGAGTAAACCTATAAGGAATAAAGTTTTATGGCCAATTGAATACAGGCAAGAGACCATTACTTTCGATGGTTAGATCCTATGTTTAACAGCAATTTACTCCAAATGTCTACAGTGATTTCCTTTCATATTGCTTGTAGTAATAAAGGAGCATGTCTAGTATTGTACTGTAGTGAAATAAGGAGTAAACCTATAAGGAATTCATTTTTATGGCCAATTGAAAACAGGCAAGAGACCATTACTTTCGATGGTTAGATCCTATGTTTAACAGTAATTTACTCCAAATGTCTACAGTAATTCCCTTTCATATTGCTTGTAGTAATAAAGGAGCATGTCTAGTATTGTACTGTAGTGAAATAAGGAGCAAACCTATAAGGAATTCATTTTTATGGCCAATTGAATACAGGCAAGAGACCATTACTTTCGATGGTTAGATCCTATGTTTAACAGTAATTTACTCCAAATTTCTACAGTAATTCCCTTTCATATTGCTTGTAGTAATAAAGGAGCATGTCTAGTATTGTACTGTAGTGAAATAAGGAGTAAACCTATAAGGAATAAAGTTTTATGGCTAATTGAAAACAGGCGAGAGACCATTACTTTCGATGGTTAGATCCAAGTTTAACAGCAATTTACTCCAAATTTCTACAGTTATTTCCTTTCATATTGCTTGTAGTAATAAATGAGCATGTCTAGTATTGTACTGAAGTGAAATTAGGAGCAAACCTATAAGGAATTCATTTTTATGGCCAATTGAATACAGGCAAGAGACCATTACTTTCGATGGTTAGATCCTATGTTTAACAGCAATTTACTCCAAATGTCTACAGTGATTTCCTTTCATATTGCTTGTAGTAATAAAGGAGCATGTCTAGTATTGTACTGAAGTGAAATAAGGAGTAAACCTATAAGGAATAAAGTTTTATGGCCAATTGAATACAGGCAAGAGACCATTACTTTCGATGGTTAGATCCTATGTTTAACAGTAATTTACTCCAAATTTCTACAGTAATTCCCTTTCATATTGCTTGTAGTAATAAAGGAGCATGTCTAGTATTGTACTGTAGTGAAATAAGGAGTAAACCTATAAGGAATAAAGTTTTATGGCCAATTGAATACAGGCAAGAGACCATTACTTTTGATGGTTAGATCCTATGTTTAACAGTAATTTACTCCAAATGTCTACAGTAATTCCCTTTCATATTGCTTGTAGTAATAAAGGAGCATGTCTAGTATTGTACTGTAGTGAAATAAGGAGTAAACCTATAAGGAATAAAGTTTTATGGCCAATTGAATACAGGCAAGAGACCATTACTTTCGATGGTTAGATCCTATGTTTAACAGTAATTTACTCCAAATTTCTACAGTAATTCCCTTTCATATTGCTTGTAGTAATAAAGGAGCATATCTACTATTGTACTGAAGTGAAATTAGGTGTAAACCTATAAGGAATAAAGTTTTATGGCCAATTGAAAACAGGCGAGAGACCATTACTTTCGATGGTCAGATCCAAGTTTAACAGCAATTTACTCCAAATTTCTACAGTGATTTCCTTTCATATTGCTTGTAGTAATAAAGGAGCATGTCTAGTATTGTACTGTAGTGAAATAAGGAGTAAACCTATAAGGAATAAAGTTTTATGGCTAATTGAAAACAGGCGAGAGACCATTACTTTCGATGGTCAGATCCAAGTTTAACAGCAATTTACTCCAAATTTCTACAGTGATTTCCTTTCATATTGCTTGTAGTAATAAAGGAGCATGTCTAGTATTGTACTGTAGTGAAATAAGGAGTAAACCTATAAGGAATAAAGTTTTATGGCCAATTGAATACAGGCAAGAGACCATTACTTTCGATGGTTAGATCCTATGTTTAACAGTAATTTACTCCAAATGTCTACAGTAATTCCCTTTCATATTGCTTGTAGTAATAAAGGAGCATGTCTAGTATTGTACTGAAGTGAAATTAGGAGCAAACCTATAAGGAATAAAGTTTTATGGCCAATTGAATACAGGCAAGAGACCATTACTTTCGATGGTTAGATCCTATGTTTAACAGCAATTTACTCCAAATGTCTACAGTGATTTCCTTTCATATTGCTTGTAGTAATAAAGGAGCATGTCTAGTATTGTACTGAAGTGAAATAAGGAGTAAACCTATAAGGAATAAAGTTTTATGGCCAATTGAATACAGGCAAGAGACCATTACTTTCGATGGTTAGATCCTATGTTTAACAGTAATTTACTCCAAATTTCTACAGTAATTCCCTTTCATATTGCTTGTAGTAATAAAGGAGCATGTCTAGTATTGTACTGTAGTGAAATAAGGAGCAAACCTATAAGGAATTCATTTTTATGGCCAATTGAATACAGGCAAGAGACCATTACTTTCGATGGTTAGATCCTATGTTTAACAGCAATTTACTCCAAATTTCTACAGTAATTTCCTTTCATATTGCTTGTAGTAATAAAGGAACATGTCTAGTATTGTACTGAAGTGAAATAAGGAGTAAACCTATAAGGAATAAAGTTTTATGGCTAATTGAAAACAGGCGAGAGACCATTACTTTCGATGGTTAGATCCAAGTTTAACAGCAATTTACTCCAAATTTCTACAGTGATTTCCTTTCATATTGCTTGTAGTAATAAAGGAGCATGTCTAGTATTGTACTGTAGTGAAATAAGGAGTAAACCTATAAGGAATAAAGTTTTATGGCCAATTGAATACAGGCAAGAGACCATTACTTTCGATGGTTAGATCCTATGTTTAACAGTAATTTACTCCAAATGTCTACAGTAATTCCCTTTCATATTGCTTGTAGTAATAAAGGAGCATGTCTAGTATTGTACTGTAGTGAAATAAGGAGTAAACCTATAAGGAATAAAGTTTTATGGCCAATTGAATACAGGCAAGAGACCATTACTTTCGATGGTTAGATCCTATGTTTAACAGTAATTTACTCCAAATTTCTACAGTAATTCCCTTTCATATTGCTTGTAGTAATAAAGGAGCATATCTACTATTGTACTGAAGTAAAATTAGGTGTAAACCTATAAGGAATAAAGTTTTATGGCCAATTGAAAACAGGTGAGAGACCATTACTTTCGATCATCAGATTCAAGTTTAACAGCAATTTACTCCAAATTTCTACAGTGATTTCCTTTCATATTGCTTGTAGTAATAAATGAGCATGTCTAGTATTGTACTGTAGTGAAATAAGGAGTAAACCTATAAGGAATTCATTTTTATGGCCAATTGAATACAGGCAAGAGACCATTACTTTCGATGGTTAGATCCTATGTTTAACAGCAATTTACTCCAAATGTCTACAGTGATTTCCTTTCATATTGCTTGTAGTAATAAGGGAGCATGTCTAGTATTGTACTGAAGTGAAATAAGGAGTAAACCTATAAGGAATAAAGTTTTATGGCTAATTGAAAACAGGTGAAAGACCATTACATTCGATGGTCAGATCCAAGTTTAACAGCAATTTACTCCAAATTTCTACAGTAATTCCCTTTCATATTGCTTGTAGTAATAAAGGAGCATGTCTAGTATTGTACTGTAGTGAAATAAGGAGTAAACCTATAAGGAATAAAGTTTTATGGCTAATTGAAAACAGGCGAGAGACCATTACATTCGATGGTTAGATCCAAGTTTAACAGCAATTTACTCCAAATTTCTACAGTTATTTCCTTTCATATTGCTTGTAGTAATAAATGAGCATGTCTAGTATTGTACTGAAGTGAAATTAGGAGCAAACCTATAAGGAATAAAGTTTTATGGCCAATTGAATACAGGCAAGAGACCATTACTTTCGATGGTTAGATCCTATGTTTAACAGCAATTTACTCCAAATGTCTACAGTGATTTCCTTTCATATTGCTTGTAGTAATAAAGGAGCATGTCTAGTATTGTACTGTAGTGAAATAAGGAGTAAACCTATAAGGAATAAAGTTTTATGGCTAATTGAAAACAGGCGAGAGACCATTACATTCGATGGTTAGATCCAAGTTTAACAGCAATTTACTCCAAATTTCTACAGTTATTTCCTTTCATATTGCTTGTAGTAATAAATGAGCATGTCTAGTATTGTACTGAAGTGAAATTAGGAGCAAACCTATAAGGAATAAAGTTTTATGGCCAATTGAATACAGGCAAGAGACCATTACTTTCGATGGTTAGATCCTATGTTTAACAGCAATTTACTCCAAATGTCTACAGTGATTTCCTTTCATATTGCTTGTAGTAATAAAGGAGCATGTCTAGTATTGTACTGTAGTGAAATAAGGAGTAAACCTATAAGGAATAAAGTTTTATGGCCAATTGAATACAGGCAAGAGACCATTACTTTCGATGGTTAGATCCTATGTTTAACAGTAATTTACTCCAAATGTCTACAGTAATTTCCTTTCATATTGCTTGTAGTAATAAAGGAGCATATCTACTTTTGTACTGAAGTGAAATTAGGTGTAAACCTATAAGGAATAAAGTTTTATGGCCAATTGAAAACAGGTGAGAGACCATTACTTTCGATGGTCAGATCCAAGTTTAACAGTAATTTACTCCAGATTTCTACAGTGATTTCCTTTCATATTGCTTGTCGTAACAAATGAGCATGTCTTCTATTGTACTGATTCAGATTAGGTGTAAACCTATAAGGAATTCATTTTTATGGCCAATTAAAAACAAGGGTTAAAGGGTTTATTTTCACTTTTGTGTCAGTACAGATATTGCATTCGATCCATCCATCCGTCCGTCCAATTATTTTGTCTCTCTGTCTTTCTGTCTGTCTATCGCTGCTTCTTGGGCTTTTATTTTGAAGGGTTCCCTTTCAGCATTGCGGCCGCACGCTCGCTTGTGTTTTACCGTAAAGGCGCTTTTAAAAGAGCAGCAAGAAACAAGTGCGGGCTCAGTTGACGCTGTTTCAGCGAACGCCGGCTCACTTGACGGCAGTGATTTTCCGCTACCCCTCCCTTGCGGTACCTAGCACCGAGGAGCGGGTCTGTGAGGAGGAGCGACAACGCAGCTGTCTGCTGATTGGTCGTGACGATCATTACTCTCGACTTGCCCGCAATATTAAATTATTTCATCGGCCGTAAATGTCTGTTGTTGTTTACATACGCCGCTTTGGGCTCACTGGTTGATTTGTCAACTGGTTTATTGAAACGTCGGCGCGCGACACAACATGGCGTCTTTTAACGAGCTACAGACTCTCCTCTCAGGAACAGTCGGAGGAGATTCTTGCGCTTTGCGGTACCGTAACCTTCCGCTCAGCCCCGCACTACAATTTTACAACAGCGGGTTTTAGAGAACATGAAAGGTACCGGTCATCTGACCTAAACATTAAAACTGGCTAGCCAGCACGAGAAGATTAACCAAACCTGACCCGTCCAGACATGACATTGTGCCGCTAAACTACTGGTTGCCTGTTAGAGGGCTTTGTCGTTGTCTGGCTATTGCGCACTTAGAGCGAGCCGTATTTCTCATGTCGGGTCTGAAACATATTACGCCAGTAACCGCAGAGACTGTCACTGGCATATAGCAAGGCACCTGTTTGCCGAAGTCTGCAGCTCACAAATTCCAGGCTAGAAAGAGCACTTGAGATGCATGTTACCCAGTTATTCCATATTTTTTCATGATAGGGCACATTTTCATATACTTTCCGTTGTAGATCTGTGTCTAGCTGAAAAGTGAATCTGTTATTATTTTAAAATTTCTCCTCTATCAATTTAGTAATCAATCTTTATTTGTATTGGCCAAATCACAACAAGCCTTATCTCAGGACACTTTACATGAACATTAACAGGTCTAGGACCTGTTAAGATTAATAAAATTTGTTTTTTATGGAGGAACTCAACATCAACACGAGATGAGAAGTCTTATCTCATCTTAACCCACCATGAGTACAGCACTTTGCAGCATTTAGCAAGTTCAGTGTTTTTGCTCGGCCTCCATCCTCATTGGGAGTTACTGAAGTGACATTAATATAACAGGTTGTCTGATGAGCATTATTAGCTGACAGATGTGACCACAGAGCCAGTAACTTACAGTCAAGCATTTCTATCACAGGGTTTCTGAAAATAACAGTTGAAATGTACAAATAGGGTGCTGAGTGTGTGCTAATTTACAACTTAAATTTAATGAAATGCTTGGCTCAAGATCCTTGTTTCATTATTTTGACATATTAGATTGAAATATTTTAGGAGGGAATTTTGTATATACATTTGAAAAACACCATACATTAAAAGTTACCAAAGTCTCTTTTCTCTTTGTTTTTTAAAAAAGTAATTCTGTTTAGATAAGGTTGTGAATTATATTTGAAAAGAAAAAAATCTATGGTGTTGGTCTCTTTTATTCTCTGGACGATAACTACAATATTTTCTTTCTTCCAGGTGATTCACAGATCTTCACCAGTAGACTGGATGAAGGTAACTTCAAACACTTCACTGATTATAGTGGGAAAGTGGGCAATAGTTGGATTTAATCAGTTAGCTCATAAAGCAGACGTTTGACATTTGAAATTATGATTTTAAAAAAAAATGTTTTTTTAATTTTCATAGGTTATCGTGATTGTTTTGACAACATTACTTTGAATCCTGTCTGATTACCTGTGAAAATAATCATTATGTCTATAACATGAGGCTATCCAAATAAATGTTATAACAGATTACTTTTACTCTAATTAAAGAAGGTCCCGAAGTGAAGCTCTTTATTTTCTCAGTTCTTCAATTTCATATGCTCCTGCTCAGTCATATATTCCAGAACAATCATCAGCCTCACAAGACTATTTGAGCTGCAACTGAAAGGGTTTAAGACATATCAACTGCAATATAGAACTGATTCTTTTGTACAACTTGCGCATGGAAATAATTTGAATATATATTATTTTTGTTGTGAATAGACACTTGTTTAAATAACACATTGTATATTTGTTTTGAAATTCTGATAATCTATACAGATATGTTTAAATAAGTGGGATTACACGGTTTGATACCTGTTTGATATTATCTTTTACTAAACATTGAAAAGAGAGTCAATGTTGATTGGTAGTAAATTTAGTTTTTTTTGTTTGTTTGTTTGTTTGTTTGTTTTGATGCAATTCAGGCTTTGAAGGAGCTCTACATTTAGCATGTTGAAAGTAGAAATCTGCTGTGGTCATCCCTATACCTGTTGTGCCATTGATTAATACTGTAAATGGTCAAATGGCAACACATTTTGAAAAACATTTTCCTTTTTTTTTTTTTTCTATTGAGGTTGGACAATTAATGCTGCTAAACAGAAGCCAAGCCCCTGACTGCAATCTGGATTCCCACATACATGGAAAATTTGTCAGCCAAGTCCCACATTAATCTCTACCAGAAAGACCACCAAAGTTGCTCCCCCGAGATACAGTTGGATCTTTTTTTATGGGATCGATTTGCAAGATCTGTACCTTTGTTGTCACTGAAGCAAGTGAACTTTTGAGGCACTACAGGTTAGATGCACGACCACAGCTAATTTCTTCCCTTTTACATGCAGGTTGTCCCTGCTCTTTCAAAACCTGGAATGCACTTAAATCGCACTTGTCAAGGAAACATTCAACAGACAAATCAGTAACAGAAGTAATCCGGTTCAGTTGTGAACTATGCAATTCTTGTTTCTTTACTGAAAATGACTATTTTCACCATCTTGGAGTTCATCTTCGGAAAAATGAAACTGTGACCTGTGTATTTAGAGAGTGTGATTTTTCCACGAATGTTTATGGGACGTTTGCGTCTCACAGATCCCGACAACACAAAGCACATACTTTAAGTGATTTTCAGGCACATATTATACAGAAGTATGGGAATAAATCAAACATTACAGATGATATAGCTGAAGCACATGGTTCTGGGGAATATGAATGTTCGGGGGAATATGAATGTTCAGGCGAGTCTGAGGCTGAAGAATTGAAAGAGGAAGAAATTGAAATTAAATTAGGTCACCTTTTATTGAAATTGGAGAGCATTTATCATGTGCCAAGCAAGTGTATTACTGAAGTAGTCACAGAGCTTCAGTTTATATCAACTTCAGTGTCAGGTCCTGGCTTAAGAAAGACTGTAAACTCATGTTTGAGGAAACATGACTGTGTGCTTGAAGATCAAGTTGTCTCAGATTTAGTCAAACAGTTGAGTGAATCAAGCCCCATTAGCACTGCTTTGAGAGCTGACGGCCCCCTTTCCACATCTTATAAAAGACGACAGTTTTTTAAGAGAACATTTAATGTGATTGAGCCTGTTGAATACATTCTGGACAAGAAGGGACGTCAAGCTTTACAGTATGTTCCTATTCTTCAGTTATTGTCACAGTTATTGAGCCTGAAAGACATCCAGGAGAAAGCTTTCAACACTTCATTCACTACTCATGAGGGACAGTACGAGTCATTTCAGGATGGAACTTATTGCAAAGGAAATGCCCTTTTGTCCACTGGAGACCTAACGCTGCCCCTCCTTCTCTACATTGATGACTTTGAGATTTGCAACCCACTTGGAACATCTCGGAAAAAGCACAAGATCACAACAGTTTACTGGGTATTGGCAAATGTCCCACCACAGTTTCGCTCCACACTGAAGTCAATTTATTTAGCTGTGCTGTGCAAGTCTGTGGATGTAAAAAAGTATGGCTATGAGGCAGTGCTAGAGCCACTGTTGAAAGATTTTGCTCAGTTGGAAGAGGAAGGGCTGTTTATTCCTGGTTTTGAAAAGAAAATCAAGGATACAGTTGTTAGTGTAATAGCAGACAATTTAGGTGCCCATTCAATCGGCGGCTTCTTGGAAAGCTTTTCTGGATCTTTTGTCTGTAGGTTTTGTTTAGGAGGGCGCTCAGAGTTTCAGGAAAAAGAAGTCAGAACTGGGTCCTTCCAAGCAAGAACAAAGCAGGAACATTCTCTTCATGTACAAGCCGCTTTCGAGAGTCCCACTGGCGCTCATTGCTTCGGTGTGAAAAGGCAGTGTGCCTTAACTAATAAACTGAAATATTTTCATGTTTTGTCTGGGTATCCACCAGACTTGCTCCATGACCTGTTTGAGGGAATAGTACCTCTTGAGTTGGCTTTGTGCATTAATGTTTTCATAAAGAAAAACTACTTTACTTTGTCTCAACTCAATGACCTAATCAGAGACTTCCCCTACAAATGGAGTGACAAAACTGACAGCCCGCAGCCGGTCCCACTGAATATCTCCAGAAAGAAAAAGTGTCGGTGGAAACGCTCGTGAAAATTGGAGCCTACTGCGTCTTCTTCCTTTCATCATTGGATGCAAAGTGCCAGAGAGTGAACCAGCATGGCATCTTCTGATGACTCTCAAAGACATTGTTGAAGTTGTAGTTTCTCCACTTCACACCAATGACACTATTTGATACCTTGACGTCAAGATTTCAGAGCACAGGCATAGGTATATGCAGGTTTTCCCACAAGCAAGACTTCTACCGAAGCACCATTTCCTTGATCATTATCCACAACTAATCAAGGCTTTTGGACCACTTGTAGCTCTGTGGACGATGCGCTTCGAGGCAAAACATAGTTTTTTCAAGCGAGTTGTCCGACATACCAGCTGTTTTTGCAACATTTTACTGTCTCTTGCTGTTAAGCATCAGTTCATGCTCGCTTACCACCTGCATGGCACCGACTTAGTGAAACCTGCACTCAGTGTCTCAAATGTTTCCAAAGTTCCTGTAGATGTCCTAAAGGAAAACCTACAGGAAGCAGTGCAAAGGAAGTTTCCAGGGGAGATGTGTATTCAGGTGGCCAATACAGTGACCTGCTTTGGCACCAGTTACTCAGTGGGAATGATTTTACCCTATGGATCCACTGGAGGGCTTCCAGATTTTGTTGAACTGAGTCTGATCTTCATTGTTCATGACCAGCCTGT
The DNA here is from genome assembly GCF_963383615.2 of Lipophrys pholis. Lineage (NCBI taxonomy): Eukaryota > Metazoa > Chordata > Actinopteri > Blenniiformes > Blenniidae > Lipophrys > Lipophrys pholis. Next base: position 4,370,436 of record NC_137637.1, read on the forward strand.
ATTTGCTGTCAAGTGTCTAGTGTCATGGTACAGTGAACATCTTCGATCTTTTGAACTGGAATCCACACGACAAGTGACAGTCCACCAGCAATAAGAACTAACAGACTCCTACCCTCTTGCAGCATATATTGTTGAGGGAAAGCGATATGTCACTTTGAAGCGTCACCTTCCCATTCAAGAATAGGTAGTTAAGTAAATACAGTATATATTGATATGTTTACAATCTAAGATCTAAAAAAAGGAAATCACACCACTCCCAAATGTCACTGAGTTGTCTTCCTGAAAAGTGGCCTCTGTGTGGTTCTTATTTTTAAACTCATTTGAAGTGAAATTGTAATGGATCAAGGCTACACAAGTAATGCTTAATTCATTTGTTGTTGTGTTGTTGCTATTTAATTCATGATAAAAAAAAATTGTTTTAGCTTTGTGTCAATTGAAATTGAAATAGTTCATTTTTTTCTTTAATATTTACCAGTGATTGATTTCTTCTCTTTTTTCCCCTCCTAGACAGACTCAATATGTCTGCCAGACTTCGTGTCATACTGAAAGAAGAAATTCGCAAACTTTCCCTGCCATCTGGAATCCCCCAAACTGTGAACGAATTACAGACTATTGTTCAAGAGACATTTGATATTGAGCAAGATTTTAGTTTGCAGTTCCAGGATCAAGATTTTGATGGACAGTTTTTCACTCTTCTTCAAACTAACGAAATAAAGGACAAAGACACCATCAAAGTGGTTCTTGTGGAACCAGAGATCATTTTAACGATTGAAGATTCTCTGAATGTTAAAGGAGTCCGAGCTGGCTTTGGTAGCAGTGGTGTTGATTCTTCAGAGGATGCAGGTTCATGTTCTGCATCCTCTGACACCATTATTCTGCGTTCTCCAAGAAGCACTGCTTCCCTTTGTTCTGAGTCTTGGTCTGCTCAGTTTGAGGTACCTACCTTCTCCCTTGACACTGAGCTTATTCTACAAGCTGCCAATGAAGCTCACAAGAAGGATGGAACCCTTCTCAACAATCCTGCTGTAAAATCGGAGACCATCTTTGCCTCCACTGCCTATCCTTCTAAGGCACAAAGGGAGCAGGTTGCAGAGGCCTTGGTTATGAAGCACCCATGTTTGAGAGACCCAGTGTCCTTCAACGGGTTATATACTGTAGTTGGCACAACAGCTTGAAATACAAACTTGGGAATTACACAGCAAAGTTGAAACACCTTGGACTGACAGAGCTAAATGTAAACTGTCTGAAGAGAAAATCAGCTGCAGATAAAACTCCAGCAAAAAACCTGAAGAAGGCAAAGAAATCTGAGGTAAACTACCTCCCATCTCATCCTCAAGGTGAAACTGAGGCAACCCTTGAAAAAGAGAGAGTGGAGCTTCTTCATGAGCACAAGAAGAGAGACAACAAGACGTTAATCAGTGAGAAGATGGCAAGAACATTCTCACTCCGTCGAAATGATGTGATCCTCAAAAAACCACCAGTGATTGACATCAAAGCTCGATGGCCTGCCCTCTTTGAGCCTTCCCAAGTATATATATTTTAATATTGTCTTAAATGTTTTAAAATGAAGGGTGTAATGGCTTTTGAAATTGTCTTTTGACTTCATTGATTTCTTTAGTTCATACTTTAATACCCATCTTCCTTCCCTGTTTTTCTGAAATTTTTTCTGTGTCTAGCGATTTTATTTTTTTCCTTTTCTGTCTTCGTCTCTTAGATTGAGGAGGAATTTCGGAGGATCACACTGAAGCCATTGCAGTCCACCTTCCTGGGGAAGCTGGATCAATTCTCACCTAAACTGTTGAGCCTGTACAGGAGGAAGGGAGGAGCTGTGGGGAAGAAGCTTGATGTGACCCTTGACATGTTAAATGAGGTACTTATAGCTACAACATAAACTCATTTGTAAATAGTTATATGATATCTGTACATAACATTCTTTCATATCTAATTTGTTGTAGGACAACAGCATTGAGTCCCGAAGAGAAGCTGTAATCAGAGGCCTTATTCTCTATCTTGGAGAAAATATGGAGGATTTAATCAAGGACTACCAGGTAAATAACATATACCTCCGCCAGCACTCTAATTTAAAGCCCTGCCTGTTTGAGACAAAACATTTAATTCTAGGACAGCTAAAGGTTGAAGTAATTATCTGCCGTCAGCTTCTAAACTACTGGTAAGTATTTTAACTTATGAAAATAAATACATACACTATACAATACAATAGGGTCTTTATAAACCTGCTAGAACTAAGCAAAGTAAGCCATATTATCTCTTTTAATTTGAGATTCCTATTAATTTAAATGTTGATAAGAGAAAATTGTTAACACATCCTTACCAAGTCTCCATTGGCAATATGCCCGTGTTCTGTGGCGAGCAGTGAACACAACTCAACACAATGACATTTACTGGAGGTGAAATACATCTTGTAGATTAAGAGGGATTGTTTGATTTTTTATGTGTTTTTAGCCAATACCTTCACAACACTTGTCTTTTCTCCTGGCTGATAAGAGACATAATGATGAAGAATTCTGTGCATCCCTCTTATTGATAAAGATGTAGGCTTGATTGTCTTTTGTGTATTCCGCAGATATATGATGATGATGATGCTGTAAATGTCCAGGATGCCCTTACGACGTTTGTTCTCAACATCTTTGTGGTCAGCAAAGCTGGGAGCGAAGGCCAGACAGAAGTTGGGGTCGCCATCGAGGGAACTGAAGTACTTTTTGGGGTTCCCAATGTGGCACATTCTTGTGCTTACCTCATGGGCCTCATCTATGCCCTGGAACTAAGCTACCCTAAGAAACTGAAGTACACTTTCGAGGTCTTTCAGAAGATCTTCCTTGAGCAGGAGGATGGCAACAAAAGAATGTCCTCCAAGGTGCATGATCTTAAAGTCAGTCTTCACGCCTAAAGCCACACATACTACATTGAAGGTTGAGAGCTTGAGTGACACCCTTTTTTTGTTTTATAATGCACTTTCTCAGGTTACACTGCAAGCTTTGAGGTTGTGATGCTGGTGTACAGTGCCCCTTTTTTTGGGTGGGGATTTCCTCATCATTTTGAACTTCAAATGGCTCTGGTTGACCCAAGCAAACCTGCTTTTTGTTTTAGGTTATAAGGGTATTTAAGAAATCTGACTATTCTGCAGTGAAATAACAGTAATTATTTGGGTAAAAATCTTGTTAACTTTGTTCCATGCCATAATGGTATTATTTTTTTAAGGTACTTTTTTGCCAAATTGGATTTATGATGTTCAGACTTTCATAAAAGTGTGTTTTTCATTGCTGTTTGTTTGTCAATGTGGACAACAAAAGAACTTTAAATGTTCTAAAAAATTCAGTTCTAGCTTTGAAACCACTAGAATCTCAGCGATTTGATTTAACTTGTATTTTGTATTATAGCTTGAACTAGCTATTTGATTGATGGAACTCAGGTTGAGGCCAGAAGGCAGAACTGAACACACGAGTCAAGATGTCTTTACTGGGTTGCCTGTCGCCTGTTGCATCTTGTCAGATGTTTTCAGACGATTCAAATGTTTCATTCTACTTTGATTGGAGGAAGTTTTTTTGGGGGAACAAGCAGCCATCTTTTTATAAGTGTTGTTGTGATTGGCTGTAAAATATTTTTTTTCATTGGTAAAGCCCCTTTTGGGCTAGGATAAACGCACAATATTTTTGTTTCCGTGTGTGTTGTTCAGATGTGCACCATGGTCTGTGTATATAAATAAAGCAAGACATGGCACAATAAAAAGTGATACTCTGAAATGAGAAATGCATTTTTTCCCCCAATGTCACTCATTTGCTGCACTATTCACAACCGAGGAAAAACCAAGGACTTGGCTTATTAAGTTTTACTATCATCATAAGGCATGCAATTCAAATATGTTATAAGGAATACTTTCTTAATTTAAAATACAACATTAAAATTAAAACTCTCACTTCATGTGAGTAATCAGGAAAATAAGTAACACAATGGCTATTTGTGCACCGTGTGTTAAAATTTCAATGTTTTCCTATCAGAATTAATTTTCAATATCTAAAAAAGTATATGAAAACCACAAAGTCATGCTTGATGTACATGACATAATTAAGTTAATTTTACTTAAAAATGTCAAATACATTAAAAAAAAAAGTATAATTTATACAAGGTTTAGTTTTGTTTGATCTACATAATAAAATCAAGTTGGCTTTACTTCAAAATGTCATTTACTACATTGAAAAAATTTAGTAATTAATACAAAGTTTAGTTTTGCGTAGTCTACTTGAAGAAATTATGTTCATTTTACTTGGATTTTATTTTTCATGTAAGAAAATAAGTAGTTTAAACAAAGAACAATTTTGCTTGGTCAACATAAATAAATGATGCAAAAAGTTGCCTTAATTTTTATAAGTAGATCGAGCAGAATATTTTTATCAGTGTAGGCACCGTGTGCATATTTTTATTATATTGTATTTTTATCTGCTTTTTTAGTTTCTGCTATGTGTGCTTCTTTCTCTTTACTATCCTGTTGTACCACTGCAAATTTCTCCACATGTGAGATAAATAAAGGGATATCTTATCTTATCTTATCTTTATTTCAAACATACAAATAGGAAAAAAGAGAGAAAAAAGAAAAACAAAATTCTGATGAATAAAACCAAAACAAAGAAACAACACAATCCACCTGATCTATATTTGCATGATCGAAAAGGAGTAAGAAGAAGCGAAAAACTTATTGGCTCCTCCCCTCAACCACTCAGTGACAAAAGTTCTTTAAAGTTTAATTTACCACCAACAGTTACACAGATGCTAATAAACACAGGTACATTTTGATGCAATATTCTCCACGGAACAAGCAAACCGTCGCAATCACAAACCTCTCAAGAATAAGTCCTTTATATTTTTCCATCCATCCATCCATCCATCCATCCATTTTCTCCCGCTTATCTGTTTCCGGGTCACGGGGTGTCAGTCTGAGCACCGTCACCCAGATCACATTGCACCGATTTAAGAACCGTTCCTGCAGGTGGTGAGCCCACGGGAACCTTTATATCTTTCTAAAACTGAATTATACTTGATATTTGTTTTATCTCGATCCATTCCTAATCTATTCTACAGCTTTACTCCACAGACAGTGACACAGAAACCTTTCAGAGTAGTGCGCACTTTATGGATCATGACTACTCACTGTTTAACAGAACATTTTCTGCATGTTCCCATGTAATAAGTTATCATTTGCTTTGCACAATATTTGAATAGTTTTGAACTCCAGCACATCAATGAGTTTTAAACTCTTCGCTTGTAAAAATAACGTGTTATTCTGTTCCTAAAAAAACAACCTTGTGACCAGTTCTAACTGCTCTTTTTGTTAACATACTAATTTTTTTGGAATGAACTAGCATATGTATTTCCCCAGACGTCCACCCAGTAGGTTAGATAAGGCAACACCAGTGAATTATAAAGTATAAAGTGATTTATGGATAGTTTGTTTTGAACCTGTGATAATTACTCCTAACAATTTGTGTTTTGATCCGTCTCTATATCTACCTCCTCTATCTGTACATTTACCTTATTGAATGCTTTACATTTAGCGAAGCTCGTAATTTTTGCTTTACACAGACTCAGTGATCATTTTGTCAAAGCATAATTTAATTTAAGTTAGTTCTGAAGTTCCAGAGGTTGTTGCAAATCCTCACTCCTACATAATCTCAAAGTTCTGATTTGAATCTAATCCCAGAATTATCAGGGGGGGAAAAGGCAGAATAAAAATGTTTCTTGTTGTTTAAATCCTGCCTGGACGTCCAGCTCACTGACATTTGCAGCTTAATGTGGCCTAATGGAAGTGGTGAACAAACTCCTGAGAAAAAAATGTAACCATTCATTCATTCATTCTGTGGCTGCCCTAATCATATTTATTATGACTGAGATGTAGAAACTAATCAAATCACAGGCAGTTTAAACTAAAGATTGGTCATTGATCGAGCCTTCATTAAAACAAACATGCGGGCCTCGATCTCAAAATAAAGAAATAAAACAAAGAATTAAACTTCATTTTCCACTGAGACATCGTTTTTTGTTTTTTTTTATTCCTTCGTGATTCATTGTTGAACATCTGAAACTCAAAATCACTCACAGAGAATTATCATGTAACTGCATACCATTTTAAACAAAATAAAATGAAAAGTTGTGATTTACGAGGAGAACCTTCAGACTTTGACACAAAAACTGTCACCTTCATCTTTTTTTTAACTTTGAAAGTAAAAGCTCACCCGGGTTCACTGCACACGTTGCCTTTTCTACAGGACAGGGTTCCACTCTTTAGATTAGGGTATCGAACATCCAGACCATAGGCCCACAATCAACATCAAGCCCAGTAATAACTGGATAAGAGGTATTTCATTACATGGAAATGTTTTTATGGTGTACCGGAACCTCTGACTTTCTAAATGAACACCAGTGGAACATGAAGCAAAGTTTTGTTAATGACATGCTTGAAAAATACCCAGAGCTGTTCACCGCCGTCTGGTCCGTCCTCTCCGGGATGCTGTGGGTTTGTTTGTGTGTTGGTTGGCCTTGCTTTAGGCAGAGGTTGTTCCCTATCATATAACTCAATCTAAAACACCTCGAGTTTTATGAAATCGTCTTTATTTCAAATGCATGTGCATGCTTGGCAGCATGTTTGTAGTTTTAAGTTGATTTTGCACATTTATCTGCAGATTGTTTTACACATTCTACAATTTGTATCAGTAACTCACTTTTAGTCAATATTTGGAGTTTGGGGTTTTTTCCCCCGCCATTGTCATTGCCAAAACTTAAAAATATTTATGGGAGATAAAGAGGAGCTGCAGCTTGTTAGGACGAGTGTCAGTGTCTGTCATAAGGCTGCTGCTCTGCACAGTAACAACGATCCATAACTCATCCTCACAGAGGAGGACTCATGTCTCCTCTGAACGGTCCACTGGTCGTCAAGACTGGACGTTCATATGGAGAAACTTGGCGAGCTCAGCATGTTCTGGAACACACAGTGATTTTGCTCAGACTGAGGAGAAAGGATGAGTGAATGAGGATGTTTGAGAATAAGCTGCAGCGCTGGGCCTCTGTGTTCTCCACTGCAGTCAATCACCCACACAGCGTTGCGTTTCTACCCTTTATTGCACGACAATGAGACACGATGACACTGGACACTGTTTGGAGGCGAGAGGAGTCCGGCTGAGGCCTGGCGGGGTTCAGTGAGGCGCTCGGCTCCAGCCCGCCCTCTCCCGCGTGTGCAGCCTGAAGTGCGTGTTGAGGTGTGCCGACTGGTTGAAGCATTTCCCGCAGACGTGGCAGCGGAAGGGTTTCTCCCCGGTGTGGATGCGGTGGTGCCTCTTCAGCATGCTGACGGTGGTGAAGCTCTTGCGGCACACGGCGCAGCTGTAGGGCTTCTCCTTGGTGTGCCAGCGCATGTGCACCTCCAGCTGGCAGGCGAAGCTGAAGCCCTTCCCGCACTCCTTGCAGCTGTGCCACCGCTGCATGGTGGCGCCGGGCAGCGAGGAGCGGGCCGCGGGGGACTTCAGGGACCTCACGTTCTTAATCTGCAGTATGTGTGTGTTCTGCTTGTTGGAGCGCAGCGGCGGCCTCAGCGAGCTCCTCTGGCTCCGGGCCAGCGTGGCCCGAGGGTCAGAGGGCGTTGCTCTGCAGTGTGGGGAGGGGGCGGAGGCCGGCTGCTGCCTGCTGCCCTCTGTCTTGATCTCCGGCACAGTGAGTGGGGGCGAGGACACACTGAGGGCCGGAACCATGTGGCTGCAGTTCCCCTCCTCCAAGTCTCTGGTTTCTGTGGGACAATCATGAAGAACGTCTCCTCCATTTGGTTCTTCTTTGACGTGAGGAAGCAGTTCCACACTCCTCCACTCGGACTCACACAGCAGAACGTCGTCCTGCGGCGCCGACGGAGGACCTGGAAGAGGACGACACACTGATCACACACAGAAACAGGAGCACTGCTGGGAGGACATCACTGCATTTAAACCTACCAACCACCAGAGGGCGCTGCTCTGATTTAACATACTATCCTCACGCCATGAAGAAGATTAGAGAGGAGGAGGAGCAGGAAGAGAGGAGGAAGGGGAGAAGGAGAGGGGGCAGAGAGGAGGAGGAAGAGTAGGAGGAGAGCAGCAGGGGGAGGAAGAAGAGAAGAGGAGGAAGACGAAGAGCTGAGGTGAACTATAACCAAGTTCTCACTAATGATGTTGGAACAACCTGATCCAGGTGTTCAGTGACGAGGTTATCGCCTCAAACTCTGAACAAACATCTTACGTCTTTTCTTTTGAAGTAAAATAACACAGACTTTGGATCTGAGGGTTGCAGGATTTTGACTCCATCTAACCCCCAAATTCTCCATCTAACCCCACATCCTTTATCTACCCTACCCCACATCCTCCATCTACCCCCCAAATCCTACATCTACTCCCACAACTTACATCTAATCCCACATCCTACATCGACCTCACAATCCTACATCTAGCCCCACATCCTCCATCTACCCCCCAAATCCTACATCTACTCCCAAAACTTACATCTAGCCCCACATCCTCCATCTACCCCCCAAATCCTACATCTACTCCCAAAACTTACATCTAATCCCACATCCTACATCGACCTCACAATCCTACATCTAGCCCCACATCCTCCTTCTACCCCCCAAATCCTACATCTAATCCCACATCTTACAAATACCCCCCACATTCTCATCTACCCCCACATCCTCTATCTATCCCCACATTCTCATCAACCCCCACATCCTCTATCTACCCACACACACCCCTCCACCCCCCTCACCCGGCTGCAGCAGGAGTCGCTGCACAGCGACGTTTAGGAGGCGCTTGAGCCGCTCGTTCTCCTCCTTAGAGCGGATGATTTCACTCTGGTACTCCGCCACGGTGTCTTTGACGGCGCGGAAGATCTCCTCCGCGGCGGCCGTCAGCCGGTCGTTCAGAAACACGTTGAGCAGCTCCAGCTTGGTCATGTTTTCGTCCCGCTGTCTCCAGAGGAGGACCGTCCTCTGTTTACATCCACTCACCCGGAAGGACAGCGCCGGGGCCGGTTCCCGCTGGGACCTGCTGAGCGCTGGAGAGCGCCCCCCGGTGGCCTGGAGGTCTACCGCAGGTCTTAAAGATATCCGCAAGAGGTTTAACTCTCCTGTCGTGTTCACCTCCCGCCCCTTACTTTAGTGTTCCCGGTCAAAATTGACTGGTCTGTTTTAACTGCTCTTAAATTAGCACAAAAAACATTTATCACCACTAAACATTCTTTAGCTGGGAACAATGTCTCAAAGTAGTGTTTAACATAAATTTATAGAATTAGACATAAAATAACTGCAGTGAAAATACAAATAGGCAAAAAATTTATAGAAATGGATTACAAAATAAACATGTAATACAAAAGATAAATGGAAGGCCAAACTCAACATGAACTCGTGTGTGTGTGTGTGTGTGTGTGTGTGTGTGTGTGTGTGTGTGTGTGTGTGTGTGTGTGTGTGTGTGTGTGTGTGTGTGTGTGTGTGTGTGTGTGTGTGTGTGTGTGTGTGTGTGTGTGTGTGTGTGCGCGCGTGTGAATTTATGCAGATGAGTGGCATGTGACACTCAGGTCAGAGTGAATCTTGCAAACATAGGCATCACATTTGCAGCATCTCAGGCTTGTTTTGTTGTCTCTCGGGGCACAGAGCTCACAACGCTTCCTTTTCTGCCCATGTCCTTGTTGGGGGAGAGCAGCCAGGGCAGCGGCTGGGGCTGGGGCTGGGGCTGGGGCTTGCACACTCCTAACCAGACTGGCATATGCCGGTGTGCAGGGAATGTGCTGGTGCCATTGAATAAGAGGAGTCACCAAAGCTTTCCCCAGCTCTGCCGGGCAAAGTTTCCTCTTGAAACTCTTTCCCTGATGTCAGGTTGGGTTGATGACTGTCCACACCACATATGCATTGATAGCAGACACAACCAGGATGTTGTGGAACAGTGCCACTGGCCAGAGGGCTCTCATTTGCTACCAGGTTGATTTCTCTCCAGGTGTCCCCGAACACATGCTTCCCCCCAGGTTTGTCATCTCCAGTATAATTCCCTCAATAGACTCTGGTAAAAAGAAGAGCTTCATGCCGCTGATACGTAGATGATGCGTTCAGGTGCATCACGTACCTCCTACATTTCTTTTTCTTTTTTTCCTTTATATATTTGGTGGGTGCGGCTTATATTCCGGTGCGCTCAATAGTCTGGAAATCATGGTACTTTAAAGAATTTTATAAAAAGGTCAGCGATGATCCAGGTGGGAAAAATCTTACCTTTTTGTAAGAAGCAACTCAACAACTTCAACATCAAACCTGAGACAGCACATTAAACCCGACGGGCCTTTCAAGGTATGTGCCAGTCACTAAACAATTCCTTGAGGGTTTTACTATTTTAAGTTGTAATTTGTTTGTAGAACCTGCCTGGTATATTTTCCTTTGCACCTCAAGGACAACTGTCCGTTTGGTTTTGGTTTTTGTAATTCGTCATTCAAAAAGACCATTCCAGCAGCAAGTTTTTCCTCATGTTTTTGAAAATATACTGCAGGGGTGGGGAGCTGCAACTGGCTACTAGTGTGGACTGAATGGGTGGCAACAATGGAGAAATGCCAGTATTCTGAGGGTAATCGCCCAGAGCAACATATTGGGAAGAAAAAAAAGAACTATGAACTACTTCATTTTTGGAACTGTGAATTTAGAACTATTAACTGAACTAGTACATTTTAAAATTTGTGAACTGAACTTTGAACTAGTTCATGTAGAAACTGAACTTTCCCAACACTGGTCTTTGATGAAAACTCTGAAAGCTTCTTTATGAGTCAATTTAAAAATAAAAAAAATGTCAAAACACAAAGGGAGCTCAACTTTGATCTTTAAAACATGTAAGACTTGATATAAAATCGAACTGTCTAGGTCGCGGTAAATAACAGAGTGTAAACTTTTCAATACCATGAAAATATTTACACCAGGGTTGTTTTTCAAATGGAACCTCATCACATCAACGAACAATGCATATGGACTCAACAGATGGAAAACTGCTATATCGTGGTTATTTTCAGTTCATCTCGTAATAATTTTTTTGGATGAGCCGATCAATAATGGTCAGTAGGATGGTCTAATTCCATCATCGGTCCAGGAGAAAACGGGAGTGTGGGCGGCAGAGTCTGCAGGTCCAGGTCAAGGAGCAGGCACCTCAGCGGCCGGCGGTGGATTTTCCTTGTTGGAGGATGAGGAGGAGGACATATATATATTTACATAGGGCCCGCAAGGCCTTCTCTGCAGGCCGAAGAAAAATATCAGAATCACAGACTGATGTTGATTATATTTTGTCCATGAATACTTCTTAAATAATTCCAAATGGTCTGTCCGCTTTCTCTCATAGCTTCTCCTGTCTGTGCTGCTTCCAGATGTGTACTTCCATATTAAAGCTTTTAACCAATCATATTTCAGCCATCACCTGTTGCCAGGGTAAAGAAATCTGCCTGAGGCCTTCACTTTCAATTCTGCAAGTGTCTGCAGCTTAAAGTAAGTGTAGGTGATGCTGCTGCTTTAACCAATCAGATTTTGATATTGGCGACTCAGAGGGGAAGGCCGAAAAGTCCCTCCTATCTTCTTATCTATCGACTTTAGCTTAACCCCATGGAGGACGTCACGGGGTTAAAGAAAGATGTTAGGAGGCTTCCTAAAGGAGTTAGTGAAAGGCGATCATGGTGTTGTGGCAGTCGGTCCGCACTTTCATTTAGTGACATCATAATAATGCGACGGCGGTGCAAGTTAGTGACATCCACCATGGTGGAGGAAAGAACTACAAGTTTCAGACAATGGACTACAAAAAGTGCATTTGGGTTTTATATGATTTAAAGTTGTTCAAGGCAGATTATTGCTTTGGTAACTTACATGATCTGCTCCCTTTTTCCGACATCATGAGTTTCCCTGAACACTCGGATGAGCGGGTCCCTTTAAATGTTGTCGCTGCAAGGAACTGTGGGGCAGCATGAGCTCGCCTCCTTTGCTAAAGGATGCATCAGTGGTTCCTAAGCTAAAGGAAGCAACAAGCCTCCTTTCCTTTGCTTATTGAGAATTCGGAGAGTCTTTATCATGGCCGCCACACAAAACACTTCCGGGGTTAAGGAAAAGTTGATAGATAAGGAGGTAGGAGGGACAATTTGGATGTACCCAGGGCCTTCCGGAAGGCCTTGAGTGACGTCAGCATATTCAAGCCCTCTGATTGGATCGTCAGAGAGTTCACGCTCCAGAGCTAGATGACTGCATCTGTAGCGAGCTGCATGAACAAAAATATAGTTGTGTTAATTTAATAGCGGTTTTGTTAACCTACAATGGCTAAAGGAGAAGATAAAGAGAACAATTTTCAAGTAGGACTTTTCCAAGAGGTCTTTAAACACACCGCACCACTCCAAGCACAAGGAGGTCCGGTACAATTTATTTGAGCTCACTACAACTTCCTTGGCAGGATTCAGGATTATGTTATTTGCCATTATATTATTTCCAAGACCACGAAAAGCTGACAGCTGTCACTCTCCTCAACCCCCAGAAGTTTTGGGAATAGCAGCTGCTTTTTTATGCAGCTGCAGCAGAAGGAGAGACGTGAACTTTTTTTCATCGTCATAAACAGTCTTCGTCATAAACAGTCTTCATCATAAACAGTCTTCGCAACTGGACTGGATTGACTCAGACTGGCACTAGTGAAGGCCTAGGTCTGAAATGCACGGCCCGCCACTGATATAATATATATATATATATATATATATATATATAGATGGATAGATAGATAGAGAGAGAGAGAGAGAGAGAGAGAGAGAGAGAGAGAGAGAGAGAGATAGATAGATAGATAGATAGATAGATAGATAGAGTGGCGGCTGGTGATACATATTTTAGGTGGGAATCATCATTATGATTATATTTCAGCCAATCTTCATTTAGATACAATGCGTTTATAAACCATTTTATAACAATCTTGCATTTTTTAGATTGAGCGAGATGCCCAGTGATGAAACATTAAAGTTCTTTTAAAAAGCTGGTGAACAGAGAGCACTTATTAATATGACTCTTTTATTACCAACCTTGTAAACAAATACAAGCAGATGCTTCATTAGTCCCTTTTAGAAAATGAAGGTGTTTTGGGGCTGGTTTACTTGAAATGACAGTCTGAGTTTAGGAAAAGACAAAGGGTATATCAGGTAGTATACTATCAAACAACACATCAATCCATCTTTCAGAGCATTTACTGTAAGAACTGGCTCTATTGGCAGGAATGATTTTATCGCTACTGCAGCATTATGTGATATCTATCAGGTGTAATTGGTGAGCTTTTAGTCAAATACACGTGCAAATCCAACATTACCTTGATCTTGGCATTAGACACATGCACGTGCTACTTGCACATATTTCTTCTCAGAAGACGCCAGAGCTCCTGCGTCTAACCAAGTGTTGTAGTATCATCAGCAGGGGACAAGTGAAGGCTGCAGTGACTTTGGTGACACTGCAGTGAGCACCAGTGACATTACTGGGTATTTTTTATTAGATTATTAGTATCTGTCTCTCTGCTGTTGCAGCAGTTTGCAATCTGCAGACTTTCCCTGGTACACTGGTTACACCGCCTGCTGCTCATAGACCAATCTTATCTCTGCTGCTCCAAAGAAACTTGGCTACTTTTGAGAAAAATTAGCTTGTAGCATATTTTGTACCTCACGGTGATGAGAAAGAGGCTTCGTTTGTGTGTTGACATTTTCTTACAGAGTTACTGATGCCAGAAGTGTGAATCTGTGAATATCTTGACAACTTTACCGAAGTTCAGTGCAAATGAGAGCCTTTTAGTCTGTGCTCGCTGCTCCTGCATCTTTATCTCCCAGTAAAGCCTTTTGGATGTAAACCCAAAGTGTGACACTCAATTGACATTTGGAAAAGTGATTGAGTTGAAAAATTGTTCCTTGAAATGAATTATGGATTGTTTTTTTTAAGTGATGCAGTGAAACTTTTCCACTGCTCTTGTAGAAATGTATTTATTTCTATTTTGGATGCGTAGAGCGAGTCTGTTGTTTGTGAAGGCACCCCGTTCGCTGACGAGAGGACGTAATATTTGTGGGTTTATTTGGGATGCCAAGTACCAATATGGGAAAAGCGCAGGGTAAAGCTGATCCAATGAAAAGGACGAATGTAGGAGAGAGAATGAAAGAGGTTAAAATTGAATGAATATTGAAAATATAAAACAATACAAATTATGATTGCTCACACCCCCGACTTGTCCAGTTGCCACAGATGACATTTTTAATGACCACAAGTAATAATGTAATTCTTCTTCTTTTTTTTTTTATGTATGTATGTATGTATGTATGTATGTATGTATGTATGTATGTATTTATTAAAATTTTTGGGGGGGGGGGGGGGGGGGGCGGGGGGGTGTAAAAGGGACCTCTTGCTTTGGCACATCCCGTGCAGCCATTTGTCCGTGTTATGTGGGCCGGCAGGCACAGCTGGATCTATTGAGACTCTCCCTTTGGCTTTTTAAAGGCCAAATATTGAACAGCTCTTCAACAATTGCACACAGGTTGACAGAGGTCCAACAACATTGCAGGTATTCAAAGTGTCATACCCCAAATCCAGCTTCGGTCCTGAATTTGAGCCTAAAAGTCTCTCTAGATTCAACTATTGTGTGTCTGACATTGTTACTTAGTTTGGTCATATGTCTTGTTGCAGTTACTACCAAGTATTTCTAGCTAGGAAGTCTGCCTGTATGCAGGCTTCCTGAGAAACTTTGGTTGTGCCCATGTCATTATGGATAATAAATCTTGAAGAGGATTTCGACTGTGGGCTTCCCCTGTCTGTCTCTTGATGTTTCTGGAGATCAGTCCCAGCAATCCCAGCTACTCAGGCAGCTGGGATCTCATCAACTCTTCTGTCGTCTCCTGCCCCTTCGGCTGGGCTTTGGCTCCTCCAGCTGCTGATTCTCCATCAGGACCTCCAGCTTCTGAGAATCCTCCAGCTTCTCAGCCCTCCTGAAACCCATAAGGAACGCATTGTAATGACTAAAATCAGAAAAAAACTGGTTTTACATTAGAGTCTATGAGAGCAATCTGGGTGATTTTCAATTGACTGAGGTCGCCCAAAAGGGGCGGTACTTCATGGAGCACAGCACTGCGCTGATTGGACAATGACAGAGAGAGCAGCGCAAACTGTCTAGAACTGTCACAGCCCTATAACACTGTGGAAGATTATGATAGAAAAAAATCCCTCCGTTTTCCCCTTTGTGTGGCGTCGCCTGATTGCCTTTATGAACAAACCGCCCATATATATATATATATATATATATATATATATATATATATATATATATATGCATATACTGTACACTGAAGGGGCGGGGCTATGGAGCAGTCCTAAAAGACTAGCCCTTTTTTGTCATTAACAGGTTCCTCCAGTCACGACTGCTCTGAAACAGGGTGTTCACCAGCTCGTCCAATTCACCATCTTTTCTAACCATGCTTCCAATGGCACCGAAAGCAATGTGAAACAATCCAAGACAAGCATTTTCTCTTGGCACCCGTCAGCAGCCCTCAGGATGGTGAGACGCAGGAAGTGTCGACCGATCTGTAAAACCTTCAACTGCCATAATCCACTGAAAATGACCTCTGTACCATCACCCCTGACCCGCTCCGATTTGACGGTCCCTGGTCTTTACCGGGGTCTCATATCATCGACAGTGGCGATTGTAAAACTCGGTACACTGCTGTATCACCCCCCCAGTTGTTGGAGTTCAGGTTTACCAGCATGTTGGTTGCATTCACATTGCCAAAAACACAATTCTCCGATCTCGTAATTGAAGATATACCCAGCCCTCGCTACAACCATAGTGACTCAACAATTCAATTCAACTTTATTTATATAGCAACAAATACAACACAATCATTTCTAGGTGTTTTTAACAGAGAAAATGGAAAAACCCAACCAATCCACATCAGCAAGCAGATTTATTTGCGACTGTGGAAAGGAAAAACTCCCTCAAACAGGAAGAAACCTGCAGAAACCAGACTCAGAGGTGGAGGCTTTCTGCTGACCGGTTGGGGTGAGGGGATAGAGGAGTGGAAAGGATAGGATAGGATAGGATAGACAGAGAGATAGATTGGGGGGGGATACAAACCTTGGTTTGGGTAGTTGGCAAAAAACAGACCCTGGTTCGGGTAGAGGGGGGTAGAGAGAGAGGTAGAGAGAAAGGTAGATTTGGGAGAGGATAGAGGAGAGGAAAGGAAAGGATAGGATTGACAGAGAGATAGATTGGGGGGGTAGATACAAACCTTGGAAACACCCCCTGGTTCGGGTAGGGGAGGTAGAGAGAGAGAGAGAGTGAAAGTGTTTTGAAGCAGCCCGAACTGTAATCTTTAGTATATAGAAAAGACTTGAGTCAAGCCTTAAAGGTAGAGACAGTTTCAGCCTCCCTAACTCAAACTGGGATCTGGTTCCAAATAAGAGGAGCCTGAGAGTTGAAAGCTCCGCCTCTATTCTACTTTTAGAAAACCTAGGAACCTCCAGTAAGCCAGCACTCTGAGAACCAAGTGCTCTTCTGGGGAGAAATGGGACTAACAGTTCTTATGATATGATGGAGCCTGGTTGTTAAGAGATTTATAAGTTAGAAGGAGGATTTTAAATTCTATTCTAGATTTAACAGGGAGCCAATGAAGAGAGGTTAGTATTCTTGTCAGGACTCTCGCTGCACCATTTTGAATCAATTGAAGACTTTTTAAGCAGTTATTTGGACACCCTGATAATAAGGAGTTACAATAGTCTACTCTTAAAGTCACAAATGCCTGGATTAGTTTTTCAGCATCACTCTGAGTCAGCATGTTTCTAATTTTGGAAATGTTATGTAGGTGAAAAAAGGCAGTCCTGCAGATTTGTTTATTGTGGGAGTTGAAGGATAAATCCTGGTCAAAAATAACTCCCAGGTTCCTCATAGTGGTACTGGAGGACAAAGTAATACCATCTAGTGTTACTATTATCATTAGATAATTTCTCTCTCAGATGTTTTGGGCCAAATATAATAATTTCAGTTTTATCCAAGTTCAGGAGCAGGAAATTACGGCTCATCCAAGCCTTTATGTCTTCAAGACAAGCTTCTAGTTTAGAAAGTTGGTTATGTCTGGTTTCATAGATAAATAGATTTGTGTGTCATCGGCATAACAATGGACGTTAATGGAGTGTTTTTTAATAATATTCTCTACAGGAAGCATATATAAAGTAAAAAGTATAGAACCTATGACAGAACCCTGTAGAACTCCATGTTCGTGAACATGAAGGAAGTGGAACCTGTCTGATAAATATTATCAGAAACAATTTAGTGTTGTACCTTGAAGCCAGATGATGTGTTCTATGTAATAGGATGTTATAATCAATACTATCAAATGCAGCACTGAGATCTAACAGAACTAGAACAGAGACCAGTCCTTTGTCTGAGTCTACGAGAAGATCATTAGTAACTTTGACCAGAGCTGTCTCTGTGCTATGATCAGCTCTAAAGCCTGATTGGAAAAAGACTCAAATAAGTAAGTTTTATTTAAATGATCATGTAACTGACTTGCAATAAAATTTTTTCGAGGATTTTAAAAATATAGGAAAAGTTGGATATTGGCCTGCAATTTGCTAAGACACCTTGGCCATGGTTGGGTTTTTTAAATAAGAGGTTTAACAACAGCAACCTTAAAGCTTGTAGTACATAACCTGTTATTAGAGATAGGTTGATCTGATCAATTATTGATGTACTAATCACAAGGATTATATCTTTGAACAGTTTAGTGGGGATTGGATCTAGCAGGCAAGTTGTTCGTTTAGATGAAGCCACGATTGAGGATAACTCAAGAACTTCTATAGGGTGGAAGCTGAATAACTGGAAATCCGGCTCCACTAACAAATCTGAAGATGTGCTTGATCGATCTGCGACAGCTTGGGCAGTGAGTCTTTAGTCTTATCCCTCATAGTTAGAATTTTGTCATGAAAGAAGTTTACGAAGTCATTACTGCTCAAAGTCAAAGGGATATGAGGTTCGACAGAGCTGTGACCGTTTGTCAGCCTGGCTATAGCACTGAAGAGAAATCTAGGATTGTTCTTGTTTTCTTCTATTAAGGAGGAATGGTAGGCATTTTGGGTTTTGCAAAGGGATTTTTTTATAGATTGACAAACTATCTCTCCTGGCTGTTCGAAATACTTCTAACTGAGCTAAGTGCCATTTGTTCTCTAATTTTCGTCCTGATTTCTTTAAAGTTCGCAAATTATCATTATACCATGGAGCTATCCTCCTCGGAGTTGTTGCTTTTATCTTCAAGGGAGCAATGGAATCAAGTGTGGAGCAAAGTAAGGCTGGAATTCCATCTACAACCAAGTCAGCCTGAGTAATGATGGTGTGACAGCTGTTTACTGCTGGATCCACGGATGGAACTGAAGTCAATATTGATGGGAGTACTTCCCTGAATTTGGCTACAGCATTATCTGATAAATATTTCTTATATTTCAATTTATTTACAGGGGCTATAAAGCCAGTTAATGTAAATTTGAATGATATCAGGAAGTGATCCTACAACAGAGGGTTGTGGGGAAGAACCATGTCAATACCATAAGTGAGGACAAGATCAAGCGTGTGATTAAGATAATGAGTGGAGCGTAATAGTTGGACAGGCTGAGTCCAGGAGGTGAGGCCGCTGCACCGGAGCGTCCCTTACGACCACGGATTACCACCTCCGACCATGGTGGCTGATGGATGGGGGTGGAGCAGGAGGAAGAGCGAGGACAGGTGGCAGGATCCCACGCAACTGTGTCTTGAAGGTCCTGAATGGTGGCGTTGAACGAGATGAGCTGTTTGGACTGGCCCGCGGCTACCTCCATGAAGCTAGACAACATGGCGTCCTTCTTCTCCAGTTCACTGGAGAGCTGGTCGAGAATCATCTTTAAGGTCAGTGATTGTCTTATTAGCTTTTTGAGTAAGATATGATCCTCAGAAGACATGGTTTATTTGGATGGTGCCTATAGAAGATAAAAAGGTAGGGGATACAGAGCTGAAGATGAGGGAGCCTGTTCGGGCTTGAAACCTCACCTCCTGCCAGATCGGGCATAGGTTCTGCACCCCCCTAGTCCAATCTGATGGGTCCAGAAAAATCTGATGAGTCAAGAAAAATCGCTCGTCTGTTTTGAAGATAAGCTTTAAATTCTGTAAGAAAGATTAACGCAAACAAAACCGCATTTGTTTGCTGCTCTGCTCTGCCAACGATGACTTTGCAAAGCCACGGAAGAGGGTTGTTGCATCCTGCACGGAGACACCATCTTTGTTCTGGGCGTAGTGGGAGTGAAGGCCTGGTATATCACTGTAAAGTCTGCCTTCAGTGATCTCGTCCATTCATTTGTAAAACATGTTTCCATCAGGAAGAAGCAGAATGAACACGTGAAGCCCAGTTCATCCCAAATCAAGTCAAAGCAGAAGCAGATGGTTGTTTAGAGCATTTTATTTACACAATCATTCAAACAATTCACTTTTAAGACCATAAAAGCAAGTTCAGCATTCACAATACTAAACACATACGAGGACAAATGATGAAATGATGTCCCGTACACAACAGTGCTGAAAGAAAATGATGTTTTCAACCTTTTGAAGGCTCTAGAAACAGCCCAAACAGTCCCTGAGGTGTTCATTAATAAAGACAGCAGACCCACAGGACAGTCTGAAAACAGCTGTGAACAGTTCCTCTGAGGCGTCTTTCCCCATTCACTCACATTCAAACCAACCCGGGCTGTCGCCTTCCGTTTGCATACACAGTACACAGATATGACCTCTAAAAGCTTTAATTATTCATTATTCACACTCCATATTATCAGACAGTCAACTCTGTCTTCTCAGAGTTCGAGAGGTGGGGCGGTGATCACAAACACTAGGAATGTTGGAGAGAATATTTGTCGAAAGTGTGAAGAATAATGAGAATGAAGCTGGCTGGAGCTTCAAAAAAGTTGAAGTTTAGAAAACAGAGTTTTTCTGGAATGAGACCTGGTGTAACCTTCTCTCAGTCAGCTGGGATTGTCTATAGATTCTGTGATCCTCTGCTGGATCAAACAGAGCGATGGGTGGATGGATAGAAGGATGAGGGGAGCTCCAGGCAGTTCTTAGCTGTCAATCATCTCTGACAGCTCCTGCAGCAGGTCGTCTTCTCCAACACTGAGGTCCATGTAGCCCTCCAGGTGGTCGTCCGTGAACTCGTTGATGAGATCGTCGAAGTCGTCCACGGCTGAAGACGATGAAGCGGCGGTGGAGGCGGAGCGAGATGCTTCTATGGTGGATCTCCTGGACTTTGGCTGAGTGGGAGACTTCAGGACCGGACTGGAAAACACACACAGCATTTATTAGTGAGGAAGCAGTATGAAAGGAGTATGACATGTCCTGACGAACACCACACTTTTTCTGCTGCTGGCTGGAGTCAGCAACCGAACTTTCTTCTTGTTTTCCTTCTCCACCTTCACAGCAGCGTCCTGCACTAGGCCGGGTACTCACAATTACCGCACGTCCTCCGATAGGGGCGGGGTGCGCTCGGTAGAACAGACTGAACACAGCCAGAGTTTTGGCTGCTAAAGCCAGTTAAAGTAGCAGCAGCTTCATTTCAGTGCAATTTTAAGAGAGCGAGCCATCAAACTGTCATCTGGACGGTAAATTTTTAGAAAAAGACGGCCGAAAAAATAGTGGGCACTTAGCTCAAAAACGTCTAAAATATGCGTACAGTCGAACCTCGGACGCGTGGACAAATCATGGTGCATGGACAGCTTTTAACTGTTAACACACAGCCTCCCTCGCAGCTCGGTGCTGCGCTGTGACGCCTCTTCAGCTTAAGTTTCACTTTACATAAGACCCGTGGGCCAAAACCAGCCCGCAAAAGGCTGCACTTTCTACTGACGTTTCACTGTATTTTACATCAGAATGTTTGATCAAAATTTACTTTATGTTGACATTTTCCATACTAAATGTTTGATCTTGCAAAATTATAGACAGTTTCATCACGTACACTGTGAGCCACAACAAAGCAAAAGTTTCAAATGTGAATTCAAAGGTTATTATGGCAACAATTTACTGCTCAATGAGAAACTGGACTGTATGTGACCCCTGAAGTCAAATTTTCTTTGAATATATTAGATATATGTGTATACAGTAAAGCCTGTGACGTAGGGACGCCCTAAAATCCAAGGGCAAGTGTCCCCCGAAGACAGGTGTCCTCTCTTCGGAGGGACAGATCACAAGGACAAATTGTAGGACCAGTTGATATTGAACGAACCAAACACCAAATATGGCTATTTAAAAGCACCTTACTGAACCAATACAAAGATGTATAAAATATATATACATACATATATACGTGTCTGTATGTATGTAAGATGTATACAAAATTATTATTAACAAAGTCAATATTAATGAAATATTCTGGTGCAAAATACAGTGAACTTTAAAAAAATCTAATATAAATCCTATATAACCACCTTGCTTGGTGGGTTTGTCCGACCAGATTGGAAACTCTTGCAGGTCGGTTTTGGCCCCCGGGCCTTATGTTCTCTGCTGTAAAGGGAAAAAGAGACTAACGGAGAGGAGCTTCACTGCAGCACCGTGCTGCGGGGAAGCGTTGATTATTCACATCTCAAAACTAATCTCCTGACACCACAATGTCTGAATATTCCAATATTCGGTCCAGCCCAAGTATTTTGGCCGTTTCAGTGTTGCTCAGCTTGAAATTTGTCCACGTCAGCCAGGTTGTCCCCTCATCAAGGTGTGTTCACAGTTAAATATGTGTCCGCCCAGTACAGGGTGTTCACTCTTATTGGGTCTGCTTGTCAGAGGTTCTACTGTGTGTATATATATATATAGTATACATGTTTATATTGGTTCAGTTGTGTGCTTTTAAATAAGTGTATTTCTCCCAAAAAATATTTGGTGTTTAGTTCCATCAGTATCAACTGGTCCTATTATCAACGCGCCAATATATCACATATCACAATGAGGTAATTAGTAGTCCAAAATGCATTAGAAAGCACAATTTAAGGTCTATTTTTTCTAAATTTTCACAGGGGAGAACCCCTGGGCCCCCCACCAGGGTGCTACCCCCGAACCCCCGGCCTAACTTAGAGTGGTCGCACCACGACACTGTCAGAAAATCTTGGTGAGAACCGTACAGAGTTCAGGAAGTGGTAAATATAAGTGACCACAATCGGAGAGAGTGGGTTTGAGGAGCTGGAGTGTGATGAGAGCAGAGCTTAAATGACGAGTATTGAAATTCTATAGGATGGGTATTGAACAGGTATTGGACTCGTACCTCTGGGGGACGTCACAGGCCTCTTTGGCAGCTGGCTGGCTCTCCTGACTCTGACTCTTCTTGGTGATGGAGACGGTCTGGAGCTTCTTTCTCAGCGGGCCGGAGGTGGAGCCAGCCTCCAGCAGGCTGCTGGGACTGTCAGGTACAGCAGAGCTCAGCTGAGCCTTGGCACTGGAGGACTCCAGAACCTGACAACACAACAAGAGTGTTTGATAAGAAACCTGCTGCACTAATACACAGAAAAGTGAATAATGAAATGAAAAGTGTGTTGGCCCTACCTGAGGGTGTCTGCATGCCGTCTCCTGCACTGTGGAGGAGCTGTTCAGAGGTTTCACCGCAGCCACAGCAGATCGTTTGGCTCCTTTCCTCTTCTGCCCCGGCTTCAGCTGCACCGCAGGCTTCATGACCGACGGCTTCACGTTCAGTTTGGGTCGCACTGGACAATAAAAGCAGAGTTTATCTCATTTTTACATTCAGCTGACGATTTGTTGGTACACTGAAAGTTTTCTCTCTGTCTTTCTTGCAGAAGTTGTAGAGAAAAGAATACCTTTGGTGTCCACAGAGTGCTTGGTCGTTATGTCCGGAGCTCCTGCAGGAGGATCCTGAGGAGCAGCTCTGGGTGGTGCAGAGATCCTCAGGTTCTTTCTTTGGGACTTGGCGTCGGGCGTCTGTGGAGAAGACTTGAGCTTCACTGGGACCGAGGCCACGGCGGCAGCTGCTGACGGTGAAGCGCCCTCTGATTTGACAGCAGGTTTAGGAACGGGGCTCATCTGGGGGGATTCTGGGACTGGAGCTGGAGAGGATCCAGCTGATGAAATGGCGATTTTAGCAGGAAGCTTCTTCTTGAGAGGATCAGCAGGAGTCCCATTCTGAGGAGAGACCTCCTCCACTGCACCTTTGCTTTGCTCCTCCTGCATTCTCATGCGTTTCTCTCTCATGATCTCCTCGAAGCTCTTCACCTTCACCATGACAGTGGTCTGAAGGACAGAATCACATACTTCATTAGTAGGTCAGTACTGAACACGTTTCCTAACCCTGATGAACTCTGTGATCATTGAAGCTGTTTTAAAGCTTCAAGCAGGATTTCTGCAGGAATTGTCTTGAGCAACAGTTTTAATGTTCTCATTACCACCCTCTCCTCCAACTGAAAAATACTTTTAATTCTTATGGAGTACCACGGTAGTAAATGACATGTTTCCCTGCATTTCTTCAAACATTGCAAAATGCATCATTTCATACTGTAACGGCAGAGAGACTTTAAAAAGCCATTTTAATGGAAGTCAATGTGACATTTCTGGTCAAGAAGAGACAACAATACAGCAGCAAAGCCCCCTAATCCTACTATTTCATGGAAAACCTCATTCCTCTGTTTTTTCAGGCAGATAACAAAAACTATGATTATCTGTCATTTAAAAGTTAAAATCCTGAAAACCTGAAGTGATTTTTAATCAGTGACAGTAATGCTGTATAGCCCGGGGAAATGTAGGAAACCTTTACCACTTTGAAAATGTGGATACTGCGCAACTTTACCACAAAAAGGACAAGAGGGGTAAATTTTAGAAGGATTGAGTAAAATTATTTATGGTGATATTGACACTGAAAGTTTGCGATTTCAGTTAAAACACCAGGAGTGATGTTCTTAACTTCATGTGGCTGAGCTTTTGTCTGGGATCGTACCTCTAAAGGAGCAGCTGCAGGTTTCACTGGCTTCACCGTCTCTTCAGCAGTCTTCTCTGGTGTCACCTTGCCTGCTACACCAAAAGGATGATGAAAGTTAAAAAGCTGCAGACCAAGTCAGAGTGACAGTACTTTGAGTAGACGGCCTCTGCACAGTGAGACTTACTTTGTTTACTTTGGCCTGGCAGCTTCTGGAGACGCAGTGACAGCGGCCTCTTGATCGATTCCTCCTTGGAGTCGGAGCTCTTCTTGACGTCGGCCTCTGCAGCCTGCTGGACCTGCAGTCTTGCTGCCTTCTCTCTGCGGATCTCCTGCAGGGTCTTGACTCGGACCCTCCCCACGTCGGGGGTCTCCTGAGGAGGTGCTGCTGCGTCCGATGGCTCCTGGCTCTCCACGGTGCCTTTAGCTTTCTTTGGGCTGGGGCTCTGGTCAAGTTCCTCCTCCTGCCTCTTCCTCTTGGCCAGGAGAGTTTTAGAGACGGTTTTGACGGTGCTAATGGGCGAATGTTTGATGGTGATGGACCGTTTGTTTTGTTTGGGACCTTTGACAGAGCTGGTTCTGGTGAGGGTTATTTCTGGAGTTGGTAACAACGCAGGAGCCCTTTGGCTCTGATGCTGAGCCTTCTCCTGTCTGATCTCCTCCAGGGTTTTAATGCGAATCTGCTCTTGAACTTTCTGTGGAGCCTCACTTGTATCAGCTGTAAGACAATAGATGATGTTTCTGTGAGGGATGCGAGTCCATGCACACACAGTGTAGCCGCTCGGACTCCTCAGGCTCCTTACCTGGCTGAGCAGGAGCAGCGTGAACAGAAAACGGGCCAAGTCTCTCTTTCATCGTTTTCAATACTGAGGACAGAAAAAAAGAGCGTGGGATCATTATGAGTTCAGAGTTAAAGCCTGCAGAGTTTGTCCCCATACTCACATTTCTGAGGAGGCTCTGACGGGAGATCCATTTCCACCACTCCACCCAGTCGCTGTGCCAGACTCCTCTTCAGGGGAAGACCTTCTCTCTTCACATCTAAAGCAGAGACAAATCATGAGCATCTCATTTCTTCTCCGTTATCACAACAGGGAGCAGTGGAATCAGATCTGGAATAAGACTGTCATGTTACCAGTGGTGAGAAGTTTCTCTCCGAGTCTTGCAGCAACGTTTCCCCTTGGTCTCCCAGCTTCTTCAAACAACAGTGATGGGACTGTGTTCAGAGACAGAACGAGGTTTAAATGACTTCAACAAGATCAGGGGTGTCCAATCAGCAGTCTGCGGGCCAGAACCGGCCCATCAGAGGGTCCACTCAGACCCCAGGATGCAAACATGAACATGATTTTTTATCATGAAAATGTATTCACCATTATGAAAACTTCAGACACAACTACTAAACAATTCTTTCCTTTAAGAGTCATAGGTGCAAGATAAGGAATAAATGCTACATTCAAAATAAGCTAAACATGTTCATTAAAAAAATTACTTTTTGAAAACTTAAAGCAGTAAACAGAAAACAGTACAGAGGGGCAGAAGATCTCAGCTTTAAATGACATTAGATCTCAATGGATGGATGGATGAATGAATAGGTAGAATCTGAGAGGGATAATTCACACTTGTTCATGAAAGTTTTCTTTTTACCATCTCTGGAGTTGATGAGGGCTGGCCGGAATGACGACTGGAGGTTTTCTTTCTCTCCGTTGGCCGAAGCCTCTGCGCTCTGGATGGGATAACCAGCTCTCCTCATGCTGGCCTTCAGGGCTCTCCGCAGCCGGATCTCCTCCCAGGTGCTCACTCCAATGTTCAGGGAATCATCTGCACACATACAATCATTATTCGGAGGTCCCACACAGACTTGGGGACAGAGAAGTCTCCACCTCAGTGTGTCTGCAGTCTCACCTGACTTGTGGAGCTTTCTGGGAGAAGGACCGAGCCTGCCATCTTCTCCGTCCTCTGAGAACTGATCTGGAACAGAAGTTTCATGAGCCTTGAGAGTCCGAGGAACATCCTGCAGAATAAGGGCGATGAAGGAGCTCACCATCTTCATCCTCATCATCGTCTGCAGGGTTGATCACCACCGGGGGATGGGTGGGGCTGGGCACAAGCTCCTGAGTTTCTGTCTTGATGACGCCTCTGAGCTGCGGATTGGCTGCGGTGGGGAGAGGAGTGGGTGGAGGAGGTGCTGGCTCCTCCTGCTGCTGCTCCTCCATCCAGTTCACACCTGCAACATTACAGCTGTTATTCCTGCTGTTTTTCACAGGTGGGAACAAGTTTCAATGTGTTTATTCAAAATAAACACAGCTTACTTTTATTTGGTGGGATGAACTCGCCTTCGTTGTAGCGCGGCTTTTGATGAAGGAAGGCACAGTGTGGTTTCTGACACCCGGCCGGCTGTTTCTCCCAGTAACATTGGATCTCCTTCCGATTTTTCTGTTGGAAACAGGGGAGACGGACACATTGCTCTCAAATGAATGCGAGTCAAGACCATTTGTAAAAAGTGAAAAGGATTAAAACCTCTACTCTATGTCTGACTAATGTTTGTATCCAAAAAGCTTACTAGGATCTCCATGTGGCGAAACTTGCACACAGCTCTGAAGCAGCGTCCCTCTCGCCAGAGGCCGCAAACTGTCTCGTTTCCCATTGCGGCCTCACAGTGTCTGAATGGACACTCATCTCCCTGCACGATAAACCACAGTTAAGACTCTTCCTTTGGCTCACTGTCCGACCGCTGACTGTGCGTGAACAGGAAGCTGTCTCACTTTACTGCAGGTGGAATAGTAGAAGAAGTAGCAGTCGTCTCCGTGGCCGGTCATAGTACTGCTGGTGTGTGTCTTTAGTGGCGCCTTGAAGAAGTTCTGGACCTTAAACCCAGCAGCTGATTTTCTTCAGGACTCTCCCTGGTGACAGAAAACAAAAACACATTTTTTACACACCTAGGCAATTGCATATCTAATACCAACAAAACTCAAGAGTACTTTAACATAGCAAATTCAAAAGATTCACAGGCACATGTCGAGCCAACACTGAGTAGTGAGTGAATGTAAACAGGTGAAATGATGTGTCTTTAGTGTCGATCCACTTTTACCTGAGGGGTCTGAAGAGCAGTCTCCCTCCTGCGTGCACTGCTGGTGGGATGTCTCCGTGAAGGTATGGAGTCCTAAAGAACACTTGATCCGTGAGATTAGAGGAAAAGTGGGGTGGGTTGCCCAGAGACACTCGTCTTCCTACGACATCCCTTTTATGAGAGGCCTTTATCCCCAGCAGACTGTTAAATATTACTGATGGTGAAGCAATAAAGTCCTTGGGAAGTTTTCTTTCCTTTCTTTTTTTTCTCAATGGCGGGGCTATTAATTCACATTTATTTCGGGAGGGGACAAGAACAGCCAGACAAAAAAAAGGGGGGGGAGGGGTGCTCAAATTGATGTAGGAAAAAGTAGACAAGGGTGAAAAAAAAAAAAAAAAACCCTCCTCAGCTTCCTCTTGGGCTCGATGGCCCAAGATTGGACCCGATATTCAAGCTTCAAGGGATTTTCAGCAGTTGATAACCATTGCTGAAGAGAAAAAAAAAATCTTCTGCCAACAGGGGGAGACATCCATATCCAGAGACTCCAAAAGAAGGCCAAAGAGATGCTTTTTAACCTACAACAAATCTCAGGGGACTGAAAGGGTTGGTTAAAGACAGACAAACCAAGACCAACAGCAGACAAACATTTACACAGTCTGGCATTATCTGTTTTTTTAGTTTCTTAATTTGAAATGTTTGGCCTGAGTTCAACAGCTTCAGTGTTCATCTTAAACAGAAACCTTCATTCAACTGTAATTCTAAAACAAGCAGAATGGCAAAAAACAGAACTGAAAAATTGTACCAATGTCACAAAGTTCTTATAGTGCAGGGTTCTGTTACCGTTTCAATCAGGACAGTTTCTCCTCCAAAATTCTGGAGCAAAAAAAACGTATTTAACATTCAAAATTAAGATAAACACTGCTTAACATCATTCAAATGTACCTCCTGACTAAATGAAGAGTCTCTGAAACTTTCTTGGGCAATAACCTTAAGAAAAAAAGTTCTTTAAAGCGTCAAGGAGCAATGTCGGGTCGCAGACTGATGCACTACGTTCACTACAAAAGTCACAAATCAAGGAAATATGAAGAAGCAACCTGGTACACAATTTATCTGAACATAATCATTTCACTAAAGAGTGATGGCTGACAAACTGTTCTAAAGTTCATGGTGTATTCCTGTGAAACCAGTCAATGGTTAAACAGTAGATGGACCACTGTGTTTCAGGTCACTGCTGCTGCTGGTACAGTCCTAACTGAAGCTTGAAGCTTCCCATCACCTCTGCTGGGTGACACCATGGCCTGCTCACACCAGAAACCACATGTGACCCGTCTCATTTTCATTTTTCTTTTCAGTCAGTCATCTGTCTGTAAGTGAAGCAGCAAGTCTACAACATTCCCTCCCAAATCACATGAACAAATCGAGTATTTGGTCAAAGTTTGACACCCAACGAAACAGTCTCATACTTACTGGTCAGAGAAAGTAGCACAATGCTAGCTCGGGGCGACGTAAGGAAAAAAAAAAAAAAATCACAATTCACATGAGAACTTGACTAACGAGACTCAGTTTAAAAAAAAAAAATGCTATTGTTTTTATCGTGTTACTGCTTTAATTATGTCAGTACCTTAGTTTGGAGTTATTTTAGCTCCGACATAACAGAGGCCTACCCGGAGCTCCGCTTTCTCTCGACCAAACTCTGAGCCACAGTCGTTACAGTACTCTATTCAGTTTCACCTCATGACACTACAGCGGAGCACCCAATAAACACGTTAGCAATATATGTGGAGTTCATTACCAGTTTCGGACTTCAAAACAGTACTTGGAAAGAAGTAAACATGAGAAGCACCGTCTGAAAGCACTGCGCACGTACTGAAGCAAAATGGCGGCGGAAGAATAAACATATACCAGACGGATGGGGAGCGTCTATGGGTGGAAGTAGCCTGACGTCATTCTTCTTCTTCTTCTTCGTTGTATTTTAACAGTAGTTGGCAATCATAAAACGAAGCATTACCGCCCCCTATTGTTCAGGGGTGTGACCAGAGCGTAATAACCCCGTTTGTACGAGGAATGTGATCAGAGGTTTCGAACAGTGGACAACACTATGAATTGTAAATTGGTGAACTCCTTCCTTTCTCTATTCAGCTTCCAGAACTGCCCTTTCTTCATTATAATTAGGACAAATAATTAAAACATACAACACTGTCTCTTCAGTTTGACATTGCTCACATAACCCAGTCTCATGTTTCCCTATTAAGTGTAGTGTACTGTTTAAATTTGTATGCCCCAACATTATTCTATTACTGACTATTCTTTCCTAGATTTTCCTAATTTAGGAACTGGTGATTTTACAGTGTTAATTAAATTGAATTACAACCTTCCCCACGTTTCTGCTCTCCATCTGCCCTGCCACTCTTCCATGATCTTAATCCATATTAGAGACTTCCCCTCATTTTTCCCAAGTGGCAGCTTAACATCAATATTTATTTTTACCAAAGTCTGTATAGCTCATCTACTGAGTCATTCCCCATCAGACCTGCATGTCCTGGTACCCACATAAAGGTAATATGCACCCCACGTCGAACAAGTCCTGAATATAATAACAATACTTCAAGCAGAATATCTTCTCTTGAGGAGTTAAAATAATTCAGGCTTTGAAGGATCGATACAGAGTCTGAGCATATCAGGACATAAATTTGCTGAGTTTCAACTACCCACTGTAAAGCTCTTAAAATAGCCAGCAATTCCACTGTATAGACAGATAAATTGTCTGTAGCTCTGGATCCCTTTGAATGCCCTCTCTCTGCAACAACAACAGCAAAACCTGAGGACTGCCAGTCTGGATCTTTAGATCTATCAGTATAAGTTTTTATACATTCAGAACATAATGCCTCAACAGGTGCTGAAAATACTGCCAAATGGCAAATTTTCCTTTTTTTTAAGCTCCAGCAAGTACAACTCTATACACGGTACCTTTATTGTCCACAAAGGTATTTCTGGCCAAATAATAGCTGGACTAAACCTTATTTGACTTATTCCCAAATTTTGCACATACTCAGCACTGTAATTCCGAATCTGATAACACGGCCCTCGTCCTCCCAACAAGGTTGAAGCACAGCTCTTTAAGGTTCACCCAATAGTTGGCTACAAGCTGCTTCCTTCTCAAAAAAAATCTTGTTTTCTCACCCTGTTTTTTCTAAAAGTCTGAAGATGTCCGTGTATACGACGTCTTCTGAGTTGTTTTGAATGTTGAAATAGTATCTGCCTTTTTTGTTGTTATTCCAGCTTGCTTGCCACCTCTTTTTCATTTCTATCTTTACAATGCTTTTTATGTCTGCTTTACTGTAATCTACACTCATTCCTAGACCCTCTTTCCCTGTTGCCCTCTTTGCATACGTGTCTGCTAGTTCGTTTCCTTCCAATCCTATGTGTGCTGGAACCCAATTAAACTTAGCCTGGACTGCTAAGCTCTTAACCCTTTGTATTGTGTGTGCTATCTCTAAAACTATATCCCGTCTTGTTTCTGAATGAAATTTTCCGATACTGGTTGAATCTGACCCTATTAACTCCTTGTGTGGTCTGACGTCCTCCACCCAACTCAGTGCCATAAGAACTGCTAATAACTCCGTGGTGTGTACTGCTAAGTTATCATTTGTTCTTTGGTTTGATACGATGCCTAACTATCCCGACCCTGTCATTGACTGTTTTAGATGCATCTGTGAATATTTTTAGAAACTGTGAATATTTTTCGCTGGTGTATAAGTTTATTGCACTATCTTTCCCACAATTCCTTTTTCATTGTTTAACAGACTGAGATCTACACTTGCTTCTCCTAGTGTCCACGGTGGAACAACGGAAAACGCTATAAATTTACTCACACTCGTGTGTTCTAGCCCACTCTCCTTGATCCTGTTTTCAATGGTCCATCCAAAACTGTTATTTCTGCCCTTCTCTTCTTCTTGACAAGTTTTGAATATTGCTTGAGTTGGATGATCTTCCCCGTGTCCCTTTAAGTTTGCCCAATAAGTTAGTGCTATTTGCTCCCTTCTTAACTCCAGAGGCATCTCACCCATCTCTACTTGTATGGCTGCAATTGGTGTAGTTTTTGATGCTCCACAGCACAGTCAGTCTTAAAGCCTGATTTTGGATGATGTCTAGTTTGTTTACCAGTGTTTTTGAAGCTGATTCGTAAATCAGAGATTTATTTTCAAAGATTTTCTATGTGCTCCCCATTCTCTTGCTTTTAGACATCTAATAATATTTAATATTTATTTACACTTTCCAATCATTTTATCTATATGTGTTTTCCAAGTGATTTCTTTTAATCAAACCAAATCCATAAATATTTGAAACGGTCTACTATTTCTAAATCTTGCTCATATAATTTAAGGCTGGTTTGATTTATTAATTACCTATTTGTGAAGATCACGACTTTTGTTTTTGTAACTGAAAACCTGAAACCCAATTTCGGTGTCAACGATTCTATTCCCTTAATTTCTTTCTGTATCTTTTTATTTATCAAGAATTCAATGTTTCGTCCCCTTTTCCATATGGCTCCGTCATCTGCAAATAATGAAACCCGGTAGATCTGCTTGTTTTACAGAATATTTCATCAATCATGAATGTGAATAGAATTGGGCTGTAATTTTTGCCAACTCTCACTGTGACCCTCCTGTCTGTGAGGAAATTCCTTATCCATTGCAACATTACTCCTCTTATCCCCTTGTGATATGATTTAATTAACACTCCCTCCTTCCACATCATATCATACGCTTTTTCAATATCAAAAAATACGACTACGTTTTCTTTGTTAACCTGGGCCTTTCTTATTTCATGTTTCCTGGAGTTGACTTCCCAGCTTTATCAAGTACTTTGTTCAGTTCTGTCATTGTAAATTTCATATCAATTGCATTTTCATACTCCTCTTCTCTCTGTAGTACTTCACTATTCCTTAATATAGTTTCTTCTCTGTCTTTTCTCTTGTTCACTCAGGTTGTCTGTGCTATGCACTTTAACAAATGTTTGTATGAAAAATGTTGCTTTTTCTTTATCTTGTATTACTAAGCCTCTTTCATTTTTCATTAGAGTATCCATACTCCCTTCTATTTCCATGACATTTTTTTAATCGTATTCCAGACTATCGAGTGGTGTGTTTCCTCCCCAGTGACACAATATTTTTTTACAATATTCTCTTTGTTTTCTTTATTACTCTTCTCACTATTGCCTGCTGTTTCTTATAATCTATTAAATTCTGAACACAGAGGGTTTTTTTTCTATATTTTAAAAGATTTGTTTTAAGCTTTTATTGCTTCACTACATTCATTTGTCCACCATGGTACTAGTCTCCCCCCCTCCTCCCCCCACTACTTCTTGGAATTGATTATTTTGCTGCTTCCACTATACTTTGACATATTTCACTATATAATTTGTT
This sequence comes from Lipophrys pholis, assembly GCF_963383615.2. Lineage (NCBI taxonomy): Eukaryota > Metazoa > Chordata > Actinopteri > Blenniiformes > Blenniidae > Lipophrys > Lipophrys pholis. The sequence continues at coordinate 4,402,928 of NC_137637.1, forward strand.
CACTGCTCGGTTCTCATTTATCCATTTCATTTCACCCTCACTTTTTGTTTTGAATTGTTTGCTGTTTGCTTCTTCGAATCTCCATCTTCCCTCTTGTTTGTTCCTTTCAGTAACACTTTCTATTCCTATATGTACACGAATGGGGTAGTCATCACTCCCCACTGTGCTCTCCCTTATCACCTCCCAGTTGCTTTTCCCTGCTCGTGATTGTGAAACTAAAGTGAGATCTATTGTAAGTTCTGTGCCCCTTGCCAGATTCACCCTAGTGCCTGTACCATTATTGAGACAAACCAACTCTTTTTCATCCATTATCTCTTCTATTATTTCCCCACTTGAATAATCTTGATCCCCCACATACTGAGCTGTGTGCATTAAAATCCCCACACCAAACTATTTTCCCGCTCCAATCTTTATGATAAATCCCCTTATGATAAAATCTAGTTTTGGTTTCATCTATGTTTCTTGTATGCAAATTATATCTGGTTTTCTTCCTAATTCTTCTCTATATTTTTTGATTTCTTGTCCATTTGCTAAAAGGCTTCAAGCATTCCATTTAAGTATGAACATTATGGGATCACTGCCTGGCGTCGCCCTACTGTTCCTTCTTCTTGATTAAGATCTGACTGTATTTTTTCCCATCATATGTCCTTCATGTTCAGGAACTTTGCTGCAGCTTTCACAATGATCTTGATTTTTTCTGTTTTGGTTTTTGCTTGTTCTGTACAGTTTATGACATATGCTAAGAAAAGTACTAGTTTGTCTGTTGTCAGTCCTGTCTGGTAATTTTGTGCATCCTTTTCCTTGTTTTGTTCCATGTTTTCTGCACTTTTTTCTTTGCCTGCAATCTTCACTGCGTCTGCATATGTGACTTTCTGTTCTGTTCTGATCTGTTGGACCTTTGCTGCCTCCTTCCTCCTGATGCACCCTCCATACACTGCTGTGTGGTTTCCTCCGCAGTTGCAACACTTTATTGATTTGTTGTCTTCACACTCCCCATATGAGTGTTCACCTCCACATCTTCCGCATCTCTGTTCTCCCCTACACACTGTGGCAATGTGGCCATATCTCTGACATTTGTAGCATCGAACTGGAGGTGGAACATATGCGCTGACGTTAAAGCTCATGTAGCCTATCATGACATTGTCCCGGAGATTTGTATCATTGAACTCAATTAAGACTGATGTGCTGTCTCCTCTCTCACCGTTTCTAAATGCTTTAAGACTAACTATATCTTTCACCGTTCCTCCTTTAATTATCTTTTTTAGTTCTGCCAAATTTTCTCCCAACAGTATTCCATAGATCACTCCCTTGGTGCCTCGCTCTACCGCAACTGGTTTTCTTTCCACTACTTCTTTCTTGCAGATCGTTTGTAGTTTTAGTGCTTTGTCTCTCTGTCCAGCTGATTTATATTTAATGAACAGGCTGCCATCTCTGAGTACTTTGGCTGTTTCGATGTCTCCCAGTGCTTTCCTTAGAGAATTTGTCAGTGTGATTGGGCTTACGGATGCCATATCATAATCTGTTTTGAATTTCAGTATTACTTTGAATTCTTCCGTCATTATCTTTTTTCTTCCTTCATGTCTTTCCTCGTCATCCGTCAGTGCTCTCTTACTGGCTGGTGCTCTCTCTCTATTGCTCTCTTTCTCTCTGTGTCTCGGACTTCGTACGGGGGTCCACAATTCACAATAACTCAAAATTAGCCAATTGATATAATCGGGTTAAATAAAAGGTATTTTCTATCAAAGTGTGCACACTGGTAATCAGTCTGTAATAATTTTAATCCAAAAACTCAAAGTGCAGGCCTGCTTCGTTGCCCGGGATTCCACACATCAAAATAAGGAATATCCTCTGTCCTTTCCTCACTGAGGAGGAGAAAAAACAAAGCGGTACCTGGTCCCACTTAACTGGAAGGATTCACTCCTACCAGTCTGACAGGCTCAGTCCGGGAACAGTTGATCGACGACACCCGGAAACAGCTGATCTGCGACACTGCAGCACCAGCGGAGTGTCCTCCCCGTTGCCAGAGGACCTCTGAGTTTTCCGGTCACTCAGAGCGCTATCTGGTTTCGTCTCGCTGTCTCCAGGTGGGAAACAGCAGGGTGAGCTACCTGGTCAGCTGTGGTAGCCGCCTCTGAAGCCGCTGGCCGGTGGTGAGGTGAATTAATCACTCACTGAACTAGTGAGTGATCCTCCAGCTGTCAAAGCCACAGATCGCAACTTCGGGTGGAAGTTATTTGTTGCACATCCAGCTGTCCTTTTACCGTCCTCTCCCAGATCGTCTCACCGACAGATCTGTCCACCGGGGCACGCAAAACACCCGCTTGCTTCCCTGTGTCCGGACTGATGTGTCTCGATCGCCAACGCCCTCGAGTCTCCAGCTGACCTCCTAATTAAATCAACAACTCCTTTCACCTGATCTCTGACGCTCCTTTCCCCGTCACAGGTGAAGGTTCACACAATGAATCAAAACAGAACAACATGAAGCATTGCTTCAAATGAAATAAAAAGGAACTAAAAAATCACAGACTTGAAATTGACATTTTAACTCAAATGAAATACATGAAAAAACATTATTTTAAACCATTTTCAACCTGGCTACACACTCCCCCTTCTAAATGTCTGTTGTCCTCACCAGACTTGAAGAACAATATATATTCAAGTTAACATTAGGGGCTCAGTTTCAATCAGCCTAAATTAAAAATTTTCCCTATGTTTATGGTAACACCTCGGTGTACGATTGTAAGGGGTTTATCTCGAGATTTTCCTGGTTCATCGTAAGTGAGTCTCACCACTGGTTTGATTGATCTTTTAGGCCTAGTCTGTGTCTGAGTCACATTTCGATCAGAACTGCTTTGCTTCTGTCTGAGATCGTCACTTGAAATACTCCCTGGTTCAGAATTAGTGTCTGGATCACCTGAACTACTTTCTGGTTCAGAATTAGTCTCTGGATCATTTGTAATGATTTCTGGTTCTGAATCAGCATCAGTAGCATGATGATCTTCCAGAACAAGATTAGTTCTCCCAGGAAGATCATCAGCTGGTGAAAGGCAGATTTCGGACTCTTCATGCCTATTGGTATTAGTTTTGCATCTTCTTTGAATCATTCCCTCCAGATAGGTTCTGAAGGTCCTCCGCGGCCGGACACACTCAACCTCAGAAGATTCTGTTGATGACTTAGACTTCAGCCGTGCAGAGTGATCTGTAGCAACTCTTGTGTGTGTATGTGCTCACTCGAGTAGAGGGGCGGTCTTGTCCCTCTTCCAAGTCCTCCCACACTGGGAGGCGCACCAAGTCTCCTATTGACAGAATATTGTCTCGGTGCAATGACTTTAACTTGCCTTTTCCTGTCTGAGGCTTCAGCTTAGGTTCTGGAACCCAAGCCTCTTGTCATATGCCGTTTTGTTGCGCAGGTGTGTCTGGTTGGAAGTTTCTGTAGCCATCTTGTATGCTATTTGCAGATTTTCCCTCAGCTTGGCAACATACGATGAGTGCTTTTCTCCAATTCCACCAGAGCCTGTGCCAAAACATACATCCACTGGGAGTCTGGTTTCTCTTCCAAACATCAGAAAATATGGGGAGTAGCCGGTGGCATCACATTTAGTGCTATTGTAGGCATGCACAAGGTGTACCAGATGTTGGCTCCATTGCCGTTTCTTCTCCTGGCTAAGTGTGCCCAACATGGATAGTAATGTTCGGTTGAATCTTTCCGGCTGAGGGTCACCCTGAGGATGATAAGGGGTGGTCCGAGATTTTCTTATGCCCAATATCCTCAGCAGCTCTTTGACAAAATCCCTCCCTTGGTCAGAATGGATTCGAGTGGGTACTCCATAATGCACAAAATACTTCTCCACCAGGACCTTAGCAACTGTAAGGGCTTTTTGTTTTTTTGTAGGAAAGGCTTGTGCATATCTGGTAAAATGGTTAGTGGCATTGACTTCCACGGAGAGGAAGTCAATGCGAACCAAATCCATTGGTCCGTTGCTTACAATTTGATGCATTGGAGCGACTCTTTTGTATGATATTTTCCTCAGGATGCACTATCCACAATTTTTTATGTATCTTTCAGCATCTGTAGACATCTTGGGCCAAAAGAATCTACGTCTGAGCATGTCAACAATCCTTTCTGCTCCTAGATGACCTAAGTCATCATGCAATGATTTGAGTACAACTTCCCGGAATTCCCCGGGTAGAACCAGCTGATGAATTTTCTCTCCATCATGAACAGTACTCACATGGTGAAGAAGTCCATTTCTCATGACCAACTCTCCTTTCTCTTTTTTCATAGCCAGCCCCTTCGGGTTTGACTTTAGATCATATGGGCATTGGCCACTTTTTACAGCAACGATGGTTGGTCCAATCAACAAATCTTGGCTTTGGCCTGCCATCAACTCCTGCCTGGACAGTTGACCCAGAGTGTTAAACTGTATACGGATAGGAAAAGCATACACATCAGGAATGCATTCAGGAGGAGCTCCCAACTGTTCTGCATAGGTAGTGAAAGAAATGCAGTCATTAGTGTGTTCTTTAAATTGATGAAGGAACAGAAAGATGTTGTTCACAATACGTTTATTGATAATTACCTTCAGGCAGAATACATGGGTTACAGCGAGATCTCGGGCTCAACCCTCAGACCATCCGGAAGGACCAGACATCAGAGTGAGAGAGCTCCGAGTCTCCAAAAACATTGGTTTTTAAGCATTTTCTTTTACCCCTCCCTTCACATATAGTGTGGATGCCAGAGTTGTTTTTACCGAAGCTGAACACATCTCTATTGTTCTGTCCCGGGAAGATTTGTGATCTTATAATGGTACAAGGCCTTACATCTTCCCGGCTTTAAACTAGCGACTTCTTGATTTATGACCTTCTCCAGCTGGTTTTCCTCCAAGAGTCCCTAACTCCCTTTTCCAGCATGGCGTTATCTGCCTGTGAACCAAGGTCAGTTGTCTGCTTATTCCTAAGACTCAATAGTTCAATTGTTCTGCCTCACACACCGGATGGTTCTTACATATATATAACAGTTCTAAGCAGAAGAGATACAAACGGATTATACTGCTATGCAAACTAATGTGTAGATCACTCATAACACTGGTTTCTTCCTTTACTAGCGAAGTCATTAACAGGATTAAGAACCCCAACTCGCTGACATATGGATTTAACTCCAGCCTGGGAGATACTTTGCCATCCAGTCTCTCCGTTGCATGAGTCTCTTCTTGACAACAAATCGGCGTCAACGTTATTCCTACCCGGTCGGTAGAGAATGTCAAAGTTGTACACTGATAAACCTGCTAACCAACGATGCCCGGTGGCATTAATCTTTGCTGTGGTCAGTACATAGGTCAAGGGATTGTTATCGGTGCGTACCGTGAAACGGGCTCCATAAAGGTAGTCATGGAATTTGTCGACAACAGCCCACTTGAGAGCCAGGAATTCCAGCTGATGAATAGGATAGTTCTTCTCTGAAGTGCTCAGTTTACGAATGGCAAATGCTACTGGCCTGAGTCCTTCTGAGTGTTACTGATAAAGAACAGCGCCAAGGCCAGCTAGTCTGGCATCCACATGTAGCACATATGGTTTGCTGGGGTCAGCAAAAGCTAGTACCGGGGCATTGGTAAGGCATTGCTTTATTTTTTCAAAAGCTTCCGTGCACAGGTGGTCCCATCTATCTCCAAATGGAGCTCTATCATCAAGGTAAGTGTTCGATTTTTCTTGATTCTGTTTCTTTACACGGTGAGTGAGGCCGTACCCTCTAGTGAGATCAGTCAAAGGACGAACGACGGATGAGTAATTGTGGATGAAGCGTCGATAATATCCACAAAATCCTAAAAAGGAACGCAAACTCAAATGAAATACATGAAAAAAACATTATTTTAAACCATTTTCAACCTGGCTACACACAGTAATGAACAATCATATGCAAATTGTACACAAATTGAAAATGTGCCAGATTATAGCAAAACTGCAAATTTTCATCTTTCATCCCGAGGCAGGTCACACAAGCAATACAATGTATAAAGGAATACAAAGCACAATATCAAAACTATACAAATGGCATTTATGTAGAATAAGTGCAGAACTGATTTACTTTAAGATAATGTTTAAGTTGTTTTTTAAAAGAGTTGTAAGTTGGGCATTCTCTTATATCTGTCAGCAGGTTGTTCCAAACCTGACCTCCTCTTACAGACTGCACAGTTTGTCCAAATGTTTTTCTTTTGTGTGGGATCGCAACATCTCCTCTGGAGGAGGCTCTGGTGCTGAGAAACCCTCACGGGTTTATTGTGGTTTGAGAGTCGGGGTGGGGCAAGACCACGAAGTGCTTTGTTTAAAGGCAACAGTTTTTAAAATTTTGAAAAATGAACAGTTTGTATTTTTCAAGAATATTACAGTGATGATATGATGAAGGCTTTTGATCCAGAACTTTTATGAACTTTTTGAAAAGGGTTTCTATGGGTTTGCTATTTGTTTCTCCAGTGATTGACGAGGATGTAATTCAGTAATCTATGTGTGAAAATATCAAAGACTGCAGAAACATCTTTGCTGAGCCTCAGTTCCGTCTCATGACACCTTACCTCTTTTCAGATGACTGCTTAGACCTCTCACATTCCAGCTGAGTAATGTTAACCTGTTACTGTATGGTGGGGTAAGAGTTATCAACAGCCATGATAAAATTGTAAATGTATGACAACGTAACCAGCTTGGGTTGTAATTAACATGGTACATTTTAAGAAGAGCAGGTGAAAAAGGACAGACAGAAAAGCATAGAGATGAAAACCCTCCCCCTGTCCACCTCCCCAAACGAGGTGGAATGATAAAACCATAAGCACTGAGAAACAGCTAGACACTGCAAGAAAACGTTGAACTAGAAAGTAACTCCTGGCTAAAGCGGAGGACCTGACGCGCTGATCGATCAGGGGCACCATCCACACACACACACACAAAAAAAAGACAGAACAAAAACAATTATATTTTTAGCGGTTTAAATAAAAAAAAAGCGGGTACCACTAAATTATCTTACATAATATGTGACTGAGTGGCAGCAGGATGATTGCCTACATTCCCCGGCGGGGGTCGGGCTCACTCCGGAGCGGCGGCGGGTGTAATGAATTTGTCTATGAAAGTTTGGACATCCGTGGCATCTTGGAATATTTTTGGCTCCGTACCATAGTTGAAGATCAGTCTGGCGTGGAAGAGGAGTCTGTGTTTGATCCCGGCCTCTCTCAGTGTCTTTTTCGCTCAGTCGAAGGTGCGGCGTTGTTCAGTCACTTCGACGAGCGAGTCTCTAGATTTTTTCCTTCTCTGGAGAGTGATGAATTTTGGCGACCAGGGGCGTGGGCGTCCGGTTGAGGAGGATGGCCCGATGTGGTGTGCCCGGTCAACTTTCAGTCCGCTCAGGAAGTTGTTGGTCATGAGGAGCTGCGGCAGGAGCTCAGCCACGAACTGAGTTGAATTTCCTTTCTCAGCCTTTTCTGGTCGGCCAGTGATTTTAATATTACAGCGTCTGGATCGGTTCTCAAGATCTACTAGCTTACGTTGAGCAGATTTGTTTGTGCACCGCTTCTCCGGGGCTGTAATGCGGGACTCGTGGTTGGTTGCAGAGCCCTGCAGGTCGGATATGCGTGCTGTGTGGTCCGCCGGGGAAGTCTGGACTTGGTGAAGTTTGGAGTCGAGCATGTTAAATCTGGTGTTCATGTCTTTGTCCAGCTTCCCAATGGCAGCCAAGACGCTGGCCAGCGGAGGTTGTGGAGTTGAAGTTTCATTTGTGCGAGCATCAGGGCTGGGCTGAGCTCAGTACCAGTGGTGCTGACCTTTTCCATGGCAAGATCAGTTTTGCCGCTTTTCTTTGGGTTTGCGCCTGGATGTGTAGGTTTCTCCTTGACTTTGCTTCTGCTGGATCCACTCATGGTTCTGTAAGTGTTGATTTTTAGCCAATATTTAGTGAATGTGTGGAGGAGCCACTCCAAGACACAGCTACTCCATGCGGTGCTCACTAGTTTACAAGAAGTAATGATATCAATTAAGTACATGCAAAATAACTAAGCCCTGGACCAGATGGCTTCTCAGGATAGTTCTATTAAACATTTCAAGATAAGCTGACTCCACTTCTTCTTTTAATGGACAATGAGTCATTGAAAAGAGGTTTCTTACCACAAACATTAACTCAGGCATCCATAACAGTACTTTTAAAGAACAATAGGATCACAGTCAATTTACCTCTAACCAGTTGACAGTTCTAGATTTTACATCACTGGTAGCAAGAAGACTTTTGCTGCTTTGGAAGTCTGTTGAGGTCTCTTCTATTTCTCAATGGCTCCGAGATGTAATGTTTTTCATTCACGTCGAAAAGATAAGAGGAGTTGAAGGGTAATTCAGAGATGTTTTTTTTTTTAAAACCTTTTCTGACATATTTGCAGCCTTTACAGACTTTACCAAAAGACTGAACAAACAAAACTTTTTCTTTTCCTCTTTTTCTTTTTTTTTTTTGGGGATTTCTACTTTTTTTTTTTTTAAATATGTTTATTGATTTTTAATAATACAATACAATCAACAATCTGGTTACATCAACCTGTACCAGAGGACATGAGCAAAACAACACGAGACGCACATTCATACATCCATCCACACACACACACACACACACACTTAGTGAAGTTTGCACACGAAAATATATAAACAATTTTAAATAGACCGTTGTACAGTACAACATAATGGTTTGGATACAGAAATATTAATGAGGAAGAACAAGAAACATCAACAAAAACAACAACAAAAAAAAAAATAAAATAAAAAAAATAACTAATTAGTTATGATGGTCATGTAAGGTTCCCATAACCTCTCAAAGTCTCTTTGTTTTCCTTTTGCAATATAAGTTAGTCTTTCTAGTCCAATGCATTCTGAGAGTTCTTTGATCCATTGTTGTGTTGAAGGAGCCTCCATCCTCTTCCAGTTTAACGCTATAGCTCTCCTGGCGTGTAGCAGCCCAAAATCCAGTAGTTTCTTTTGCTTCCTTGTTCTTGAAAAGTTTTCTGGGTATATGACCAATATACAAAGTTTGGCAGAAAGGGGAATCTTCACTTCAAAAATTTCTGATAAGCATTTAAGCACATCCTTCCAAAATTGTAATATATCTTTACACTCCCACATACAATGTATTAGTGTCCCTTTGTGATCACGACATTTGGTACATGTGTCTGGATTATTGCTGGATATGTGATGAAGTATTTCAGGTGTTATATATGTCCTTGTCAGCCACTTGTATTGAAGTAACTTTAGTCGTGTATTAATTGTTTCTTTTTGAGCTCGCAAACAAGCGTCATTCCAATCTGCTTCATCTATATGTTCATGTATGTCATTTCTCCAAGCATTTAATTTATCTATCGCAGAATCCGGTGAATTCGACCTGAATAGATTATAATATTTTGACATCAAACCTTTTTGGTCCCGCTTTTTGAGAGAGATTTCTTCTACTAGTGATAAACTAGGAATGTGTATCATGTCTTCATACTTTGATGAAAGAAAACTTTTTAGTTGTAGGTATTTGAAGAAATGCTTTGTAGGGATTTGGAATTTATGGCACAGTTCACTAAATGTAAGTAATATCCCATCTTCATATAAATCTTTGACTGTTTGGACCCCCCTTTCTTTCCATAGTTTAAATCCTCCATCCTGTTTTCCAGGTGTGAAGTGTTCATTATTACACAGGTGAGTGAATTGGGATAAAGATAAAGGATTACCAATTTGTTTATGTGCACTGTGCCACACGATGATAGTGTTTTTTAGAAAGGGGTTCTTAGTCTGTTTTTTAAGAGTTTTTAAATTGGCTGAGTAGATATAACTATTAAGGGGCAAATTTGGACTAGATTGTTGTTCAATAGTCACCCAAGTAGGGGGTGGGTTTGTGCAAAAATAGTGTGAAGCTGATGTTAATTGGGCAGCCATGTAATACCATCTAAGGTTTGGGAGTTGGAGGCCCCCTCTTTCATAGGGCAAGTGTAGTAATTTAAAACGAAGCCTTGCTTTCCTATTGTTCCATACAAAATGACTGAATGTTTTATTGAGTTTATTAAAGAAGGATTGTGTTAAGGGCATGGGAAGTGTCTGGAAGTAGTACAAGAATTTGGGTAAGATTGACATCTTCAGGATATTTATTCGTCCTATCATGGAGATGGGTAAGTTTGTCCAACGATTTAAAGATTCTGTAACCTGATCCACTAGGGGGTCGTAATTAGTACCAACTATTTTGTTCAAATCTGGAGTGATTTTGATGCCCAAGTAGTTAAATCCGTCTGTGGCAATTGTAAAGTTTGTTTGTATGGTTGGATTTTTTCTGTCCTCTTCATTAAGAAACATAAGTATTGATTTACTGTTGTTAATTTTATACCCAGAGAACATTCCAAATTTTTCAATAAGGTTCACCAGGTTGGGAATGGTATTTTTTAAATCTGTCAGAAAAAATATTATATCATCAGCAAATAACGATATAAGATGATTTATCCCCCCAATGCATACCCCTGACAGTCCTGCCTGAGTTCTCACTGCAATGGCTAAAGGTTCCAAAGCAAGAGTGAATAGAATTGGAGACAGCGGGCATCCTTGTCGTGTGGAACGTTGTAAATTGAAAGGTTCTGAAATGTTGTTGTTAGTTAAAACTTGGGCAGTAGGGTTTGTATATAGCAATTCAATCCATTTGATAAATTCCTCTCCTAGTCCGTATCTTGGAAGCAGTTTCAGAAGATAGGCCCACTCAATTCTATCAAATGCTTGGCATGCGTCTACAGCCAGCATTGCTGTATCCTTTGCATTTTTTTTTTCATACAGTATATTTAGAACACGTCTAATATTATGATAACCTTGTCTTTTTTGAATGAAACCTTGTTGATCATCTATTATTAGTTTTGGTACGAGTCTTTCTAAACGTTTTGCCAGAATTTTACATAATATTTTCATATCACATCCCATAAGACTGATCCCCCGATATGATGAGCACTCAGTTTGAGGTTTATTAGGTTTTAATATTAGAGTGATTGTAGCTAATCTTAAGGATTCTGGGAGACTTCTGGTTTCATATGATTCTTTAAACATGTTAAGCAGTGGTGGGGCTAACTTGTTTTTAAACACCTTGTAAAATTCAATAGGTAGCCCATCAGGGCCTGGGGCTTTGCCGCTATTTATATTTCCTATAGCTTCCAATATATCCTTTGTTGTTAGTGGGTTATCCAGAGCTTCTTTATCCTCATCAGATAATGTTTGGAACGGTAATTTATCCAGAAATGCATTTTGAACTGCTTCATCCACATAACACTCTGATTCATATAGTTTTTTATAGAATTCTCTAAAACTTTTATTTATCTCTAATGGGTCGGAAGTCAGTTTATCAACATCTGATTTTATGCTGGGGATTGTTCTATCTGCCTGCATTTTTTTAATTCTCCAGGCTAATAATTTTCCTGCCTTCTCTCCTTGATCATAAAATGTTTGTTTTGTCCACAACAAGCATTTTGCCACTTTGTCAGTCATTAATTTATCATATTTAGCTCTCAAAATAGTTAGATGTTTAATTTTTCCTAAGTTGTTATTACTATAAATTTCATTTTCCAGTGTCTTAATTTGTTGTTCCATTAATATAATTTCTTGGTTATATTTTTTATTTTTAGCACTCGTGTAACTGATAATTTCTCCTCTTATATAAGCTTTAAAAGCTTCCCATCTGACACTGGCTGACGTTTCATCTTTATTAAATTCAAAATAATTGTCTATGCATTTTTCAATAACTTTAATGAAGACATTATCTTTTAATAAAAAGGCCTGTAATCTCCGTCGTTTTTGGCCCTGTTCAACTTTATCCAAATTAACTTTAATTGAGACTGGAGCATGGTCACTCATAACAATGCTACTGTACAAACATTCTTCCACCCTTAATTCTATGGATGTTAGAAAATAGTCTATTCGTGAGTGGCTTTTGTGACTACTTGAAAAACATGAATACTGTTTGTTAGTTGGATTTTTAACCCTCCATATGTCATGTAACCTAAGGTCTTTTATATAGTTATGTATTATTTTCCTGGTTTTTGTATGTGTATTGTCAATTTGAGAGGACCTATCGAGGGTTGGATCAAGGGTGCAATTAAAGTCACCTCCCATAATATATATGCCATCTAGGGCCGATAGTGTCAGAAAGAGTTTGTCAAAGAAGGATGGGGAATCATCATTGGGGCCATATACATTAACCAAATTAAATTTCTGTGACATAATGATACCTTGTACAATAATGTATCTCCCACCTGGGTCTAAAATAAGTTTAGTTTTTTGAAATGGTACAGATTTGTGGATCAAAGTTACCACCCCTCTGGCATGACCAGTGAAAGGGGCATGAAATATCTGACCTGGCCATCTTTTAACTAGGATTTGAATATCTGGTGTTGTCATGTGTGATTCTTGTATAAAAACAATCTTTGAATTTAGGAGTTTTATTCTACTCAATACTTTTTTAACTTTTACCAATTTTCTCATTCCCCTGACATTCCAACTAGTAATAGTAATGTTAAAATTACTTCCCTACTGTGTCCTTTCCATATATTTTTATAATGAACTTAAGGAGCATTAGAGCCAATAAGGTAAATAATAAAATAGTGAAATAGTAATCCAATCCAATCCAATCCAATGTATTTATAAAGCACTATTAAAAACAACTCAGTTGACCAAAGTGCTGTACAACAATATAAAAATACAATTATAAATACAACAATACAGTGGCAGCACAGAATACACTTTGAGCAGTAAAAGTCAACTTCAACACTGGTTAAAAGCCAAAGAGAACATGCGTGTTTTAAGATGTGATTTAAAAACATGAAGGGAGTCAGCCTGTCTAATGAACAGAGGAAGCTCATTCCACAGTTTGGGACCAACCACAGAAAACGCTCGGTCTCCTCTGAGTTTGCGATGCGTCTGGGGGACCGAAAGCAACGCTTGATCAGCTGACCTGAGTGAACGTGCTGGGGAGTACGACACAAGCAGGTCGGACAGGTAACGAGGGGCAAGGTCATTAAGACATTTAAAAACAAATAACAGAATTTTAAAATCAATTCTAAATTGCACTGGGAGCCAGTGCAGAGAAGAGAGGACGGGTGAAATATGATCATATTTTTGTGAGCCAGTCAAGAGGCGCGCTGCAGCGTTCTGAACCAGCTGCAGGCGGGTCAGTAAGGACTGGCTGATGCCGGTGTACAGGGCGTTGCAATAGTCCAGCCGGGTTGTGACAAAAGCATGAATCAGTATTTCAAAATGATGTTTTGAAAGTGAGGATTTTATCTTTGCGAGTTGCCTCAGGTGGAAAAAACTCGCCTTCACCACAGCACTGATCTGTTTGTCAAATTTAAAATGTTGATCCATCTTTACCCCCAGATTAGAAACAGTTGGTTTGACAAACTGTGTCAGCGATCCTAGGTTCACTGGGGCGGCAGTACCAGAAGTGCTCGGCCCCACTAGGAGGACTTCAGTCTTTCTGTCATTAAAATGTAAAAAGTTAGCAGACATCCAGGATTTGATTGCTTCAATACACTCCAAAAGTTGAGTGGCACTGAAAGCATTCTCACGCTTCAGGGGCACATAGATTTGGCTGTCATCAGCATACAAGTGAAATGACACCCCAAATCTACGGAGAACAGATCCTAGCGGGAGCAGGTACAGTGAAAACAGGAGAGGACCAAGGATGGACCCTTGCGGTACTCCATACGACAGGGGGGCTGTGGAGGAAACACAATCCCCAACTTTAACACAGAAACTCCTCCCTGTTAAATAGGATCTGAACCATTTTAAGGCACATCCCCGAATGCCAACCAGATTTTCAAGGCGATACAGGAGGATTTCATGGTCGACTGTATCGAACGCAGCAGTTAGGTCCAACAGCACCAGAGCCACAGTATGGCCAGAATCATTCAACATTAAAATGTCATTAAAAACCCTTAATAAAGCGGACTCAGTACTGTGGAGGTTCTTAAAACCAGACTGAAAAACCTCTGGGATCTCATGTTCATCCAAGAATGACTTCATCTGAATGAAAACAATTTTCTCCAAAATTTTGGAAAAAAATGGGAGCTTGGAAATGGGGCGGAAATTAGAAGGGTCGTTAGAATTTAGGCCCGGTAATAGATAAAGTGCAAACTTACACAGGCACACACACACATTCATACCTACACATATAAACAGTACTGAACTTTTGAACCTTCCATTGAACCCGTGCACTTCATCCTGTGAAATGCACACCCACCCTCCCAGAACGTAGTGGTTATTAGGGATGCTGATCCACAAATCTGAGGAGCAGCTGGTCAACATGACCCCAACTCTTCTAAAACCCCTAACCATACACCATGCTACTTCACAGTTGTATTTACTTACCCTTATGAAATAGAACTAGAACACATTTACACAAATATGAATTTAAATTGAACTGCCAACATTAACATTTAGAACAAATGATTATCAAGTGTCTTTTATCACCAGCCTCATATTACAGCACGTGATGGAGCTTGTTCATGTGGAGCGAGTGTCCCCCGCTGTAGATGGGAGCTGTTTGTAGAAGTCCTCAGCTTCTTGTGGTGTGGAAAACAGGTGCATCTTGCCTCCATGTAGGATCCTGAGTTTACAGGGATTGTACTGAAATCCACGGAAAGCATTGATGTCGATGAAGCCTTTTATGACGGGGTGAAATCCTCTCCTCACGCGAACTGTTTCAGCTGAAAGGTCCTGTGCGAAAGTGATTTTTTGCCCATCGTGAAGTATTTGCTGTTTTTTAGCTTCACGGAAAACGAGTTCCTTTTCTTGGAATCTCAGGAACCGGACAAGAACCGCTCTATTTGTCCGGGCCTTCCTGTCGCCAGTGTACGATGGGCAAGCTCGAGAGTGAACACTTTTTGTGGTGGGAGACCGAGCCATGATGGTAGCATCTCAGTTATGTATTCAATGAGCGGCCGTCTCCCCTCTACCCCTTCACGTATACCAAAGATGCGCAGATTCTTCCTCTTGCCCCGGTTTTCAAGATCTTCTGTTTTCCCCTCCAGGAAAGCAATTCTCTTTAAGGCGGATTGTAGGGCTGTATCGGCAGTCTGCTGTGACTCCTCAGTCATAACAATGCGGGTCTCCGCTAGCTCAATCCGGCTAGTATTAGCCGTAACTTCCTGGTTAGTGGCAGTTAGCTTACCCTCTAAAGTTGTGAGAGTGGTTGACATGCTCGTTAGTCTCTGGTCGATACCATCGAGTCTTCCTCCAAAGTCCGACCGCATTGCCCGGAGCTCTGATAGCACTTCTCCAATGCCCTCCGTGTTAGCAATGTCCATGCTGTTAGCAGTCTGAGTGCTAGCTATGCTAACACTCGTGTCATCCAGGAGGCTTACCGGGGTTGTTTTCGTGCTCGTCTTGCGTCTACGGGTGAAGATTTCGCAGTTGGTGTCTTTGACATGGCCTTTTTTAACTCGACTGTTGGCAGTTGGATAGGGTATTTCTAAGAAAAGTGTAGCATGGTGTCGGAGCTTCTCGGCTAGACCTCCATCTTGGTCACGCTTCTCCCCGGAAACCTCTTTTAATTATCCCTCCAATATTTTCTGTCTATCTATCTGTCTATCTGTCTGTCTATCTGTCTGTCTATCTGTCTGTCTGTCTGTCTGTCATCCCTCTCTCTCTTTCTTTCTTTCTTATTGTTAGGAATTAGTGAAGGTTTTTTGTATTATTATTCTACTTCCGTTGAGAGGTCAATTTTAGTTTGTTTTATATATATATATAAAGTTAAAAAAATTCGGCCGGAAGTAAATTTATCTCGATATCCCCTTGTTGGTTTTCTTGAGGGATTATTTCAGTATTTGTTGATAGTTATTATTTTTGTAGGATTCGTTAAAGCCCGCCTCTCCGCTAATAAATAGGCGGTGTCTAAAGGGTTGAGGGCTCCTCTCTCTCGATCACTCCCATTCGAACACGCAGCCAGGCGGCTGCCCTCTTCGGCTCTTCCGCCTTCGTTGTATGTGGGGGTTAGCACAGATCCTTTTTCCCTGGTGGGACCGGTGGTCCTGTTTTCGTTTTTGTTTATCCTTCAAAAGTAGGTTGGGGTTTTCGTTTGTTAGATTGGGTTTTGGTACCGGCTCCTACGGCCCTGTACAGGGTTGGCCCGGTACCGCACCTGTTTGTTTGTTTTTGCCAGCCCACCAGGTACCTGTTCTTTTGATATTTTGTTAGGTTAGGACACAGGGTTGTTATGGGGTTTTGTCGGGTTCTAGTTTTTACATAACCCGCTTGCTTTTCAGGTTCAACACTTTTTTTCTAAATTAAAAACCAGCGAACGTATTAAAAGAAAATTAAATAAAAATTGTAAAAATCCAACCGTTTCCCTGTGTCATTCAAGGTATGTTCCGTCCCTCCTCGGGGTGTAACACTTATTGATTGATTTCACAGGTTTATTTTTTATAGTAAGAATAAGAACAAATGATTAAACTGAAGCATTAGTTGTTAGTAAGATTAGTTAAATTAATGTGGTGGAAATTGTCCCATGCATAAGCGCCTTGTGGTTCTCGGTGTCACCTCGATTAAGAAAACAGGTGCAGTCTGTAAAAAGAATAGCAACTGTCTGATGAACCTTAGATGACCGTCTCTTCATGTCAGTTGTCACACATTTGATTATTTTTATGCACCCAGAAAATACAACCACAAAAACAAAGCCCTCCACCCCAACCAATCAGACAGCAAGTTATCCATTTAAACAAGAAGAAATTCAAAATATAGTCCAATTCACCAGAACAGTAATGACAACAACATAACTGATAATAATAATGGAAATAGTAGTACTAATACAATATTTCTAAAGATGGTTCGAGAGAGATTCATTTAAAGAAACAAAAGCTAGACTAATAAAACAGATGTAGTTTGTCTCCAACCATAAATAAAGAGCAATCAGTCATCAAAAGGCCATTAAACTGTCGAGTTTGAGAGTTACAGGGGAGGTTTTATTCCATTCAGAAAACTGTTTGCCCTTCAATAGCAGATTTCTCAGGTCTGCAGGTATATAATTTAGGGAAGTTGTCCAAACTGTTATAAATAATTGAGCTTCACCCTTTGTCGCAGCTTGTGAGGATATTAAAGATCTCCCTGTACTAGATAGTGATACTATGTGGGAGCGTTTGTGACCCAGTATTGCAGTATACGCTTCCAAGCAACTAGAAGGAGTTTTCCAAACAGCTTCTAATGTGATGTGGAGAGATGTAAGTCTCTAGATGGAAGGCCTAGGAGGGAAACCCCAGGGTCTTTATTCATTTTCTATTTAAATATCCAGGTCACCTTGTTTATTTGATCTTATTCCTATCCCATTGATCTTCAATACTCATCTGCTGCAGGCACAGCATAAACACGTGAAATGTCCCTTCAGGTTAGTCACTTGGAGCTCTTCCTGTTGAGTAGGGCTGAACGTTTTTGGAAAATAATCGAATTGCAATTTTTTCCCCCAATATTGCGATTGCGATTTAATATGCGATTATTTTTTCAAGGTCCTCTTCTCATGTATTTTTTTTTTTTATTTTTTTATTTTTTTATTTTCTTTGCCCTTGTCCTGTTCGGCAGCTTGGGCCAACAATATGATGTGATTGAGAGCCTTCGGAGTCAGAACAGATTTTGGTCTTGCAACAGGGAGAGACCTGGAGTCTCCTCCTGTTGCCTTCTCCGTCAGAAGATGGCATGGCTGCCGTACACGACCGGGGGGGAACGCTCAAAGAGAGAGAGAAGAGAAAAGAGAGAAAAAGGTTGAGGGAGGAGGGAGGAGGGGGGAGGGGGTAGGGGGATAACATACAATATCCTTGTTGTGCTACATATATTATTTGCAGTTATCACACTGATCCAAATATTTTCCAACTGTTTTTGGATTAAACCAGCCTGAGCAGCTCTATCTAGACAGCAACGTGAAGCAGGAACATGAATTAACAAAGAGGCGACAACAAAAGAGGAACATGACCTCCAAAGTTTGAGCAAATGATGATAGAGAACAAGCAACTTCAGAAGCACCTTTCGTGAGGAGTGGAAGTGTGTGTGTGTGTGTGTGTGTGTGTGTGTGTGTGTGTGTGTGTGTGTGTGTGTGTGTGTGTGTGTGTGTGTGTGTGTGCGTGTGGTTTGTCCACTGGGTGGGACCGGAACTGCTGTGGGGGGACCCGTGGCAAGACCCCGGGGTCCGAGGCCATCGGGCCCGGACACCGCCACCCCGGCAGACGGAAGCCCCCCAGGCCCGGGGGGACCCCAGCGAACCACCCCAGAGAGCCACGTCCCCGCCCAAAAAGCACCCGACGGAGAATGCAGAGAGGAATCCCCCCCAGGCAAGAGGGGCCCACAAGAGAAGGATAAAGGGCACAGGGCCCCAGGCCCCGACTCAAGCCGCCAAGCCGAGAAAAGGCCGGAGCAGGGCCCCCGGGCCGAGCGGGCCGAGAGCCCCCCCAACCCCGGCGGAGAGTCCCGCCGCACCCCCGGGAACAGGCCCACCCACCGCCCCCCCCCAACCCGGCAAGGCAGAGACGGCCCCAGCCGCCGCGCCCCGGACCAGCCCCGCCCCCAGACCCAGGAAAGCGAAGGCCGGCGCAGGCCCCGGTCGGAGGACAGTCAACTCTACACCCCCAGGAGCCTCATATCCCACCCGCCCCATGACCCTCCCCCCCGGTTTTAATTGAAATACCCAACCCCTGACCCACCCCCCACAGACACCCACCCCTGACGCAGACGCAGACGCAGACGCACACACACACACACACACACACACACACACACACACACACACACACACACTCGGGACGGTGGGGGAGTGATGACTTTCGCCCCCCCAGGCCGCCGGCCGGGCCCCCACCCGGCCACCGCGGTGTCCCAACCTCCACTAATCCAACAGCAAATGGAGAAGGAGCACCGCGCCCCAGCCCCCCCACGAGCGCCATGCCCGAGGGAGCGCGCCCCCCGCATCCCAGCCGCACTCACCCCGGGCCGGGGCGGGACCCCAGCGGGAGGTGCTGGGGGGAGCCACGTCTCCCGCCCTTCCCCTGCCCTATATGTGTGTTGGATGTATGTAAGGGTGTGTCTTTGTGTTTTGAAGAGGTGAATGCAATGTGTGTGTCTATGGTGCGGTTTAAAATTGGGGGGTAGCGGGGCCCGGGCGTTCTACCGCTGACAAGCGGCAGAACCCCGAAAGCGGCTTACCCCCTCAAGACCCTGCGTGACTAAGTGTGGTTAAAATTGTGGGTGGTGCGAAGTCGGGGGAGGACCCAGACCGCAGTTAAGTAGCCCGGACCCCCCACCTAGGCACCGCCCCACTGTTCCCTATTGTGGAGTAATATAAGGTGAGGTAAGGCAGGGAGGGTTCTGAGGGAGGGGGTCCCCCCGTCGCTAGGACCTTGGCCCAGCTGGACCCCCCGCGCTGCCCCACCCCACCCCCGAGCGGCCGGCCTAGGACCCGGGGAGCCACACCCCCCCCAACAAGGCGCCGTAAGGGGACCCGGGCAGGGAGCCCCCACCCCACCCAACGGCCAGACAGCAGAGTCTGAGACCCGCAGGGCCCAGTGCGAGCCCAGCCGGAGGCCAGTGGTCAGGGCACCCCCCCTCATTCGCCCACACACACACACACACACACACACACACACACACACACACCCATCAGGCCCTGGAGGTCACTCTCAGTCAACCGTCCATCCAGAACCCGGAGCCCCCCCCGTCCCCCGCTCCCCCCAATCCAGGAATGAGGCAGACCCGGAGCGCGGCAGCAGGGGCCAACCCGCCCCACCGGGGGAGGGGGCCAGAGGGAGGACCCACCCCCAGCGCCACAGCGGGCACCCCCGCCGGAAAGGGGGAGGCCCCGCACCCCCAGGGCCCGGACGACCCGCCCCCAACCCCCCCCAGCCGACAGCCAAGCCGGGGCCCGACGCCCAGCCCCCCCACCCCACCCCAGCGGGCCCAACCCCCGCCCAGGGCAGAGCCCCCCCCACACCCCCGCCCAGGACTCCCCAGGCCAGGCCGCAGCCCCCCAGCATAGACGCTAGGACCCCCCCGAGCCCACAGAGCCACCAACCACCAAAGCCACGACGCCCCAACCACCGACGGTCCCCAGAGCCCCGGGGTGGAGCCACCACCCCCCCACAGGGCTACATGGTGTATTTAATTATTGGATACCATGTGGACTCAAATTGTGTCAAATGATTTTTCCTACAAGCAGACATTCTCTCCAATGTGATGTGGTCTAGAAGTAAGTTTTTAAATAACTTTATATTCAGATTACTTTTGGATTTCCAGTTCATGAGGATCGCCTTTTTTGCGACGCTTAGGGAAACCAGGAGCATGCAGGACTCATTTTTTTCTCTTTTAATTTCTGTGAGATCTCCTAACAAGCAAAGTGAAGGTGAGACCGGAATTGGGTAGCCCAGGCATAACGATAAGTCTTCACAAATCTTTTGCCAGAACGTTTGGACTGGCGTACACAGCCAAAGTGCGTGTAAATAGGTATCGGGGAGATCACCTGTGCAGTTTGAACATATGTTAGTGGGAGTGAGCCCCATCTTGAACATCCTTTGTCCTGTGTAATGAACTCTATGAAGGACCTTGTATTGTATGAGCTGTATATTGGGGTTTTTGCTCATTTTGAATGTATTTGTACAGATTTCTGACCAAAACGTTGATGTTGAGATCTTCTTCCCATTTGAAGGTGGGAAGGGATATTGAGATATTTGAACCTGACAGGATTGAGATAATTTTAGAAAGAGGTTTAGAAGCTGAGATCTTCAGGAGATTTGTCACTGTCTGAGGTAAGTTCAGGTTAATCTGTTCTAGTTTGAACTTAGTTTGTATTATTGACTTAAGCTGAAGATATTCCAGATAGTTGCTTTGACTGATGCCATATGTTTCTATTAGCTCATTAAATGGAATAAAAGAGTTATTGGAGATAAGTTGTTCTAAGTGTCTTATTCCTTTATTTTGCCATCTTGGGAAGTTTATTGGTTTCTTTCTTTGCAGGATGTCGGGATTGTTCCAGATGGGTGTGAGTTCTCATGTATTTTTAAACAAACACAAGCAATAAATCAATCTGTATTATAATAAACAATATCAGATTTATCATACATAAATTGTTCTTTCTTACAGGCTAGGCTTATGTTAAGATAAAGTCAAATGAAGAATGTATTAATATGAAAGACAGTTTATTTATCTTCTACTTCAATTACAGTTGTAAACTTACTAAATACTGTGACTTGCAGTCTTGTAAGCATTCACCACAACAAGCCAACCACTTGTCCATTGTGCTTATCAAAGCCGTAAACCCAGGCTTGGTCACTATACTAATGCAGGGTTTGACATTAAGGATTTCGAGCAGTTTGCTCATCTACATTGCAGTAGGGATGCACCGATCCACGTTTTTTCACTTCCGATCTGATCACGATACTTACATTTGTATATCTGCAGATATGATTCTGATAGCAGAGCTCTGTTTGCTTTAATATTATTATCATTATTGTTGACTTTAAATGAGGCTGTAATAAACTCCTCGCTACAGTAATGTATGAATTGTACAAATGTATGCGTGTATTCTCTCAAAAAGCAACTTGAGGTTAGTATAAGGTCAGAAAAGGAAGCAGTACAAAGTATTTTTGTTCCATTTGGACAATG
Organism: Lipophrys pholis; assembly: GCF_963383615.2. Classification (NCBI taxonomy): domain Eukaryota; kingdom Metazoa; phylum Chordata; class Actinopteri; order Blenniiformes; family Blenniidae; genus Lipophrys; species Lipophrys pholis. The sequence goes on from NC_137637.1 coordinate 4,424,576, forward strand.
TGGTGGTCTGCGTGACGACATCATCTCATAATAAACTAGTTTTAGCTTTAAAACCTCAGAATGACTTTATTAATTCCTGGGGAAATTATTTAGCAGTGCAGCACAAACAGCAGTGTTTCCAACTCGAACACAACACAAATGATTGGGACTATTTTCAGGGAGTTCAGTGCTGAGTAGGACGCAGCTTCACGGAGGTGTGAATCGACTGCTACAGCGGAGGAGCGAGCTGTTCATTGTTTTGATGCCGCGGTCAGTGCCGTTCTCCTCGGCGAGCTGGAGTTTTAAAACGGTGACGTATGTTGACAAAGCGACCGCTTTGCTGTACAACTGCTTTGCAAACATCCACGTTGATGTGTTGCTTTGTGGTGTTTTGAGTGTAAAATCCATCCAAACAGCAACATGTCCCTAGCCTGCTCGCTGGCTGCAAACTGTGGAATGGATTTCCTGACTCATTACTCCATGTCTCATTAGCCGCTGTTCCACCGCACAGTACGTTGCGGAGCAGGGCGGAGCGGGAGGTTACGGTATGGCAAAGCGCACCCAGGACCAACTCTGTCGCGCGGTCCCACCACAGAAAGTACGTTAAAAATGTAGGCGGGGTTGTGAAGGACTCGGAGAGCGTCCAGCGAAGAACACGGAAGTGGCCGGCGGCCGTCCGAGTTGTTCTCTGTGACTCAGGTTATACTTTCTCATTGTAAACAGCAGCGTCCAGCTCCTGATGAATTTCCTCCTCCTGTTCCTGACGTAGGAGCGTCTGTATCGTTAAAAGACCGCAATGTTGTGTCGCGCGCAGACTTTTCAATAAACACATTTAACAAATCAACCAGTGAGCGCAAAGCGCTGTATGTAAACAACAACAGGAGGGTTTACGGCCGATGAGATAATTAAGTATTGTAGGCAAGTCAAGAGTGACGATCCTCATTACCAATCAGCAGACGTTGCAGCTCCTCCTCATAGACCCGTTCCTCGGTCCCTGGAACCTCAACGGAGGGGTAGCGGAAAATCGTAGCCGGCGGTCGCGGGTTATTTCCGTACCATCCACAACTTTTCAGTCGGACTGCACAAAAACCGCCCCGCCCCGCCACGCTCCGTGACAGAAGGTGCGGTGGAAACGCGCCTATTGAGACCCGCCTCCCTTCAGGAAATCCAGTCCACAGTTTGCAGCCAGTGAGCAGAGCAGCTGCAGGGAAACACTGTTGAGTCATTTCAGCAACAGTGAAGCACAGACGAGGCTTCATGGATCAGAAATCTCCGCAGGTTCGATCGGAAATTTGCGATCCGTGAATTACGTCGATATCGGAACCCGATCCCGGATCGGATCGGCTCCATCCCTAAAAACCACCAGCCCGTTCGGGCAAGGTGGGCAGATGACACCCGCAGGACGCGCAAATTGTCACGTGATCAGATCATGTGAGCAGTGAAATCGCAGCCCTTGCGATTAGAAAATCCCATTTTTTCATATTGCGATATTATCGCAAATGCAATTAATCGTTCAGCCCTACTGTTGAGTTGATTTGTCCACCTCTGTTTGAAGTGAAACATAAACTGACCTGAAGAGGTCAGGTACACCTGAACAAGTGTGGTCAGGTACGTGGTCAGGTACACCTGGACAGGTGAGATCACGTACACACTAAACCTCTTAAATGTTTTAGCATTTTGTTTTCTTTCATTGGAAGTTGTAGTTGTAATATTTATGGATCTTGGGTAATTCCACTCCCCAGCAGGAACACTGACAGCACTGGCCTGATGACGTCCTTCGACATCAGGTAAAACTTTTAACTTGCGTTCACATTGGAGGCCGTGGATATAGTTCAATATCTCTTGTCAGAACTTAACTTTTTCTGCTGACATTTTCATGAATATGTCATTATCTAGACATATATGGAGGACTGAATGTGCCAAAATTAAATAAATAAATACACCATTAAATAATTAATTAAATGTGTTATATATAAATGTGTCATTAAATAATTAATCAAATGTGTCATTAACTTCTTAAAATTGGAATTAAACATATAAATGTGTCATTAAATCATTAAATAATTGAGGGGCCACTAGGGGCGCATACCAAGATGGCAGCATAGAGCGGAGCTCCCAAGTCGATTAGGTGAATTATCCCCCAAAACTTAGATAAAACTTGAAAAACACGAATATTTGATCAACGCGAAATGAGCGGGGGACGAGGAAAGAAAGGTTCAAGAAAGAAAACCATGTCCAATGACCCAGAAGAACCCGACCACGAGGTCGAACCAATGGAAAGGGAAAACGTGAGTGTCGAACAGCCTCATTTATTAATGGAGAGCCTCGGTGTTATTACAACAGAAATACGAAACTTGAAGAAAGAGATGAAAGAGGACCTTGTGAAATTTGGAGATGACTTCAAAGGAGAAGTCAGACGAGAATTCGTCGGGTTCAAAGAGGAAATTAATAAAAAAAATTGAACGAAATGCCGAAGAAATTAAACAGCAGCGGAAGGATATTGACGAGATGCAGGAGCGGGTGACTGAGTCGGAAGAGTGGAGCGTGGAGGCGAAATATACAATCCTCACGTTACTACAACAACAAAAGAAACTACAGGAAAAGTTGACCAAGGTGGAGGGACACGGAAGACGCTGCAACTTGAGGATTTATAATGTCACTGAAAAGGACGGTGAATCCGTGCCTGGGCTGGTGGACGCGCTCCTTCACCGGGAACTCGAGTTACCAGAAAGTTCCGAGTTACATATTCAACGAGCGCACAGGAGCTTTGGCAAAAAACCACCAGCTGGAGCGTCTCCGAGATCTATTGTGGTCAATTTCCTGAAATACGAGACAAAAGTGGATATTCTGGCCAAAGCATGGAAAAAGAATATTGAAATCGACGGGAGACGCATATTTTTTGACCACGATTATCCGACGGAGGTGATGAGGAGACGCAAATCATACGCAGCGATTAAAAAGATCCTCCACGGAAAGAAGCTCCGCTTCCAAATGTGGGACAGAGTGTAATTTTGGTCAGGAGATGCTTGGGGAACTCATGCAGGCAGGTGAGGGCAGCTAGGGGTCCTTGCCGGTCCATATCGGAGCGTGCCTTGTTGAGCGCAGCATGTTGAAGCGCTGTCTCCTGTATTTGCAGGTGAGCGATAATTATGAACAAAGTAGCTTCTTGTAATGTTCATTGTAGACATTTTACACGTCCCCTGTTGTGTGAGACATATCGGAGCGTGCCTTGCTGAGCGCAGCATGTTGAAGCGGTGTCTCCTGTATTTGCAGTGCTAATGTGGCTAATAAAAGAAGAAAAACTTCACTCTGCCGGGCTCATTCATCCGACCATTTGTGCTACACAAACACCGCTGGACAAGATGAGGGTCCACTGGCCGGAAGGACCAAAGACATATAACAACGCCGAGGACGTGCTACAAGACATGAGGAAGCGAGGGATGGAGACACCTGAAAGACGTGATTGCGCGGCCGACACCGGAGCGCCGCTCGAGGAGCCCCTGCAGAAAGCGCTTCAATGGCGACGCGTCGGAGAGAAACGGGGGCAGAGCGGAGCCGCTGCGGCATTAGAGGATCTGAGTCAGGACGCAGGAAACCGAGCAAAGGAAAGACTACAAGAGTTTAAAAGATAAAGCAGTGATATCTACCTGGTTAACAGAGAAAAGGTTTGGTTTCTTTTCTCTTGTTTGTGTTTTATTCACTGAACCTTTTGTGTTTTGGACAATAATCGACAGAGAGAATTACTAAATTAATAACTATTGGACTTATCTGGTGACATGGGAAGACCTACATCAGGTCTTCCCCCGAACACTAGGGGGGGCCCTTTTTTGTTTACAGAAGGTTATCCCCCACTCCTACCAACGGGGAGATTGGGTCGGTGTTGTGAGCGGCCCCTGTTTGCTGTGGAGTTCAGGTTTTGTGTTTGCCCTCTTTGTGTTCTCAGGGCTGTGTTTTTTGATATTGTTGATAATGTTACAGTTGAGGGGCTGAGGATCATTTCAAGGGATTTAAATGATGCAACATAGAGATATAAAGGTGGTGTCATTAAATGTTAACGGTTTGAAGAATGTCAAAAAAAGAGATAAAACTCTAACCAAGCTCAGAAAGGAAAAGATGCAGGTCATTTTCCTTCAGGAGACACATTTGTCACGGGAGGAGCATGCTAAAAAGTTAGGCTTTAAGAACTCGTTTGCCAGCTCATTTGGAGAAAATCATAGAAGAGGAGTGGCAATATTGATTTCTAACGCTCTGGGGTTTGAGATGATCAAAGAAATAAACGACAAGGAAGGGAGATATGTCATGGTCAAGGGTACTCTGGAAAACGAACTGGTTACACTGTTTAATGTGTATGCACTCCCAGAATGTGGGAAAAATTTCTATAAAACAATATTCGATCTTTTGAACTCAGAAACAGAAGGGACATTGATATGTGGAGGGGATTTTGATGTGGTACTGGATTATAGGTTGGATACGACAAGTACAAAAGGAAGCAAAAAGAAAATTAGTAGTTATGTAAACATGTTAGTGTCAGAGATGGACATGTTGGATGTATGGAGGGAACTCCACCCACTTGATCGAGATTATACCCACTATTCAGTCCCTCATGCAATGTACTCCAGGATTGATTATTTCTTGTTGAATAAGAGTGACATACACAGAATAAAAGAGTGTCGGATAGGGGTAGCTGATATATCAGATCACAGTGCAGTTTATCTAAAAATGTATTTGAATAATAAGAGGAAAAATACAATATGGAGACTCAACGAAAGTATTCTAAACAATAAGGGGCTGATTACAGAATTGAAGGGAGAAATTATGAGATACAGAGAAGAAAATGATAATGGGGAAGTAGATCTGACAATTTTATGGGACGCCCTGAAGGCCGTGATGAGAGGGAAGCTGATATCATGCACAGCTTTTGCCAAAAAGAAAACTGATTTAGAGACGTATCAAAAGCAAATTGGTAAATTAAAAGAATTGGAACAGCAACATAAAAAGTCAAAGGACTCAGAGGTATATACTCAGATTCAGGAAGTAAGGAAAGAAATAGATGATATATTGTTGGAAGAGGTGGAAAGGAAGGCAAGATTTTGTAAACAAACATACTATGAGGGAGGAGCAAGAGCCACAAAAAACATTGCCAGACGTATAAGGAAACAGCAAGCCTCAACAAACGTACATAAAATAAGGGATCCCATCACAAATGTAACTCTATATAAACCGGAAGAAATAGAGAAGGCTTTTGAGGAATATTATAGTAAACTGTATTCAAGGCGTGCTTCTGTAGGAGGAGAACATCTGACAGAGTTCTTAGAAGGATTGGATTTGCCATCTATGGGCGCAAAACAAAAAAGATGCTGACCTCAGAAATCACACTAAAAGAGATAGAAGAAGCAATTAGCCGGGCAAAACCGGGGAAATAACCGGGAGCAGATGGATTTGGGGCCTCATTTTATAAAACGTTCAAGGGGGAGTTAAGTCAATATTTACGTGACTTATTCAATTGTACCCTCAGGTCAGATAAGATCCCTCCCTCATGGAAAGAGACCATCATCTCCATAATCCCAAAGGAGGGCAAGGATAGAGAATGCTACAGTAACTACAGACCCATATCACTCTTAAATGTGGATTATAAACTGTACACCTCCATTATAGCCAAAAGATTAGAGACATTTATGCAGGACCTGATCGATGAAGACCAATGTGGGTTTATCAAAGAAAGGCAAACACAAGATAATATCAGAAGGGGTCTGCATATTGTGGATTATGTCCAAAGAAAGGAGAGGCTGCCAGTGGGGAATCCCAAATGGCCGACAATATGGCTGCTTCCATATGATCGCCGCCACATTGTTCCGCCATTTTGTTCTGAATCACCACCACAGCGCCACTCTCGGTGGGAGGCGGTAGTACATGAAATATGGCCGCTTCCTGCAGGTCGCCGCCATTTTGTTCCAAAGCACAATCACAGCGCCACCGTCGGTGGGAGGCAAGAGTACATGATCCGCAGTGCGTCCTTGCTTCTTCAGAATTGAAACCCCGCCAGTGCGGTATCAAGATGGTGGCTTACGGGCGCTGACATACTTGTTTGCGGGCGCTGACATAGTTGTTAGCGGTCGCCGCCATAATGGCACACGGACAGCGCCATACTATTCTCAAAATTGAAACGCCGCCAGTGCGGTATCAAATAATGGCGGCGTAAGGGCGCCGTCATACTTGTTTGTGGTTGCCGACATGCTTATTTACGGTCCCCGCCATACTTGTAGTGGTCGCCGCCATATTTATAAGGCAGAATGACGTCAGTGGCTAAAGTTGCTTCATGGCTAGTTCTGGGAAGAGCTGGGTGACAGTCTGAGCACTGTCACCCAGATCACATCGCACCAATTAAGAACCTTTCTGCAGCTGGTGAGCCCACGGGAAGGTGGCGCCTGGCGTGGGATACGAACCCACTACCTAGAGCTTGTTAGTCTCATGCGCTACCAACTGAGCTAGCCGGGCAACCATCATATTCCACATTCAGCCTAGAAAGAAAAGATTCACTCTCATGATGAATGGGGAAGAATACTTAGAACCAAAAAGTATAGTGAAGGAGATCTTGAATTTCTTTAGATACCTGTATGATTCTTCTTATTCTAAACAAAATGCTGAATTACTTTAAATCATTTATTACTGTAAATGATGAAACCTTTATGTGAGGAGGATTTAAATTGAAGAATCATGATGAAAACAGCCTCTGACTGATCTCCAGGCTCAGATGGAATCACTACAAACCTTCTGAAAAGAAATGAAAACATTGCTATTTGAGGCAATAATGTATGACTAGAAATGAATTGACAATGAAACAAGGTAGAATTAGTTCAGGATGTCTATTTGTCACATTTCCTCACCTTCAGGACAAAATAAGAAAAGTGTCCCATCCAACTCCACTCTGCTCTATTCTAAATTCTGCTTTACATTTACATTTCACTTCACTGCACCTGTGTCATTTTATATCCCAAATTGTCGTGTAACCATGTAACATAAGTTTATACTGTATACACCTGCTGCGTACATGATTGACTAAGTTGTCTAACTCTCTCTGAGCCTATTTCAGCAACACACTGCAGCTGTAACCACAGTGAAGCTCAGAGGTCAGCTACCAAACTGATCTGCCTCCTTCATTCATCCAGTGACAATGTGGCTGCATGAAGCAAAACAAAGGACCAGAATGGAGAATAACTGTAGTTTCTTCAGCAGGAAGGAGGAAATGTCCATGACAAACCTTCAACAAACACCTATGACACCTTTAAAAGAATAAAGCCATCATAAATCATGTCATTGTTCTTTATTATATATACAATCACTGGGCACTGTAACAGAGAAAACCCAACAAATCCACATGAGCGACTGTGGAAAGGAAGAACTCCCTCTAACAGGAAGAGACCTGCAGAAACCAGACTCAGAGGTGGAGGCTTCCTGCTGGCCGGGTGGGGTGAGGGGTGAGAGGACAGAGGACAGAGGAGAGGACAGACAGACAGATAAGAGAGAGATCCACTCTGTGAAGACTGATCAGGACAGGAGGCTTCAATCCACCTTCAGCTCTACTGTCAGACATCCAGCAGGGAGGTTGAGAGCACAGACTACAGGAGAGAAAGGTAAATGTTAGTGACATGTAATAGTGACATGGAATAGTGACATGTAATAGTGGTGAATAAAAAAGGAAAGAAGCTCAGTTTAGGTCCTCCAGCAGTCTGAACCTCTGGCAGCTAAACTAGAAAATGGTCTCAGGTGTCCTGAAGCAGCTCTCACTGTAAACTTTAATAGAAAAGTCTACATCCTAACCTTCAAATGAGAGGCTGTGTCAGACTCTTTAACTGAAACTGGATCTGGTTCCACATCAGAGGAACCTGAAAGCTGAAAGCTCTGCCTCCATTCTACTTTTAGAAAACCTAGGAACCTCCAGTAAGCCAGCACTCTGAGAACCAAGTGTTCTGGGGAGATCTGGGACCAGTAGTTCTTTAAGATCTTTTGATTTAGTTGAAGACTTTTTAAGCAGTGACTTGGACCCCCTGATAATAGGGAGTTACAATAGTTACTCTGGAAGTAAATGCATGGATTAACTTCTCAGTGTCACTCTATCAATATATTCTTGATTTTAGAGAAATTATGCAAATGTACAGATTCCAATAGATAAGATAGTGTTGAGCGACAGCAGTGCAGCTTCACACTACTATCAGATGAACACAGGAAGATATAGGATTACTACTACATCACCGGATGTGTTCAGACTCTCTTGTTCATCATGTACGGTTGGTTCCCCTGTGAGAGCATGTTAGAACTTTCTCCCACTGGCTATGATGACCTCTGCCTCAAGCCTTGTAGGACCTTCGGCCATCAGGATGTTGATGATGAGCTGAAAAACATTGACAAGGTGTATGTAGATAGCTTTCCAAAAACTCAATATATTGAGCACTCTACTTCTATGATGTCCTCCATTCCATTGATCATCTTACTTCTGGGAGAAAAACATCAAAACGTATCGGATGAGTCTCAGGTCCTCCTTCTTGATTCCTGTGACTTCCTCCATCTCCTTCAGCATCTCCAAGATCTGCTGCAACACAGAGGACTAAAAGTAAACAAATCAAGCTTATGTTATGTAAAAACTCTCAAACTTGACTGATGAGATGTTTTCTTACCTGCTGCTCACTGAAAGGAAACCTCCTCAGTTTGAGCTGCTGCTTCAGGGAAAGTGATGCTGACGGCATCTTCCAGAGGTTTATTCTGTCTGAACGGACCCTCGACTCCATGAGATCATCATGTAAGATCTGAAGACAAAGAGAGAACATATAGCAGCTCTAGGGAATAGAACCACTAACAGCACAGTTAGTTTCACTCACCTTGATCTGCTCTCTGGAGAATACAGTCAGGACCACCCCCCTTCAACACCTCAATCATCCTGTAGATTAAAATGAGTTAAAATGAGATAAAAAGCAGCACCAACTGTGACATTTACACTTTGATTAAAGTCAAAACTACTGGAGTTTATTTGTTCCTGTCATTTAACAAAAGGAATCAGCCAACTGTTGAATCAGCTGACATTTTGCTTTCACAAGGTGATCATCAAACTGTTCTATTCAACATAAAGGAGAGCAGCTCAATATGTCACCAGGTGTTTCTCTCATTCTGCCATACCACCTGCATCTATTGAAGTACTGAACCAACTATTGGAGTACCTGTACTCTCTTTTTGGGGGTTGCATCCACAGCTGAATGATGCATTGGGAAAATTTGTGGATTTTCCAGCACAATGGACATGAAGCCAGCCTCTGCAAACTGTGACCTCCACCCATTCTCCACCCATTCCAGAATGTAAACATGTAGATATAAAATCCTGCAAAACAAACAAAAAATCATTTCCTTTATGTCTTATAAATAAAGAATCAGAGAAAAAAAACGTAATATGAATTATCTGAATCCTACACACACACACACACACACACACAACCAATGGCTGGAGACAAAGTAATACTCTAACATCATTTCACGAGGCAGAGGCTGAGGAATCAGATGGATTAGGTCTGATCTTTTTATCAGTAGATATGTAGGTGGATGAGTGATGGTTCATGTGTGTTACATGTTGTTAGTTCAAACTAAAAGCCAACAAGGCTGAGCAGAGTCTGGCTCCATGCTGGCAGCCTGAGTAATGCGGTTGAAGGAGTGAGAAGGTCCTTTTGCCATTTCTTTTCATTTCAACAAACAGCTTTTCAACCCACCTTTACTTTAGCAAGTTTTCTTGTGGTAATAAAACAGGTTTTTAATAAACCAACACATGGAACAAAGATCGAAAGGACAACATAAACATTCGAGCTGATCTTACGTGCATTGCTCCTAACAAAACTATAAAACTATTCCTACTCTCATTAATACTGATATAACTACAGCTACCATTTCATTCTTATTAGTGCAGGCTGATATGTTCTACATAGACAAGAAAGCAATTGTTTACCTTAACAGAAGAAAATCCTTTACTCCGTTGAGCTTCGAGTACACGTGTGAAGAATCCAAAGACGAAAAAACAAATGTGCGCCGATTTAATTTCGGTCGAGTGGGTCTCGCCACGTCACTTCTGGCATTTGCGTGTCGTCTACGTAACTTCCTGCATGTTTGGTCCGCACGTTAGTTCCTGTGGGTCGGCTTTCGTGTACGTATCTTCCTTCACGGTCAGTCCATTTCGTCACATCCGGTGGGTCGGCTTCTACATACGTCACTTCCGGCGCGTCATTTTGCGTCTTTTCCGTCCATGCTTCCGCATAGCACCATTTCAAGATGGCGGCGACCAAGAAATAAATATGGCGGCGCCCGCAACACCGCCATCTTGGTTTTCCCCACTGGCATCTCTTGAAAGAAAGGGGGAAAATGCAATTTTGGTTAGTATTGATGCTGAAAAGGCTTTTGATCGTGTAGATTGGGAATTTTTATATACAGTACTGGCAAAATTTGGATTCAATGAACAATCAGTCAATTGTATTAAATCACTATATCAGCAGCCTAAAGCAAGGGTCAAAATAAATGGCAGCCTGACAAAACAATTCAGATTAGAGAGGGGGACTAGACAGGGATGTAGTCTCTCTCCGACTCTTTTTGCACTGTTTATGGAGCCACTGGCCCAGATGATCCGGCAGGAGGACGGAGTAGAAGGAGTGAGATTAGGAGGGGTAGAACATAAAATAGGATTGTTTGCCGACGATATATTGTTTTTCTTAAAGCACCCTGACAAAAGTTTTCCAAAAGCAATGAGACTATTGGAATGTTATGGTGGATATTCAGGATTCAAAATTAATGTTAAAAAAACACAGATTTTGACGATAAATTACTCGGCATCGCAAGAACTGTATATAAGCTCAAATGGGATGCTAAAATAATAAAATACCTGGGAGTCAACATTACGAACAGAATAGACAAGCTATATGAAGCAAATTACACAAAAGTGAACCATGATATTAGGAGAGACCTAGACATATGGTCGGCTATTTGTTTGGATCTCAGCTCAAGAATAGAGATGATTAAGTTTAACATTTTACCAAGACTTCTGTACCTGTTTCAAATCTCTGCCGGTGAAAATCCCACAAAAACAGTTCATGGAATGGGATAAGTGGATATCAAGGTTCATATGGGGAGGGAAGAAACCTAGGATTCGTTATAAAACCCTGCAGCTGCCTAAAGAGAAAGGAGGTCTTGCTTTGCCAAACCTGAAAGAATATTTCTATGCAGCACAAATCCGACCTCTGGTGTTTTGGTGCAACAATGCTTTTGTCGCAAGATGGAAAGATATAGAACTGGGCACAATGGACACAGAGGTACGGAACTTAATAGCAGACAAAGGACTGTTGAGAAAACTGGATAATAGACTGGATATAATAACTAAAACTACAGTAGAAATTTGGAATTTAGTGGTGGAAAAGTATAAATTGGAGGAGGAGATAAAGACGCTGAGTTGGTTTGCATTTGACCACAGGTTTAAACCAGGGAAGATTGATAGAGGATTTGAGCAATGGGCAAACAAAGGAATCACAGCAATATGCACCATAATGGAACGGGGGAAGCTGCAGGGTTTTGAGAGACTCAAGGAAAAATTTGGACTGAAGGAAAATGAACGCTATCGATATCTACAACTAAAACACTATTTCGAGAAGGAGATTAAGATTGACAGAGATAATGGAATAGTGGAGATATTCCAGAAAGCTTATGAAGGGAAAAAGTGTAGAGTGATCTCAGCTTTATACCAAAACCTGGTGTCGAATAGGGACGATTCCTCTCTATATATTAACGAATAATGGGAAAGAGAGCTAAATGAACAAATAACAGAAGAGGAATGGTTTGTTATGTGTAAATCACAGTGCACGGCCACGAGCTCCAGGGTTTGGCGGGAATTTAGCTGGAAAAATATTGTTGGATTTTTCATAACTCCAAAAATAAGGACAAAAGTGGTGTCGGCACAACAGCCATGTTGGAGATTGTGCGGACACGTTGATGCAGATCACACACACATATTTTGGTCCTGTCACAAATTACAGGTGTATTGGGAACAAATATGGCAGAGTTTACAATAAGTAATAGGATATCAGTTCCCCAAAACTTGTAAGATGCTGTATTTGGGAAACATAACTCATAATGTGATACAAAGAGAAGACGTATATCTGTTTAAGATATTACTAACAGCAAGCAAGAAAGTGATTACCAGATTGTGGTACAAAGTGGAGCCGCCGACCCGGGAGCGGTGGTTACGTGTTGTTGAGGAAATATTTGTAATGGAGAAACTCACTCACAAACTAAGATTACAGGAGTCCCAATTTGAAGAAAAGTGGGAAAGATGGACTGACTTCAGGAGGACAGAAGAGGACACAGCCACCACTGGACAATAGAGACTTTGGTTGATGAAAGATGGATAGATTTTGTATATTTGTTTTGCCCTGACACTGTAACTGTGAAAACTGAAAAAATGTCAATAAAAATTAAGTTAAAAAAAAAATAAAATCAATAAATAATTAAGTAAATGTGTCAATGTTTAATTAAAATTGGAATTAAGTATATAAATGTGTCATTAAATGTGTCATGAATTAATTAAAATATGTATTAATTTTATGTCAAATAAAACCATTGAATTATTTCAGCATTTGGTTGAACTGACTTTGACGGGTGAGTTTGACAGATAAAATGAATTCATGAAGCAGCGCAACAACAGACCATGAAGTAATTGATTAAATAGTAAAATAATTATGTCTTTTCCATAAAATTAGGGATGTCCCAATCACACTTTTTTGCCCCCATTACCGATCCGATTTTTCAGAATTGAGTATCGGCCGATAGCGATACTTTCCCGATCCGATACTTACATTGCTATTGCAAATATACTCAATAGTCTTAATAATTTTTGGAGCAACTAAGATGTCTGAAGCTAAAAGCACTATTGGCAGAAGCTTTGTTTAGCTAGAAATTATTTTAAAACTCACTTATTGAATCAAAATTCTTCTCAGAATGACTTAAACATAATTGCTCTTAGGCTCCAATGTAACTTCTTTGTGTATTAAATTTCAGTTTAACTTAAAGCAGTATGAGAGGTTTGACCTGAATTGTCACAAAACATTTACATTTCAATGTGAATTATAAACACTTAATTCCCCTTCAAAGTGGTAAAACCTGTTTGACAAAAGTAGTCTGAACATAGTTCTCTCAAAAACTTATTCAGAATATCCCAGTCTCACTTCAAACTAGCGTAACCTTCTGGGTTATATTTTTCGCCATATCGCTCCCTTGTGGGTACTTATCCTTTATTTTAAAATCCTTTATTTTAAAGTCGCACCGAGTTTGCTGTTTCGGTGCGGCTTTTTCTTTAGTTGTTGTAAACTGAGGTACATCCACACGACGAAAATAAACAATCTTTTTCCTCCCTGGCTTTCTCCCAAAAAAACATTCACACCTCACTATGAACACGGCTCAACACGAGGCTTCAGGGCATGTAGTACACATGCCAGGCCTTTAGGGGCGCTGTGACTCAAAAACACAACAAAAATGCGGAAGACAGACCACATAGAAATTTAGAAGTAGACTTCTGCACAGAAACACATAAACCACTATATATAACTCTAGTTTTATAGGTCTATGGCCCCGCTCCGCCTGCTTCTAGCTTCTGCAGCTCGACCGGAGCTTGCAGTCCATGATTGTTGTGGTTATTAGGTGACATTGCGGACCGCGTTTTTTTTTATTTTTTTTTAGATCAGTTGGGTGATCGGCTGGATTTGCCAATTCCCGATCACTCACAAATCACCATATCGGCCCCGATCCGATATCTACCGATCTGATCGAGACATCCCTACATAAAATGATTTGATACTTTAATTAATTAATGACACGTTTATATATTGTTGGTCCAATTTGAATTTATTAATGAAGCATTTAATTAATTATTTAATGGTGTATTTATTTATTGATTTTATTTTGGCACAATCAGTTCTCCATAGACATTTAGACTTAATATACGTCTATGACTTTGTGTGTGTGCACGTGTATTTAACTCTGTGTGTGTGTGTGTGTGTGTGTGTGTGTGTGTGTGTGTGTGTGTGTGTGTGTGTGTGTGTGTGTGTGTGTGTGTGTGTGTGTGTGAGCAGCCTGGGGCTATGAGGAAAGCCGCCCCATGGAGGCGGGGCTTAGTAGCGATCTCACCAGTTACTGATTAACACCAGGGCCCGGTTGTTCAAAACTCAGTTATCGTTTAACCAACCGTTAAATGCATTTAACTGACTGTTAACTTAAACAGCACTGGTATCTTGTTGTTCAAAACTGGGTTAACTTTAACCGGATGTTATCTCCTCTGGACCTCCGCTAACTTTTTGACTATGTGGTTATCCCTCACCCTGGCGTTCACTGGCAGCGCTGTGTTCATGATGCCAGTTCAACAAAGGAAGGATAGGGTGTACCGTGGATTTAACTTTGATATAAGTCAACCCCGGAGTGACCATGGGGGGGGTATATATATGTATTCATTCATTCATTTTCTCCCGCTTATCCGATTCCAGTCTGAGCATATATATATATATATAACACGTGGAAATGAGACAATAATTAGTAACCTCAAATCAAATTAATAACTCGAGACACCAAGTTACTATCTCGTTCCCTCGTATTATATTTTTTCACCAATGCCGATTCCATCCTGTCATGTTTGCTATTATGGACGATTTAAAAGCCACGTTTCCACGGAGCACATTAGATATTGGTGCTTTCTAACTAAAGCATGTGAAATACAGACATGTTAAACGCACCTTGGTCGAAAAAAAGAGGATCTAATTCTCAGCAGCTCCGAATCACATATTCCCTCTTTACCATAAATAAATGAGTTTGGGGCTTATTTTTCAACATTTCAGCATTACATAGTGAATTTCTGCTCCTTTCACCTCATTTCTAGATGTGTCTGAATCAAATGCTTCAACGTGGAGGAATGGAGGTGTAGAATGATAGAACGCAGCTCTCCAGCCATTTCCAATAGCAACCTATGTAAGCACATGCTGATCGGCAATAAAAGTTCTCTTTCACATGAAGCCATTAAAAGGCTCATTTTATGGCTTAAAACATCCAAGCTTTCATTTATAGTAGAATGTAGTTTGTTTAGTAGTTACTGATGAACCAAAAGTATCGCTTCATTATAAGGAAGTTCTGTGGAGCGTCTCATAGTGGAGCAACGCAGCCTCATACAGATCTCTCCCTTCGTGAATCTCGCGGCCAGAGATTAAAAGATCTTGTTTCCTTGCTTTACTAATTTGAGGTAACGACTTATTATCTCGTTCCCACGCGTTATTTTTTGTTCTCTATGGCCACTCAGTCCACTTTCTATAGCGTTCTCTCGGGTCAAACTTTAAAAAAGATGAGGCAACATGATGCCTCGTCTGATCATCCCAGCTCAGTTTTCATGTTCCACTTTAATATCCTGGCAGCAGCGTAGTTTGTCATGTTTTATGGTAGTTTGATAGACGAGATAAAATCACGTCCACCACAATGTTTAAGACAAAACACGGAAGAACGGAGACTTGAAAGTGGGCGGAGCTGCGTCAGCAATGCACATTTAACAGTTGGTTAGCCAACGGTGGGCTAAGGATTTAACAAGTGGATAGGGCTTAACCCGTGGTTAAAATAACCCAGTTTTGAACAACCGGGCCCAGAGCAACTGACAGAAAATTAAACCAATCAGCTCATTTCATGTCCGAGACTTAGGGCACTTTTGAAATTGCCCCTGGCCAGACCTGTTCAGTGATTGGCTTAAAGTCCGTTCTGGTTTGTTCTCGCGTGTTTCTATGAGATGTTGAGATGAAGACAGCAAGTGGTGAGTCTCTGATTGTTAACTCTGTCACATCTCTTCTAATTTGAAAGAAGAAATTTGACTGAAAAGCTGCAGGACAGGTTCAACTTTCTCCAATATAGTTTTTTTTTTTTTTTTTTTTTTCAAGAGAGACGAATTGATGTGTTGTTTGAAAATATACCTGATTATACCTTTTTTTCCCCATAAACTCAGACTAACTGTCATTTCCAGTAAACCAGCCCCAAAACACATTCATTTTCTAAAAGGGATTAATGAAGCCTCTGCTTCTATTTGTTTACAATTATGTTATCTTAATAATGTAAGTAATAATGAAGAACCTAAGAAATGTATCATCAGCCGCCACTTATATATATATATATATATATATATATATATATTCTTTTTTTTTTTTTCCTATAGCCACTCCGGGGCTCCGTAGAGGCGTAACTCTTCATTAGAGTATTGACTTGTCAAAGTTAAGTCCGCGGTACACCCTATCCTTCCTTTGCTGAATTGGCATCATGAGAGTGAACCACACTGTTAAAAAGTTGGCGGCGGTCCGTCAGTGCGTTAAGTTTAACGTCAAGATAACACCCAGTTAAAGTTAACCGAGTTTTGAACAAGAAGATAACAGTGCTGTTAAAGTTAACGGTCGGTTAATTGTATTTAACGGCTGGTTAAACGATAACCCAGTTTTGAACAACTGGGCCAAGGTCTACATATACATACACTAGAATGTCCAAAGTATTTTCTTTTTTTTTTTAAACATGTCTTTATTATTTTTCATATTCATACAACAATACAACAACCAACAATTTCAACATATGGCATTATTAAACAAAATAATAAAAAAATACATCAACAAATATTCAACAAAATTCTGAGCAATAAATGAAGAGAAAATAAATAAATAAGTACATACATAAATGAAAATACACATTGAAAATAATGATGAATAATAATATTCTCGATATAAGTTATAACATACTACCAACAAAAAACAAAACAAAACAAACTCTTATATAAAAATCTTTATCATCTCACTCTCCCAATGTCTCCTCCATATCTCCCCTCTCCAACAGCTCCAGAAAAATCTTCCAAATGTCATAAAATTCAGAAGCCCTCTTTCTAACAATATAGAGCTTCTCAAGAGCCAAACTCGATGTTAAGTTATTCAGCCAGTGGATAACAGAAGGACATCCAACATTCTTCCAACATAATGCAATACAACGTTTGGCCTGAAGTAAACAAAGATCAACCATTTTCCTTTCTGTGGTGGATAAAGAACAGTTCTCAGGATAGATACCTAAAATACAAAGCTTAGGGCATAGAGGTACAGGAGAAGTTGTGATTTGAGAAACATATTTTAACACTGAACTCCAAAATTTTTGAATCCCTTCACATTTCCATAAACAGTGAATTAATGTACCCTGGTGATTGTTACATTTATAACATAGGTCAAGATTATTAGAATTAAATTTATTTAATTGTACAGGGGAAATATATGTTCGCATTATCCAATTAAACTGTATCATTCTCAAACGAGTGTTGATGGTTTGAGTATGTGCTTTTAAACATAATTTACTCCATTCACTGAGTGAAATGTCAAATTGTAAGTCACATATCCACTCCTGTCTCTTACTATCAGAGTTTTCCTTATGGTTTTCAACCAGTAAGTTATAAAACCGGGAGATCAGCCCTTTTCCAAGACAGTTTTTTGTAGCATGTGTTTCTAAGGTGGATAGTGGAGGTTGTTGCACTGAGTTGCTTAAATTTGCCAGAATAAAACTTCGGAGTTGTAAATACTTAAAGAAGTGTTTCTGTGGTATATCAAACTTTGCTTTTAGCTCACTGAATGACATTAAAGTACAATCCTCATATACATCCTGCATTTGTTTTACGCCCCTGATCATCCAAGTTTTAAATCCCATATCATTCTTTGCTGGGGCAAAATGATCATTACCCCAGATGGGGGCAAAACAGGACAACCTTGAAGAGTCACCCAAATATTTTTGTGCTTCATGCCAAACAACAACAGAGTTTTTTACAAAAGGATTAGTAGTATCTTTCTTTAGTGTTTTAAAAGAAGCTGAGTATAGATAGCTATTCAATGGCAAATCTTTTGAGGACCGTTTTTCAATTTCTAACCAGGGTATGAAGACATCTTTAGAAAACAAAACATCATGGCCCTCAGCTGAGCAGCCCAATAATACCATTCTAGATTTGGCAGCTGTAGCCCTCCTCTATCATAAGGAAGATATAAGAGGGAAAGTCTGAGTCTTGGCTTCCTATTGTTCCAGATGAAATTTGAAAGGAGCTTTTTGATCCTGGGGAAAAAAGAAAGAGGAGGATCTAGTGGAATTGATTGAAAGATAAATACAAACTTTGGTAGTATAGTCATCTTTACTGGATTTATTCTTCCCAATATTGAAAGAGGTAGTGTTGTCCATCTCGAGATCTCTTCTGTTACATCAAGTACCATGGGCTCATAATTGGCTGAACTAAGATTACTTATCTTTGGGGTTATTTTGATGCCCAAGTACTTAAATCCCTCCAAGGCATTCACAAATGGATGAGATACTAAAGGTTTCTTCCTCTCATTTTCATTTAAAAACATAATAGATGACTTTTCTTTGTTCACCTTAAACCCAGAGATACTTCCAAATCGACCAAACAACCCCAAGAGAGACGGTATCGATTCTGCAAGTTGTGATAAGAACACTATAGTATCATCAGCGTGCATTGCTGTATTGTGTTCCAAATCCCCAATTTTAATACCATGAATTAAGGGATGGGATCTGATCGCTATTGCTAAAGGTTCCATGGCTATTACAAAAAGAAGAGGTGAAATCGGTGACCCTTGCCTTGTGCCTCGAAAGAACTTGAAAGGCTGAGAGATGAGACCATTAGTGGATACCATAGCTGAAGAATCAACAAATAAAATTTCGAACCATCTACGAAAATACTCACCAAATCCAAACCGCCTAAGCACTTCGAGTAGGTATGGCCATTCGACTCGGTCGAATGCCTTTTCGGCATCTAGTGATAATATTGCAGTATCAGGGGACTCCTCACATTCATATATTATGTTAAGAACTCTCCTCACATTATGGAACCCTTGCCGCTTCTGCACAAAGCCATTCTGGTCACCATGAATAATGGATATCGATAGGAAGCCCGTCTGGTCCTGACGCTTTACCTCCTCTCATGTTTGTAATGGCATTAGAGATGTCATTTAAATTTAATCCCTTCTCCAGTTCAGTTTTTGTACTCTCAGAAATACAGGGAATGACCAGCCCATCCAAGAAATTGTTTTGGTTTATCTGGTCTTGAGGAGTGTCAGAATTATAAAGAGTTTTATAAAATGAGACAAAGGTGTTATTAATTTCTGAGGGATCTGTAGTTAATTGTCCTCGTTCGTTTCTAATTGTATTGATGACTCTGTCTGATTCAATTTTCTTTATCTGCCAAGCTAGTAGTTTTCCTGGCTTTTCACCCTGATTGCAAAAAGTTTGTTTCAGTCTTACTATACCATCCTCAGCCTTAAGCATGGAGAGCTCCTCATATTTTGATTTAAGGATCTGTAATTCCTTTTTCTTTTGTGTTGAATCATCTATGCTAACTTCTCTCTCCAATTCTCTAATTTTGGAGTCTAATTCATTCATAGTTTGTTTAAATTTGTTAAATTTAGAGCTGGTGAAGCTGAACATCTGTCCTCTAATATAAGCTTTAAAAGCTTCCCATCCAATGGCTGCAGAAGTTTGATTTGTATTAATAGAGAAGTAGAGATCAATATGATCTCCTACAAATCTTATAAAGTCAGAATCGTGTAGCCATTTTGGATGTAATCGCCAATTAGCTGATTGTCTATACCCTCGTCCGATGTTGTACAAAAGTGATGCTGGGGCATGATCAGATAAAACAATACTATCATACAAACAATTAGATATACTAGGTAGCAGAGATGAGGAAATTAAAAAATAATCTATTCTGGAGTGTGTTTTAAATACTGCAGAGTAGCAGGAGAATTCCCTTTTATTGGGGTTTTGAGCCCTCCAAGGATCACAGAGGTTTAGGTCTTTAATGTATTGTTTAATTTTTTTTCTGGATTGGGAATGGGATGCATCTATCCCTGTCGATCGATCCAGTTTCGGGTCTAATACACAATTTAAGTCACCTGCCAATATAATCTTACCAGGGAGTGTGGCCAGCATCAGAAATATATTCTCAAAAAATGATGGGTTATCATCGTTGGGGCCTTACACATTAACCAAATTAATATTTTCTCTCAGGAGAGTTCCTTGAACCACCAAAAATCTACCACTTTTATCATAAATAGTATTGTTTATTTGAAAAGGCACCGACTTATGAATTAACACCATAACCCCTCTTGAACGAGAAGGGAAACAGGATGCTACTACTTTGCCTGGCCATCTCCTATGAACTTTCACCAAGTCCTCTCTGAGTAAATGAGTCTCCTGGATGAACACTATTGAAGACCTGAGTTGTTTAAGCCTGGTAATCACCTGCTTTAATTTAGTCAACTTTACCATCCCTCTAACATTCCAAGAAGTGAATTTAACATTTTTATTTGCTGTCATCTAGTCTTAATAATATACCAGATTGTACAGCATAGCATCATCTTTTAGTTGTTTGTAAACCTGATGAGTATCTCTGAGTAACATTTTGGGAGAGTACCGATGAACTATCGCAAGATGTGGAAAAAACTAAAACAAAAACACTTAAACTTTGCCATGAACAAACCCCCTTAGCTGTCAACCGGAACAAGACAGCCCCTCGCCTTTCCCCACCCTCCCCCCGAACTTGGGGTGCAGATAAGTGCAGTAACTGATCCAGTGTGAACAAGGGAGCAGTTAAACCAAACAGATCTCCATTGTGTCCCCTGGCAAAAGAATATGATCTACATAAACAAGTATATATGAAATGTTCATCATAGTCTTTCTTGCGGCTTAAATCTCTTCCGGGAAAGCAGACAGTATGCCGAATAATCACTTTAAATAGACTGTGAGTCCTCTGTGTTCTGTAACCCTTGTTTGAATTTTTCAGCTTCTGCTGGGGTTTCAAACTCACGTGATTGTCCATCAGACGTCACTCGTAGTTTGGCTGGGTAGATTATTCCGTACCGAATGTTCATCGATCTCAGCTGTTGTTTTGCCCGGTCGAAACCCCTCCTGCGTCGGTGGAGCTCCGCCGAAAGATCCGGGAAGAACATGATCTGTTGACCGGCGTAGATAACTTTGCCCTTGGCTCTGGAAGCTCGCATCACTCGGACTTTATCCTGAAAGTTTAAAAACTTCACGATGATGACTCTCGGAGTGGTTGATCGATTCGGTTGCGTTCGGCCAGGTAACCTGTGCGCTGTTTCAATCAGAGGAGGATTCGGGAATGTCGCTGGTCCCAGCACCTCGGGGAGCCACTTCTCCAGGAAAGCTACCGCGTCACTCCCCTCCCTCCTCTCAGGCACGTTAACAATCCGCAGGTTGGAACGGCGAGAGCGGTTTTCGAGCTCGTCAAGTTTGTTTGTGAGGAGAGTCACTTGTTTAGCTCGAGCATCAGCCTTGCCTTTCTCTGCGTTAACTAGGTCCTCTACACTGCTGATGCGCGCTTCCGCTACATCCATTCGCCCCGAGAAGTCCTGCACGTCCCTCTTAACATCTTGAATAGCTTTCAGGACCACATCTATCTTTGTGGAAAAGTCTTTTCTTATCCCGTCGAGTATCTGAATGACGTCCGCATTTTGGGTTGCTCCAGTGTCCACATCGTTCTCACGAGGCACGTGACTCGCAGCACACTCCGAGTTAGCTAGGCTGCTAGCATCTGGGACATCGTCTTCTTCAGTCTGAGAAAAGTGTGCTTTCGAGTTGTTCCTCCTCGGCATACTGTCGCGGGTATGCAGTATTAAGTCGCCGCAAAAAAAGTTATCACTGTTTATGCAGTTAAAGGAAAGTTTACAGGATTGTATTAGAATATAGCCGGGAGCTCACAAAAAGATGTGTGCTCAGCTCAGCGCCATAACCACGCCCCCTCTCCAAAGTATTTTCTGGTGTCTGGAGGGACCGATCACGCTTCTATGGCTGGCAGTCTGATGGACAGCCTGGGTTTGACGGTTGCCAGGAGAACGGTACTTGTCTGGCTGCATTGTACCAGGTGTAAAGTCTGCCTTCAGTAATCTCGTCCATTCATTTGTAAAACATGTTTCCATCAGGAAGAAGCAGAATGAACACGTGAAGCCCAGTTCATCCCAAATCAAGTCAAAGCAGAAGCAGATGGTTGTTAAGAGCATTTTATTTACACAATCATTCAAACAATTCACTTTTACGATCTTGACCTTTAAAGCAAGTTCAGCATTCACAATACTAAACAGATACGAGGACAAAGGATGAAATGATGTCCCGTACACAACAGTGCTGAAAGAAAATTATGTTTTCAACCCTTTGAAGGCTCTAGAAACAGCCCAAACAGTCCCTGAGGTGTTCATTAATAAAGACAGCAGACCCACAGGACAGTCTGAAAACAGCTGTGAACAGTTCCTCTGAAGCGTCTTTCTCCATTCACTCACATTCAAACCAACCCGGGCTGCTGCCTTCCGTTTGCATACACAGTACACAGATATGACCTCTAAAGGCGCGTTTCCACCATACAAAAAGTGCAGGACGGAGACCGGGACTCTGGAGCAGACGCTGTGGCCGTAATCGATGCACTCATCCACTCGTCGCGTCACGTCACGTCGCTGGCCGGTGCTCCATTGCGTGAACCGCCGCGTGCTGCCCCGGAGCTCCGTTTCCCTGACGGTGGAACCTGCCGGTGCGTCGGGACGCCGGAGCTGGTCCGAGCCCCAAGCCCTGTTGTCTGTCCTGGGATCGTGTCCGAGATCTCTGCCTCCATGCAGAAGTTGCAGCCGTCAATCACACAATCACAGCACGTCCTCCGATAGGGGCGGGGTGGAACAGACTGAACACAGCCAGAGTTTTGGCTGCTAAAGCCAGTTAAAGTAGCAGCAGCTCCATTTCAGTGCAGTTTTAAGAGAGCAAGCCGTCAAACTGTCATCTGGACGGTAAATTTTCGAAAAAGACGGCCGAAAAAATCGTGGGCACTTAGCTCAAAAGCGTCTAAAATATGCGTACAGTGGAACCTTGACGTGTGGACAAATCATGGTGCATGGACAGCTTTTAACTCTTAACACACAGCCTCCCTCACAGCTCGGTGCTGCGCTGTGACGCCTCTTCAGCTTAAGTTTCACTTTTCACTTTTCACTTTACACCAGGGGAGTCAAACATAAGAGCCGTGAGCCAAAACTGGCCTGCAAAAGGCTCCACTTTCTACTGACGTTTCACAGTATTTTACATCAGAATGTTTGATCAAAATTTTCTTTAGGTTGACATTTACCCCGGCTAGCTCAGTTGGTAGAGCATGAGCCTTGCAATTTCAAGGTCATGGGTTCATGTCCCACGCCGGGCCCCACCTTCCTGTGGGCTCACCACCCACATGAAAGGTTCTTAATCAGTGCAGTGTGATCTGGGTGACAGTGCTCAGACTGCCACCCCCGTGACCCGGATATGGATAGGCAGGAGAAGATGGATGTCGACATTTTCCATACTAATTGTTTGATCTTGCAAAATTATAGACAGTTTCATCACGTACACTGAGCAGGTATTGGACTCATACCTCTGGGGGACGTCACAGGCCTCTTTGGCAGCTGGCTGGCTCTCCTGACTCTGACTCTTCTTGGTGATGGAGACGGTCTGGAGCTTCTTTCTCAGCGGGCCGGAGGTGGAGCCAGCCTCCAGCAGGCTGCTGGGACTGCCAGGTACAGCAGAGCTCAGCTGAGCCTTGGCACTGGAGGACTCCAGAACCTGACAACACAACAAGAGCGTTTGATAAGAAACCTGCTGCACTAATACACAGAAAAGTGAATAATGAAATGAAAAGTGTGTTGGCCCTACCTGAGGGTGTCTGCTTGCCGTCTCCTGCACTGTGGAGGAGCTGTTCAGAGGTTTCACCGCAGCCACAGCAGATCGTTTGGCTCCTTTCCTCTTCTGCCCCGGCTTCAGCTGCACCGCAGGTTTCATGACCGACGGCTTCACGTTCAGTTTGGGTCGCACTGGACAATAAAAGCAGAGTTTATCTCATTTTTACATTCAGCTGACGATTTGTTGGTACACTGAAAGTGTTCTCTCTGTCTTTCTTGCAGAAGTTGTAGAGAAAAGAATACCTTTGGTGTCCACAGAGTGCTTGGTCGTTATGTCCGGAGCTCCTGCAGGAGGATCCTGAGGAGCAGTTCTGAGTGGTGCAGAGATCCTCAGGTTCTTTCTTTGGGACTTGGCGTTGGGCGTCTGTGGAGAAGACTTGAGCTTCACTGGGACCGAGGCCACGGCGGCAGCTGCTGATGGTGAAGCGCCCTCTGATTTGACAGCAGGTTTAGGAACGGGGCTCATCTGGGGGGATTCTGGGACTGGAGCTGGAGAGGATCCAGCTGATGAAATGGCGATTTTAGCAGGAAGCTTCTTCTTGAGAGGAGCAGCAGGAGTCCTATTCCGAGGAGAGACCTCCGCCACTGCACCTTTGGTTTGCTCCTACATTCTCATGCGTTTCTCTCGCATGATCTCCTCAGTTCTTTAAGATATGATGGGGCCTGGTTGATAGGCGCTTTATAAGATAGAAGGAGGATTTTAAATTCTATTGTAGATTTAACAGGGAGCCAATGAAGAGAAGCTGATATTGATGTGATCTCTGATGGAGCCAATGAAGAGAAGCTGATATTGATGTGATCTCTGATGCTAATTCTTGTCAGGACTCTCGCTGATACTAGAACAGAATTGTGTGAATGCTGGAAGAAATCACACAATTACTTTTCAGTCTTCTGTGGGTTTTTCTTTGTTTTTTTTTGGTTCACTTTTTGAACATGGTTTTGACCATTCTAGTATCAAATCATGTAAGAGTGCATTTCTTTTTTTCTTTTTTTTTTACTTTATTTATCAATTTCACATTAATGATAACAGTACAGTATTTTTCACATTGTAAAAACATTTACATGCCCTATTCCCACCCCCCTCCCCAGGCTCTCAAAGAAAAACAAAAACACATAAAAAAAAAAAACAACAACAACAAACAAAAAGACAGGAATTTTGAAATGACAATATAATACTAAAACAGTGAATAGCCAATTATACATCAAAAGTAAAGAGTTTTACATATTCTACAAAGGGCTTCAAAGTAACAAAAAAATTCTGTTGTGATGGTGATAGTTTATATCTAAGCTTTTCCAAAAGTAAAAAAGAAAGCACCTCCTTTAACCACTGAGAAAATGATGGGGCCCTGTTTGATTTCCAATTAAATAATATTAGTCGACGAGCAAGTAAAGTGGAGAATGCTACAGCATTTGCCTGTGAGCAATTTACCTGTGATGTTGATATTCCAAAAATAGCTGTTCTAAAATCAGGGGCTAGATCTATACCACAAATACAAGACAACACCTGAAAAATATTTCTCCAGTAATTGTCCAAACAAGGACAGGACCAAATCATATGACCTTCAGTAGCTGGGCTATGACCACACCTTGGGCAGGCAGGGTCTACTCCTGGGAAAATTCTTGCCAATCTTTCATTTGTATAATGGAGACGATGCAGTACTTTAAAGGGGACATATCATGCTAAATCCACTTTTTTAGCCCTTAAATGCATTTTGTTGTATATTTCGAGTGTTTAGAAGTACAGAAAAGTTCAAAGTAGTCTCTTCAGGTGCTCCGTTGATATCTTTATATTCTGTTTTGGTCATATTTTGCGATCGGTTTCGATTTTTCTATTCTCTATTACGTTTTTTGAACAATGACGTCACAGTATTCGCAGCGGAACTGCCAAATTAGGACATCGACATTTCGAGCAATCCGCCATTTTTGTTTCTCGCTGCGATTTTGTAGTCCAACCGAAGTTACGAGAGGATAAGTCGAAATGTTCGGTTGTTGGATGTAGTAACCCACAAGCTTCGTTACACCGTCTCCCAGCATCAGAACCTTTTCGAAGTGCCTGGTTGAGTTTTATTTTTCACAGAAATGTACCCACATCTGTGGGTAAGGTCATTTTTGTGTGCGCGAATCACTTCAAGAATGACTGCTTCAGCAACCTCCGCCAGTATAAAGAAGGATTTGCCGAAAGACTTCGTCTGATTGAGCGGTCAGTTCCTTCTATCTATGGAGACGACGAACAGAGCACTTCGGTAAGCTGTATATAACGCTACAAAGTGTGATGATAAGACATCCCTGTCATTGTTTTGTTAGCATTAGCAGTTGCACCGTCTTCATATGTTAGCGCTGTGTGCTCATTTTAGATTATAATGTAACTTCTGTGTTAAATAGTCGTTGTAATACAGGCAGTATTGTAGTAGTGGGCATGGATGGAGAAGTTAGTGTAAATATAGTAACACACCATTGCGTTACATCCATATGAAGACGTTGTTCTGCATCATCGTCATTTTCATCTCGCTCCGCCAGGTCCGACTCTGGCTCCAACATGTATGGCTGGATGGACAAATCTTCCGTTGTTGACATTTTGTAAATAATGTGTGAATATAAAGTTTCTGCGCCGCTAGATAATTGTATCTGTTCTATCAAACTACAAAGATGGCCGAACAGGGTGTAGTTGAACCGAGTGTCACCTCTGCAACCTGGAGAGGAGGCGGGGTATGAAGTGTCTCATTTGCATTTGAAGAGACCGCCCCAAAACGAGTTGCTCTCAGAAGCACATCAGAAAAGGGGTTGAAAAGGGGCCTGTGGAGCTCTAATAATGAGGAATTCAGACCCAAGCATTGCAGTTCCGCTTTATATAGATCACAACTGTATGATTTATATGTAAAAAGGAAGGATTTAAAAGCATGATATGTCTCCTTTAAACTGGATTAAACCATGGCGGATACAAAGAGAGGAGGTATGTATGCGGGTCAAACTGGACTTCCACTCCTCATCTGTTAAAATAGCGCCCACATCATTTTCCCAAACACTTTTTGTTTTCTCCCACAGTATAGGTTTTGATTGTTGCATCAATTTGTACAGAACAGATACACGCTTCCTGTCGAAAGGGTCCAATTCCAGAATTTCGTCAACTTGGTTCTTAGATGGTAGATAGGGAAACGAATAAAACAATGTCTTTGTGAAGCTGCGTATTTGCAAGTATCTGAACATATGGGACCCCGGAATGTCATGATCTTTAAGCAAAACATCAAATGATCTGAACCCGTCGCTTGAAAACAACTGATGAACAAACTTCAAGCCTTTATTATGCCAAATCTGAAATGCTTTATCAGAAATTGATGGTAAAAAAAAAAGGGTTGCAAGACACTGGGAAAAACTTACTGACTTCTCGGAGGGAAAAATGTTTTCTAAATTGTAACCAGATCCTAAGAGAGGTCTTTACGATTGGATTGTTTATTTGTATCTTTCTATGGTCATAAGGTAATGATGTAGTTACCAAAGGCATAGGGTTAGAGTGCAATTCCATCCGTGTCCAAATTTCACCCTCATTTTCATCATATAAGTACCTCCAATGTAACAACTTAGAAATATTAGACGCCCAGTAGTAAAAAATTAAATTCGGTAACCCAAGTCCCCCTGCTTCTTTTGGCACCTCCAAGTATTTTTTTTTCATCCTAGGGTTGGAATTATTCCAAATAAATGTTGTTATTAAGCTATCTAAATGTTTAAACACCAATTTTGGCAAAAACGTGGGGATCATTTGAAACACATAGAGAAATCTTGGTAAAACTGTCATTTTGATAATATTTATTCTGCCTGCTAAGGATGTTGGTAACATTGCCCATTTTTTAAAATCTTGGACTGTTTTTTCTAGCAATATGTCAAAGTTTTGAGCTCGCAGCTCTGCCATTGAGTGTGCAATATTTATTCCTAAATATTTAAATCCTTTTTTTTCCAGTTTAAAGGGGAAATTTGTAAAATCATTATCAATATTATTAACTGGAAACAATAAACTTTTTCCATAATTCAATTTGTATCCTGAGAGACGACCGAACATATCAAGAATATTGAGCAATTTTGGCACCGATTCAGTAGGGTTAGAAATATACAGCAGCAAGTCGTCCGCGTACAGGGATACCTTGTGTGTTATGCCCCCTCTGGAGATCCCCGTAACCTCCCTATCTTCTCTGAGGGCTATAGCTAGCGGTTCAATTGCCAAGTCAAACAGATAAGGAGAAAGGCTACAGTCCTGCCTACATCCTCTGTGCAATTCAAAGAAGTCCGAAATCATGTTGTTTGTACGTACGGAAGCAACAGGGGAGGAGTACAGTATCCGAATCCATCTCTGGAATAAGGGACCAAATTCAAATTTCTGTAAGACTGTGAAAAGATATTGCCACTCAATGCGGTCAAATGCTTTTTCGGCATCTAACGAAATAATTATCTCTGATTTGTCTGTCGTTTCTGGGATATGTAAAACATTAAGTAAACGACGCATGTTGTAAAATGACTGTCTGCCTGGTATAAAGCCAGTTTGATCCGGGTTAGGGACTTTTGGAATGAAGGTGTGAATCCTATTCGCTAAGATTTTGGTGAGAATTTTGTAATCACAATTCAAAAGGCTCACAGGCCTATATGAGCACACTGTAGTGGATCCTAATCTTTTTTATGCAAAACTGATATGATGGCTTGTGTCATGGTTGAAGGTAACTCGCCGAGATTAAACACTTCCTGATAAACAACTTTTAGTGTTGGTGCCAATTTATCGATAAATACTTTATAAAAATCTATGGGAAAGCCATCGGGCCCTGGTGCCTTATTGTTCTGCATCGATTTAATTGCCTGAACAATTTCAATAGTTGTTATCTCCCTGTCAATTTGAACTTTATCCTCTGGAGTAATCTGTGGAATCGGTAAACCATTTAAAAAGTTAGTTAGGCTAATATCATCTGTGGGTTCAGAGTTGTAAAGGGTACAATAAAATTGTTTAAACTCATCATTAATGGCATTCGGATCAGCAGTCTTCTCCCCCGAAGCCTTACAGATTTCAGAAATTGTGTTTGCAGCTACTGATTGTTTAACCTGATGTGCTAGAAGTTTCCCAGCCCTTTCCCCATGTTCATAGAAGGTTTGTTTGGATTTGAAAAAAAGATGTTCTGTTTGTTTTACAGATAGGCCTTCAAATTCAGAATTTAATAACAATTTTTTTAACGATAGAGCTCTGGTGTTGGCGCTTCCGCATATAGCCGATCTATTTCCTTTATATTGTCAGACAGTTCAAAAAGTTTTTGTTTATACTTTTTACTTTGGAACGCTGAATACGAAATTATCTGACCTCTAATATAGGTTTTAAGAGCCTCCCAGATTATACTCATCTTCATTCCTGGAGTTTGGTTGAGGTCCATAAAATAATCTATTTGTTCAGAAATCATATTTTTAAATGAATCATAAGACAATAATAAAGGGTCAAGACGCCAAGTTCGCCTAGGTCTGGGGCACTCCGGAAAACTAATATCCAATTGTACAGGACTATGATATGAAATGACAATGCTGTGTTATTGACAACCAGTCACATTTGGTAACATCTCCCTATCTACAATGAAAAAATCAATCCTTGAATATGTGCGGTGCACGGGGGAAAAAAAGGAAAATTGTTTTGTTATTGGGTTACGATTTCTCCATGGTTCCTCAAGAGCATAGGATTTCATAAAGTTGTGAATAACTGTGCCGGCTTTTGATAATTTGCTACTGGGTCCCGGATTGGATCTATCCAGATGTGGATGGAGCACGAGATTAAAATTCCCCCCTAATATTAATTGGTTATCTGTGATGTCTGGTAGAATCCCCATTAAGGAGGAGAAAAAATTGGGATCGTCATAGTTTGGTCCGTATACATTTGCCAAAATAATCTGCTTCCCATACAATTTACCCTTTACAATTATATATCTACCTCTGTTATCAGCAATTGTTGTAATCGGTATAAATGGAATTCCTTTCCTAATTAAAATGGCAGTCCCTCTTGTTTTACCATCATGCTTTGAGCTAAATATCTGCCCTATCCATGGTTTTTTTAGTTTATTTTGTTCATTCAAACAGAGATGTGTTTCTTGAAGATACATCACATCAGAATTCAATGATTTTAGATGTGTGAAAACTCTTGTACGTTTAATCGGATTATTTATACCCTTTACATTCCAGCTTATGAAGCGAAGACGGGTGTCGCCCTGCAAATCACCCATTAAAGTGTATCATAAAGGAATAAAAAACACAGTTTGTTCCTGTCACCTAAACCCTGAACGAAACAAAGAAAAAAGAGCCTAAAATACCCATGCTGATCTACTAAAACTCTAGAGATCGCATCCCTGACTGCTAGTAACCCGCAATAGCTAAACATGCTACAACTACCCGATTGGCCCGTGACAGGGCTAACTAATTATAAATATTGCTCCAAAACTTAAATTAAAGATAAAATAGGATTGTCCCTAGGGGAAAATATTAAATAATAAACTTGTATACAAAAATTAAAAGTAGAAAAATAACAACAATGATATTACATCAATAAGCAAACTATGAATATGACTCCAAAACTTTGATTGAAAATGAAATAAAATTGTCCCTTGGGGGAAATTTAGAACAATAAACTTGTATGTAAATAATGAAAGTTGGTAAATAAAAAAATGTTATAATAATAAGTCGATAATAACAAATTATTAAGTACCTTGAAATGTAAGTTTTAACACTCATTTTTTTTACAGTGCAACATCACAAGAGAATATATCTCCAGAACCGGCAAAAACAAAATGTAAGACCATGTCCATCGTGAATGGCCCATTACCTATTAATCCGTCGCAGTCCGTGTAATGACGTGAGGTCACGTCTTCTGCTCAGCGACTCGGCTCCGTCATGGACTGCACAGTCTGTGGCCTTCATTAGTGTCCCTCATTGAGAAGCTCCTTCCTGACGAACTCTGTTGCCACCGATGGGTCCGCAAACCGCCGCTCCCGGTCCGACGCCGTAGTAATGCGAAGAGTTGCAGGGTGGAGAAGCCCAAACCTGACATCCGCGCAGCTCCGGAGCAGCCACTTAACTTCCGAAAAGGCAGCTCGTTTCTTAGCAACCTCAGGGGTGTAGTCAGGAAAGATACTTATCTTCTTGCCTTCCATAAGCATCGGGGACGAACTTGCCCTCCGGAAAACTTCCTCCCTCTCTTGAAAGTAGTGAAACTTTACCACAATCGCTCTGGGGGGGCCTCCATCCTTAGGCTGTGGCCGCAGGCCACGGTGCGCACTGTCTAATGTTGGGACAACATTTAGGCCCAGTATCTTCTTCAGCAATGTGGCAATCACTTCTGTGGTCTTTCCGGACTTTTCGAAGCCTTCTTTCACTCCAATGATGCGGGCATTGCATCGACGCTGACGTCCTTCCAAGTCGTCTAGCTTTTGGGTGAGCCTAGCCACCTGTAGCTTCAGCTGGCCAACATCGGTCTACACTTCTACCGTCCGTTCCGAATATCCGGTTAACCCTGACTCAACTTCTTGCAAACGGACTTCCTGGCTCGCCAATTCCGACTTTATGGACCCTATCTTGTCATTTAAGTCCTTCGTGCTCGAGTCAATGCGTGCCAAAATCTTCTGTTCGGAGCTAGTAATAGCCTCCATAACCACGCTCATGTCCAGAGACGGAGTTTGCGGCGGCAGCAACAAGTCAACGGAGCCCGAGGCTTTTGCGGCCTGGTCTTAACCACCTCTGGATTTGCTCATATTTCTTCCGGTAAAGTTCCAAAAATGTAGAAAACTGCGGCTACGTGGCTCACTGGGGTGTCAACCCAACCCAAAGATGTTTTAGCAAGTGTTGGAGCAGTTTGTTACACCCCGAGGAGGGACGGAACATATCTGGAAGGACACTGGGAAACAGTTGGATTTTTACAATTTTTATTTAATTTTCTTTTAATTCACTCGTTGGTTTTTAATTCAAAAAAAATGTTGAACCTGAAAAACAAGCGGGTTATGTACAAACTAGAACCCGACAAAACCCAAAACCACCCTGTGTCCTAAACTACCAAAATATCCAAAAGAACAAGTACCTGGTGGGCTGGCACAAACAAACAAAAAGGTGCGGTACCGAGCCAACCCTGTAAAGGGCCATCGGAGCCGGTACCAACACCCAATCTAACAAACAAAACCCCCAACCTACTGTTGCAGGACAAACAAAAAACGAAAACAGGACCACCGATCCCACCAGGGAGAAAGGATCTGTGCTAACCCCAAACATACAACGAAGGCGGAAGAGCCGGAGAAGGAAGCCGCCTGACTGCGGGTACGAATGGGAGAGGTCGAAGTAGAGAAGCCGCCGGGCTGCGTGTCAGTACGGGATTCATCGAGAGAGGGCAGCCCCGAACGCTTTAGACACCGCTTATTTATAGGCGGAGAGGCGGGCTTCACCGAATCCTACAAAAATAATAAATAACAAATACTGAAATAATCCCTCAAGACAACAAACAAGGGGATATAGAGATTAATGTACTATTATTATTAAAATATTACTTTATATATATATATATATATATATATATATATATAAAACAAACTAAATAAATTGACCTCTCCACGGAAGTAGGATTATATATATGAATATAAGAAAACCTTCACTAATACCTAACACAGTTAAATAATAAAAAACTTGTGCCCTGTCACAGAGCTCTGCAAAACACGTCCTCACATGGCTGTGCTCACTAGCGCCCCCGTAAGAGTGCATTTCTGCATAACTTTAAGTTATGAAAATAAAATGAAAGTGGTTAAAGTTCCACAGTAATGCTTAAGCATAGATGTTACCTGCTGGATTACACACAAACCGGTACTTCTTCGGGATAGCACAGTTAGCACTGCTAGCAGTAGTTAGCGTGCTACGCCTGACACATGTCAAGTAAAACCGGGCCGGTTCACGCTGTGAGACGCTTTTTATACTCTT
Organism: Lipophrys pholis; assembly: GCF_963383615.2. Classification (NCBI taxonomy): domain Eukaryota; kingdom Metazoa; phylum Chordata; class Actinopteri; order Blenniiformes; family Blenniidae; genus Lipophrys; species Lipophrys pholis. Next base: position 4,457,331 of record NC_137637.1, read on the forward strand.
AAAAAAAACTCAATGTAGATTGTTGTAATTCTTTATTTCGTTCAAAAATAAATTTATAAATAAAATAAAGAGTTTTCATATCAAAACTTCCAGTTCACATTTTGGATGAAAATGAGCAGAAAAGAAGATTTACTCTTATATTATGTCTGCCCCTTAGTTGCCTCTCAATAACTTCACAATGTTCAACATTCTAAATATTATTTAAAGGTACTTTACTTAGAAATCTATAAAGCTACTGATGTTTCAGCTTCCACGCTGTGGCCTGCGTGGGATCGACAAAACCGTTTTAATTATCACGCCCTGCTGATTGGCACTTTCTCGCACCTTACCACCCCCAGCATTGCGTGCCAACTCCAGATGTGAAGGTTGCTTTCTGTATCACATCAGGGTCAATGTGATTGCTGTAGGCAAAAGTCACCAAGAGGTTGGAGAAGCTAAGATATGATTGGAGGGTTATTAGATTTCGTAACTGAACTCAAGGTAACTTGTCATTGTGATTACAATTTCTCTTAAACTGTGCCCAATAGGAATTCAAAACATCTGGTTCCTCTAACACTGATACCAGCAAAGTTGCAGGCAGTTTAGAAACTAGAAACAGTGTTTGTGTTGGAAATATTCACCTTGCATAAAGAAATTTGTGAAAGATTTTTTTCTCTCCAACAAAAGGAGCCGGTGTCACCTGTGTTGACCTTGACAAGCTTAGATGAGACGTGGAGAGGAGGAGCGGGTTCGGAGGTCCACAGCTTCATCCATTCCTTCCCCCGGGTGACGCCATAAAGGACGAGCCGCCCAGGCACTCTGTGTGGCAGGCGGGAGAAGACACAGAGGAGCCTGAAAGAGGCAGTTGTGTCTGACTGTGTGTGATTTTGAGTGACTGTAACAAAAGAAGTACGGTTTGGGGAGCCCCAGACCAGGCAGGTGAGCTGGCGGTGAAGGCGATGGCCTAGACCAGGAGAGCGAAGCCCACAACAGAGGAGGGCGGGGGGCAGCAAAGGCCCTGGCCAAGACCGGGTGGATGACAGAGAAGGCGATGGTCCAGACGTGCAGCAGCAGCAGCCCAGAATGGGTGGGCGGAGGCGACGGCGGCCCAGACCAGGTGGGCAGAGGCAGTGGGTGAGTTCACCAGGGTGGAGACGAGCCAGACAGGACGGGTGTTAGCGAAAGCAATGGACCGGGCCAGTGGTGGCAGACAGGGCGTGCGGCCAGACAGGGTGAGTGGGCCGCCATCGCCTCCGCCAACCCAATCTGGGCTGCCGCTGCTGCACGTTTGGGCCATCACCTTCGCTGCCACCTGCCCGGTCTGGGCCATGGCCTTCGCTGTCACCTGCCCGCTCTGGCTCGTCTCCATGCCCCTCTCCAGAGTTACAGAGTAACAACTGGATGGGGAGGGGCACATAATAATGTTCACAGTAATGCCAAACGATCATTTTGTGGGAGAGTGTAACTAAAAGGTTGCGCTTACACTCTCTGAAAAGTGCTTCCCTGTCCTGGGTAAGACACCGAGCCCACAGGAAAGCTTGGAGGTCCTTATGTGTATGTTAAAGTTTTCAATAAAGTCTTTGAACTCCCTGAATGTATATTTTTTCTTCTGTATTGAAAAGTGCCATTAACAAACCCTGTGGGAGGCTGCATTTAATCATGTCTGCTGACATTTTATAAAAGCACACAGCCAATCAATGCATAATGTAATGAGTAGTCAATTCCAAAAAGGTAGTTTAAAGACATCAATTTTTACACTTTTTCATCTATTTGTTTAATTTCTGGTCGATGAAGGGGCATGATGGTAAAGCAGTCTCTCTCCATGTGCTTCTCAGTGGAAGCATCGCTGTCGATGGGTCTTCAGTCTTTTTTTTTTTTTTTTAACTCGCAGTTCTGCAAGTTCTTACCAGCTTGTACATTTTTAGAAGCTTTCCTTAAATGCCTTCACAGAAAAAAGTTACAAAACTAAACACATCAACCAGTATTGTTCAAAACTACAAATAAATACAATTTTTACATGATAAAATCATATTTAGAAGTGTAAAACTAACGAAAACTACCATGGCTTATATGTTATGAGCAGAATCGTCTTGCATGCTCACAAGCAACTTCCATCTCAATGCCTGATAAAGTGATAAAATAAAAAAAAAATCGTTTGAACATTTTCTCCTGTGATGTGTGTAAAAAAGTACCTGTATGTTCAGCAGGTCCTGGTACTCCCTCAGCTTGCCCGACATGTCAAACTTGCTGCTTATGAGCTAATTTTCAAGTTCTCTGTGTGGTGTTTAAGAGAAACAAACAGTAAAGAATACAAAGGAAAGGCCATTTGTTTACAGTGAAGCCACACTCTTAAAAATGTTGGGTTAAAAATAACCCAACACTGGTTAACTATTGGACAGAACACATGCTGGGTTATTTTGACCCAACAAGTTGGGTTGGCCTCTTTAAACCAACAGTTGGGTTGTTTATATTACCCAACCATAGGCTCAATTTGACTATACTGTTGGGTTCTTTCTACTCAATCAGTTGGGTTGTTTATATAACCCAACCATAGGCTCAATTTGACTATACGGTTGGGTTCTTTCTACTCAATCAGTTGGGTTGTTTATATAACCCAACCATAGGCTCATTTCTAGTTATTAATATTCTATTGTAATTATATAATATTGTTGTCTATTTATTGATTAAATATACTCTGACACAAAAAATTAAGAATAAATATTTATTACAATTCAAAATTCACCAAATACAAAATATTTAAATTAACACACTTTATTAAAAAACAGGGAACAGTGATTTACACAAACTTTTAGATACTAAACATATGAACAATTTTGCAAAAAAAAAATTCTGAACAATTATTTATCACAATTTACAGAACACAAAAATATTTTAATGAACAAAATTCCTGTAATTGTAATTTTAAAAAAAACAGGGAACAATGACAATCTTTTCAGAACAACAATATCTACAAACAATTGTAGGACGATATCTACAGACGAAACGGTGTCCTGGCCTAACTGGAGGCCAGTGATAGAAGCTGGCTCCTGAGGAAGCCAACTGCTGGTGAAACGGTTCCCTCCAGTTCAAACACCACGCTTTGGAGGAATTGCCATGTTGGCGTGCACTCTTTTGGGTAGTGCAAGTCAAAAACATAAAAACTTTTAAAACAAATATCCACTGCTGCAAGGGCTGTTTCGGCCTCAATTGTCCTCCCCGAGATCACAGAAAATGCCTGCGAGTAGTGCGTCCCGCTCTCCAGCAGGAGGACATGGGGGCATCATCTCGTCGTTTTTGCCTGCTCGAGGTATTCCACCATGTTGGTTCCGACCTATGATGAGAAATAAAATAGATAAGGTAAGTATCGCTACTTGGGCAAGGCAAGTATCATTAGCTCACAACTCAAGCTCTTTCAACCCATTCCTACCAAACTTTGTTGAACCCCCTTCCACTGCAGTTACATCTAAAGTCTTCTCGGGTGTGCCTCCAGCTTTGCAAATCGACACACTGCATTTTTGTCTGTTCACAAAGACAAATATTTTTCATTGGGGTTTTCAGTGATTGGCAAACACAAGGTAACACACATTTGAGTAGTGAAACAAAAATTATACATCATACTCAGTCATCTAATACAGAGAGGGCTAAATACTTTGAACCACATTTCACTGCAGTTACAGCTAAAAGTATTCTGAGGTGTGTCTCTACCAGCTTTGCACATCTACACACTGCATTTTTTGTCCATTCTTCTTTGCACAACAGCTCCAGTTGTCAGATTGGAGAGCATCTGTGAACAGCAGTTTTCAAATCTTGCCAAAGATCCTCAGTAGGATTCAGGCTTCATATTTAGCTCCATCCATCCTCCCATCAACTCTGAGCAGCTTCCCTGTCCCTGCTGAAGAAAAGCCCCCCGCAACACGATGCTGCCACCATGAACCTGGACACATCATCCACCGTGTGAAACATGGTGGTGGCAGTTCACAGATGTTTTGTTTTGCAAAGAAGAATAGACAAAAATGCAGTGTGTATATGTGCAAAGCTGGTAGAGACACACCCCAGAAAACCCCCTCTGTATCAGAGGACTGAGTATCATATCATTTTTGTTTCACTTCTCAAATGTGTGTTACCCTCGTGTTTGTCGATCACTGAAAACCCCAATAAAAAGTATTTAAGTTTGTGGTTGCTACATTACAAGGGGCATATAAGTTCAAGGGGTATGAATACTTTCACAAGGCACTTTAATAAGTGTGAATAACAAAGATTCATCCAGATGAGACTTATTTAATAAGCAAAAAAATGTTTGTCGTAGTGCCTTTTAACAATGAAATCATGCGGCATGTGCAGTCTTCTTATGCGAGTTATAACTTTTAAGAATTGTGCTTTGTGAAATGAGTAACATTATCTAACGTTGCACTGTCACTCATTCCAAGGATATAACGTTTTTACCATGCCCTTTGTTATATAAAGATGAATGTTTCCTTCCAACTTTTTAAAACAACAACTGGGGTTGTTTCTAAATGAATTTATGTTTTGATTTATGCTCAAAGTTGAATTACTTACAGGTAGCACATCCATGAATGCTCTTCTTGACTCATTAATGGTGGCCTCTCCGTTCATCCACATCGGTGAGTTTCCCTTCGCGTTTCACAAGACTTATTATCTTGTCTGCATAAAGAGGAACCCACTTCTCAAACAGCTTTGGGGCAGCCTCACCGTGAAGGATAGCAAAGTCCTGTGCAATCTAAAAGATGGAGACAAATTGAGAAACAAGGTCATTTAAATAGTATGTCAATATTATATTATAATATTATGTCAATTTATTTATAATAGTAGTGGCTACCAAGTTAGTACCAATAAAATAATGTGACATTGAAACAACTTAAATTGACTTACCACTAAACCTGTCAATGATCCCGGGAAGCTGCCACTCAATCAATTTGGATCTCACGAAATCATCCATGAGGTGGGAGAATCAAACTGCAAAACCAACACAAAGAATTAAAATAAAACAAACGTATCATAAATAACTCATTCAGTAACGTTAAATCAAAGGCATTTTCACTGTCGTAACAATTAACTTCTCTACGGTTTTAAACTACTTTTAGACTTGAGCAAATTAGAAAGTTACCGGTTCCGCCTCGGCAAACTCAAGCTGGCTAATACAGCGCAGACTGGCTAGCTACGTTGTTATATATGGAAGCCAAATTGATGAAAAACCTCACGTTGTCCTCCTAACTTTAAAACAAATATACTCGAGTTACTTCGAAACTGCTACGTAGCGCCCAGGCTAACATGCTAACTTGCTACGTTTAATGAAATGGAGTTTGTGCATGCTAATAACATTAGCTAACAACTTGCTGACTTACCAATAGATAGTAACGTTGCTCATTGGTGCGTCATTAACTCACATCTAAACCTCATATTCCCTAAAGCCCTGGCCGCAAAGGCTTCCATGTATCTATGTAGCTCACAATCACTGCTACACACGCTCATATTACGTTGAACCATTCGTATGACCAACATACACGGTTACTACAATAAGCTTTATATACATATTATTCATATAAATTAAACAATGTGGTGAAACAATAGTGCACACGTAACAAACCTTGATTTGTAAAGAGCTGAGTCTCAGTATGTCTTGATGTAGCGAGATTTTTCCGATCCAGCATCCGGACACTGCTCGCAACTGGTGGTCGAATGAGTGGGTGTCACCTGGGAGGAACATTACTGTTGGTCACGCATGCGCGATCGTCAACCCAACATGTTGGGTAGTCCGAAATAACCCAACACAGTATAATGGAAATTACAACCCAACAGCTAATAACCCAACTACCAATGACAATAACCCAGCAAATTGGGTTCTTAGATTACCCAACTTAATGAAAACAACCCAATTAAACTACCCAACAGTCTTAACTCAGCTGTTGGGTTGAAAAATAACCCAACATTTCTTAGAGTGTAGAACTAAACACTGGAGCTGCAACACGTCCTGCAATTGTAGTAATAGATATATTTGATCTTATATGACAAACTTATGCAATTTACCATCTTAGATATTTACCTGTGGGTGGATGAGCCACATAATGGTGGTCTGCAGTAGCAGCTTCAGCCTGGAGAGCTGTGAGAGGACAAGCTGCCGTTTCTGAGCCCTCTGGAAGACAGACTCCCTCTTGGTGGTGCAATAAAGTCATTCCAGGGAAAGAGACATGGAACAGTTCCACTTTTAAGGCGACTGGTGGTGGATCCGCCGACAAAATCCCCCTGGGTGAAGTGCTGGCTGCATACAAAAGTGCTCCCTGGCTTTATGCAGAATTTCAGACCCTCATCCCTCCTAATAGCTTGGAGTCACTGCCTCCTTTAGCCCGGGTCTGTAGGAAAAGCATGGTAAGATAGATATGGTTGTTTTCTTGCCCCACAAGAGCAACTCGGAACACAACAAAAGCAACCGCTTGGAGATTGATCTATTATCGTCACTGTCCAACACTAAAGCGATAGCCATCGGAAGTAAATGAGCTCCACATCAGATTTAAAACGCAGAAGTGTGAAAAAGGTCTATTCTGGAGAAGCAAGGTCGCACTGCGGATCATGTACTCTTGCTTCCCACTGACAGTGGCGCTGCGACACAAGGAAGCAGCAATATTGTCGGCCATTTTGGATTCCCCACTGGCAGCCTCTCGCTCTCCTGGCTTAAATGTTAAAATGTTCGAATAAGAGTTCATATAGGTTATATTCAAACCCTGTTCATACTTTATAAGGCCTTTGCCATTATTCCTGTTAGTAGTGGATGTGTGAAATGACATTTTTTTGTAAATACAGCACTTAGAAAAGTCTCCGGTTAACCGTTGTATTGGAGCTAACTAGTGCGGTCTCACGTGTCTGTGGCACCCTTTCCTTTATTTTCCTGGCAGAACTTGTGTGGGATTGAGACCTGGAGTGGCTGTACTGACGTTTTTATTTGTGTTTCACTCAGTAAATCACCTCCTTGGATGGCAAACCCCTGTGTGTGGCTCAGCTTTTCTATCACACAACGCAGACGATTTCTAGTCGGTCAGCACAGACACGCCGGCTGCATCAGCAGCCACTTTCCCCTCACGGTCATCCGTGTCGGGCCGTGAGGAAACTTGTCAAGACTAGAATACAAAAAAAAAACTGGCCAAAATCCCACGATGCACTACGTTTCGAGCAAACGAGGCTGCTGGGAACATAGTGTCAAGGATTGCAGGTGGTATGTGGATGGACCCAAGCGCAGACTCACAGAGTTCCATAAAAACCAGAGTTCATTGAAGTCCATTGAACACAAGGAAACGCAGGGGACCCAAGGGCGACGAGCCGACAAAGACAACAGTGGGGGAGGGGTTTAAATACACTGAGAAGGGGTGGACACAGATGGAACACAACGATTGGTGCACACAGAGGGATAAGGCCATTGGTTAATTGTAAACAGGAGGTGAGACACACAAGGGCAGACGCAGAGACCTGACGCAGTGTAAACCTAGCTTTAGTGGGGAGCTGACCATGCTGTTGTTTTTTTTTCCTGCGGTGTGCTAATAAAACTGCACAAATTGTTAGCTTCGCCTCACTGTTGTTCCTTCACCTGAGGACCAATTCCCAACACTGTCTGTAAGCACAACACTTTGATTGTGGTCTAGAGGAAAGAAGGTATTTGTTACTAAACAATACCTGTATGTAAACACTGAGGACGTGGAGCAAGCCTCCCCTGATCGTGAATGATTTCCTCGTTGTGGCGATCCTCCACATCATGAAGTTGGTTCTCCAGTGCCTCTCTGGTGCCTTAAGCACAGTCCAGTTCCGCGTTTTTGGTCTGCGGGTGCCTCCAGTACTCCTGTATCTCCTGCTGGGTCGCTTTCAGCCTCTCTCTTCGTTTCAGCTGCCTCTGTTAATCTCGCAAATTGAGATCCGAGACTTTCCCCCATCTGTTGGACGTCGGGCTGAGTTTGTCCTTCTCACTGTGTCCTGATGTCCCGCAGTGCCGCAGTCAGACTGGGGTGGCCAAAAGCGTGCGCTCTCACCCTCACCTTAGCGTTCTGGATTTGGTCGAATATTTCCAACATCTCGGCCTCGTGGTTTCTCTTCAGGAAGTGTGTCGGCACTGCTTCACAGAACCAGAGCAAGTTGAACAAATACTATTAGCAGCTAAAGCTAACAAGCAGTTAAGAGTCAAAATAATTAGGTCACTTATTTGTGAGTACAAGTTTGAAACTCTTACTTAGCGGAGAAAGTGAAGGTAACTAGTGGTAGACTCACTTACATGGTGAGCAACAGTTTCTATAAATCTCTGAGTAGTGGTTGAGTAGTTAAGCTTCTGTCTTATAAACAATCTGTCCTGGGTCTATTCCTGTCATTGACAATTTTTTATTTTATTTGATTGAATGATTTTTTTCAATGGGATATCTCAAAGGCTCAATATTTTTTACTGGATTGGTGCCTATATGGTTGTTATAATGTTGTGACTAAAAAGTTGTGCAACCACTTTACTTTGGAATTCAGTGGTGTCACTAGACCTGAAATAAAATCTTGCCCCACCAAGTATTTACATCTAGAAACACCAGTGCAAACTGCACAGAGTTATCACAGCGCAGCAAAGATGGATGAATAGAGAAAAGAAAACCAGCGGATTAAACGGTAAAAAGGTGATGAATGAATGAATGGGTAGCGGTCAACAAAAATTATGGCGACGACCCAACCCTGACTCTCATCTGTGACAAGTGAGTGCGCACCTTTCCACACAAACACACGCGACGAAGCCTACTCCCACGTGAAACCCCGCCACTGCAACACACCCACTCAAACACACCGTGCTCCTCATCTTCAACCTGTATGTCTCCTACAAAGTGTATCTCATCCAGGAGAGGATGCGCCTTCTTGTCCATCTTTAGTTTGGCCCTGTATGCGTCACCGATGTCCCGCTTCAGGACGGTGATGCTGCCCTCAGCGCGCGCTCTGCCCGCGGTGCTGAGAAGGTGAAGCATCAGCTGCTCATTGATGAGTGCTTAGAGCAGTTTGGAACATGCAGCAGGGACGCTCGCCCTCCACCCAGTGACTCCGTGTGGTGTGATTAAGACCTCCTATAAAGTCACTTTAACAGACGCCGCTGTCTCCCCATAATAATGACAATAATAATAATTCCTTGCATTCATACACGTTTATACACCAATAACACGTGTCTTCATATTTTTGTTTTGGTGGGCAGAGTATATTTAACTGTGTGTGTGTGTGTGTGTGTTTGACTCTGTCTATATATGTGTGAGAGTACGTGCGTCCGTGTGTCGTTGACTGTGTGTGTGAGTGTGTGTAAGTGTATGTGAGAGAGAGTGTGTGCGTGTGTATGTGTATGTGAGAGAGTGTGTGCGTGTGTGTATGTGTATGTGTGTGTGAGAGAGAGAGAGAGAGAGAGAGAGTGTGTATGTATGTGTGTGTGTGTGTTTGTGTGTGTGAGAGAGAGAGAGTATGTCTGTGTGTGTTAGAGAGAGAGAGTCTGTGTGTGTGAGAGAGTGTGTGTGTCTATTTGACTCTGTCTATGTATGTGTGAGAGAGCGTGTGTGTGTGTGAGTGTGTGTGTGTGTGTGTGTGTGTGTGGGCGGGCTGGGAGCTCTCCCTCCCTCCGGGACTTGCTGGCTGACAGTCCCCTATCAGTCCGCCTCTCCTCCCCGCCTCTCCTGAGCAGTACCGCCCGCCGACAGTCGCTCCGCTGCAGGTTTCAAACTGTCGGACTAACGTGAAGTTTCACACGAACCGAGTGACTCCCCGCCGCTGCGCAGCCTCCGCCCGCCCCGATGGACTCTGTTCAGGTAGGAGATCCCGGAGCCCGGAACCCGGGAGCCCGGAGCTCGGGGCTGGGTTAGCATGTGGCTAACAGAGTGTTGGCTAAGGGCAGGGCCAGTGACACAGCAAGGTGACAGACAGGTAACGACACCTGTGTGTGTGTGTGTGTGTGTGTGTGTGTGTGTGTGTGTGTGTGTGTGTGTGTGTGTGTGTGTGTGTGTGTGTGTGTGGGTGTGTGTACAGAACGTGGCGTCCGGGTTCTCCCTGAACTTGGAACCGTTGAAGGAGCCGCTGGGATTCATCCGCCTGTTGGAATGGGTGAGTTTAAAGTGTGTGTGTGTGTGTGTGTGTGTGTGTGTGTGTGTATGTGTGTGTGTGTGTGTGTGTATTACAGTAAACATTCAGGTGTCCTCCTCCTCCCCATGACCACACACCATCTGCAGATTTACAGAAATTCTTTAAAAAAATTAAATAAAATAAATCTGTTTGTTAAAACAGAATTGCCAAATATTGTACATTAAACATTGTGAATGGAATGGTGCATATAAGTAAACAAAATGTTTGGCGACACAAACATCTATACTTTGTGAATAGATTAAATTCTTGATATTCTGATTTGATTTTGTTACTGATCGATTACAACATTGGTTAATTTGGTCTTTTGTGGGTGAAATACTCTCAAATCAAGCTATCAAATTTGATACAGACTTACAGTCTATTTTTCTAAATGAAAATCAGTTCTACTCATGAATAGGAAATAATTGTCATCCTTTATAAACGCTTTAAATGTTATTACATTAAGATCATTAATATCTTGATATTTATTGTTGCAAAATACACAAAACATCATTTTTTAAATCCAGACTATGTTTCGATTGGATCACTTATTTTTGTTTTGGTGGTCATTTGTGTTTGTAGGACTTTGTTTTGTTAGTGTTGTACAAAAACTTAACATTTATCTCCCGTGTGCATAAAATGCATCTATAAATACTATTGAGAAATCAAAGTTTGCCAGGTCAAATATTCCCATATTCCAAGTCTGTTTTTTTCTTCCTTGAACAAACTTTAATAGAATAGAATATAAATACTTTATTAATTCCCAGGGATAAAGCCACCTCTTTTCAATAGGTTTTTTGAATCTATTATCCTTCAGTTTGGAGACTTTATTTTTAGAGTGATCTGAACCCTGATACAGTTTCGATGATTCATGCTTTGCTTATCAACATATCTGACCAATCAGTGTGAGTCTTACTGAACTAAAGTCCCGCCCACGAGTGAGTGTGTGTCAAAGTGTGTGTGGCAAGTTTATTGTGTGTGTGTGGTGATGGAGGGAAGAGACAAGAGAGGAAAGCTTGTTTAAAACAGAAAAGGTCTGTTTACACCACATTTTCAAGTGAAATCCATAAAGTTTTCTTGTGTTTTGTTCACACAAAAACATTTTTAGACCTTTTTGAAAATGACTTTAACAGACCACATTTCAGAAACTCTTCACTCTTCACTTCAGAAGCAAGACTTCAGTCACATGCTTTAGAGGCTTTATAGATTCAAAGTGCAGCAGATTCGCCATCATTCAACTCAATGCATTTGATTTTATTTGTGTTTCGATTTTACTGACACAACACATTCATCTCAAGGCATTTTTACAGAGGAAAAAAACCAACAAATCCAAATCTCAGCTCTGTCTCACCTCAACATTTCAACAGTACCTCATACCTGGTGACCACATAGCAAAGAGTAATAATTGACATAGTAATAATTAACAGAAAATGAACAAGTACACAGGACTGCTCCAAAAAAGAATTCAAATGAAGCAGGGTGCAGTCACTGCTGGTGTGGATTACAGCCAAACACACATACTAAAACTTCTCCCAGAGCAAAGGCTGAGGTGCAGTTATTTCATTGAATTGAACATGTTGGTGTTGTAGAACCTCATGTATGTGGTGGTGGATGGGTGTGTAGCAGATCTCCTTCCATCAGACTGAGAGCAGATCTCCTTCCTCCAGCAGCTTGTGGAGTCTGGTAGCTCAATACTTGTACTGCAGCTCGGTCAGACGTGTGCTGAAAATGACGGTTTGTGTGTTTGCCTTCCTCACAAGTGTACACTAAAAAAAGAAGAGTAGTTAAAGAATGTGCTCTCCTCTGTGTGTGAACGCAGGTTCAGCAGTGTGTTTTGAAGGCTTTGGCTCACACAGCAGCCACGTCCTGCTGCTGTATGTAAAACACAACACGCATGAACAGCTGCCGTTTCCTTTGAAAGCTGGACTTTGTCCTCGGCTCAGGGGAAGTGGTGCCTGTCAAACAGGAAGTCAGGTGGACATTTGAGAAAGTTGTGTGAAGTTTCCACCAGCAGGGTGGTTTGTTGACTTGTTTTCTTTTCTGAAAAGCCACCAGGTCTCATATATAGTTGTAGTAATGAGGTAATGAGTGTTTTTTTCTGACACAATGCTATTTATGTGGTAACTTCCTATCTGGTTGGATCTTCACTGTGTGAATAACAACGAATGGTTCGTGAAGTCGCTCACAATCATTGTGTAGAATGATGGAGAATCATGAATCCCTCTTTTGTTTAATCTGGGGTATAAAACTTCTAGCCCTTCCTTCTTCTGCCTTGTTATTTGATGGCGACAATATAATTCAATTGGGTCAATTCTGTTTCATTTATTTTTTTCCACAAATGCAAATTTACAGTTGAGAAATAATTCCATGAAGAAAGTTGAGGATTTGCTAAAGGAAATGACAGCAGAAGCAAAAGGCCCCATTCACACAACGTTTCAAGTGAAAGCACATGATTTTGAATTTTCGTTTCAGAAAAATGTCATGTTTACGGAACAACATTTTGGAAATGGCAGAACCGCTGAAAACAATGTAGTTTTGGGCCTCTAGTGGGTGCTGCTGTTTGCTTTTGTAATGAAACCACACACATGCAGCAGAGAACTGGGATTGGGATTAGCTAAACCCACCATGACGTTATACAGGGTTTGATTTCTGATTGGCTCGTTGGAGCAACACACTTTTTAAAAACTGAAACAAGCCAGGGAGAGAGATGACAGACTTTCTTCACTTCTGGGGCGTCATTCCAGGTGTGGGGACAGATATTACTTTTGGAAAACCATTATAAAGGGAATTATGTGTAATATGAGCCCTTTAACAAGGGGAGAACACAGACATTCTCGTAGACAGACCACCAAGTCTGGAGTTAAACTTTGTTCTTGTCCAACTACTGAGCATGTGCAGAGCAGCTAATGACGACGGCCGTGGAGCTCATGTGCAGTAGCAGCGTTTCCGCCATCTACATGAAGACAGAGCCAGAGCGTTTTGAAAGAGAGCATTTTCCCCTGTTTGCACAGAGACCGTTTTTTCAAAAAGTTGCAATCTCTGTGTTTGGACTTGAAACTGAAAGTAAAGCTGCTCTATTGTCATTTGCAGTCAAACAGTAATTTGTCAGTTGAGATGAGAAATGTAGTCCACCAGGTCGAGCTGGTCTGAAGTGGGTTCACTCTAGTGTTTGCTACCATTTTTCTGTCACGTGTGTTCAGCCAACATGCAGCCTGTGTGAAAATCCCGCCGCTCGTCTTTCTCGCTCACCGTTGACCTTTTCCAAGCGAGCGCTCTCGTCTCGCAGGTGTAATCATTAACAATGGCTCAGTTCTGCTCTGTGTCTCGATGCTGTCTCACTCCTGTGTGGAGTGAGCCGTCTGCAGTGAACGACTCTCGAGATCTGAATCACTTTTCTGCTTTGGTTCAGGATCGTCTTGCATTTCTTTGGAAATGTTTTCCATCTTCCTCAACTTGATCTGGTGAAACTTCAGCTCTGGACATATTCTTTTTTTAATTTTCCTAATTTGTCAATGGTCTGTCCTAAAAATAGTAACTGAAGTCAGTGAATTGTTGCATTCACTGTTGCAGAAGTCAACTTGCGTTCTGAGCTTGAACACCAACGAGTCATTGAAAAGAGAAGTGCAGGTGAGCCAGCTTCAGAGCTCCCTGGTTGTGACTGGGCCTGCTGGATATAGCGCTGGTGAGCTGTGTGCTCTCGTCTCAGGAAACTGACTGTAAATCCTGCCGGCTGCTGCGAGCCACATTCCCCGAGCATCTCTGCTCTGGTGTAAGTGTCTTGCACACATACCCCCGTGGTAAACCAGCATGGACACATTGGTCTGTGTAAAGACCTCCTTATATTTGAAGATGGAACTGGCTTAGACCAGTTTGGACTTACAGAAGATATCACCTCTCTTCTAAACACCCCGTCCATCCTTTAAGGGGTCACATTGGGTCTGAATCAACCCCAGAGCAGATTAGTCTTATTAAAGATGAGCTTGGTCGAACTCTAACATATCGTAGAATTGCATGATCAAACAACAAAAACTGATTGATACCTTCCACCTCACCCTCCCTCCTCTAGCCTCTAGCTGAAAAAAAAGATTAACAGTAAATAAATTACTAAGTTAAAAAGAGATGCAGACAAACTAAAGTAATAGAAATGGAGGTAATCACAATTATGACCATGAGTATGAGATAAATGAATCCATACCTGCCATATGTGTTAAGATCAGCCTGGAAATAAGTTGGCAAAACTAACAGGTTCTCCTTCTCTTACCCAGGCATTGACTGTATGACGACATCCATAGTTTTGAGAAAGATAAAGTCTGTGTGTCATTAATGAGGCAAAGGCTATCACCTTGGCTTGTGATGTGGAGACATTTTGCAAAGATCGAGATGCGAAAGGAAGGTGATATTAATGTCCTACACATGCATGAAAGGACCTCAGAGAAACTATTTAAAGCCTGGCAATTCCAAAATGTGTGGCCTCCGGTAGCGTAACTCTGTTGGCATCTTAAACAGGCTGGACTAACATCAGGATATTTTTTTGCAAACTCGTCCTTAGAGTAGTGAAGATGATGCAATACCTTAAATTGAATTAAGCGTTGTCTGATACATATGGAAAGTTTCATGATTAGATCTTGTTAGGTGGAACTTTTCATTGACTAATGATCAATCAACAACAGACAAACTTGTGGGTTGTCAATAGGACAGCAAAAACGATGCTGTTTTCAGTCGATCGTTGTCATGTAAATTGGGCCTAAATGTGCCCATCAAGTTGGTCGTTGTGCGTTTTTATGGTTTTTGCTCTTCTGTTATAGCTTCAGCTTCATGCAGGACATTCTGGACTTTTCTCTGGTCAGTTTGATGCTGCTGTGTTTGAGTCTGAAACATTCTTTGCAATGTTGAGAGCCAGTTTGCCTCCGTCCTTCAGACACTCTTAAAAGATGTTTATAATGGATCCTATTGCGTGTCAAGCTAGTGTGTATGCTAAGCCTCTAAACATGGACGCCATCCAGTAACGACAGTGTTTCACAGTCTCAGGAGGCCGTGGTTATTTTTCCATTGATGGTGGCATCTCGATCATTGTGAACCACTATCGTCTTCACGTTAATAGATCCGGATTGTAAAATGCTGCGTAGCTTGCACAGGGTCGTTATCAGCCCTGCCACTCCCTGACCAGGAGAGGAGAGGAGGAATGTTTGAGCCAGCGGGAGTCGGGTGGAGACTGTGGACTCTGTCCAGGGAGTCCCCACCCCGTCTGGAGGGTTTATTTGAGGTCCTGTCAGATTGGCCCGGGTGGGTCAAACAGGGCTGAGATGAAAGCCGAGAAATGTTGTGGAGGTCCAGAGATCCTTGTAAGACGAAACCCATTCTTGAAAATCCTCAGCTGGCCTGATACGTGCTAAATCCTGCTCTCCCGTGTGTGAGTGTGGGTGTGTGTGCGCGCCTAGGCATGTGTGCGCATGTGTCTGTGTGTGTCCCTTCTAAAAGTATTGAAACTTTTTAATTGCTTCATCTTTGCTGGTGACTCAAAACATTTGTCTTTGATATTGGAAGATATTCGGCAGCTTTGATTTCAGGTATTTACATCTGGATCATAATTTTAGAAGAACTTTTCATTTGAGCAAAAGTATTGCAGACTGATTATTCAGTCAACAAATCGGATGTAACATTGATAGTTTTGGATTTTGGTTTTCCATGTGCAGACGGAATTTAAAGTGGGAAAACCAGAGAGGAGCTGCAGGTGTGCTCAGTACCGGAAATATGTCAATGAAAAACCAGAAAAGTTGTGGGAAACAATCGAGTGACATCAGTAAAACCGTCCAGAGTGCAGAAAAGAAGCAATCACCGTCAGAGGCTTTGCCACCGGATGTAAACATTTCATTAACAAGAAGTATAGGAAGACTCCGCTTGAATTTACAAAGAGTTGCGAAGATCAGCCTCAAAACTACTGGAAATAAACTTTTATATATTGAGAGAAAGATGAACCTTTCTCAAAGTGGTGGAATAAAGAAAGGATCTGCTTTTGTTCAGGAGTCAGTGGTTTTTCTGGAGCAGATGATGTTTCACCTGAAGGCTGCAGCAAAATGAACTCACAAGACTACAGGAACAGTTTTTCAGCCAACTGAAAGATAGACGCAACCAAGCTGATGGAGCTCCTTCATCAAGCAGCAAGATGAGCTGAAACACTGTTGGAACAACCGAGGAGGTCGTCAGAGACGAGGAATGGCAGGATGAATTTACAGAACTGAACCCTGGAGCATCAATTCAGACTGAAGAGACAGAAGGCTGAAAAAACACAAAAGAGGAATACAAAGGCTTGATGGTGCCATGTCAAAAAGCAATGGATCTGAAAGTGACTATTAAGTCTCTTTATTATCACTTTATTGTGTATTATGTCTCCCTTTTTCAATACTTGTGCTTACAGGAGTAGATTTACAGTTGCTATCTGCTAATTTATGTATCATATCTCATATTAAAGCGAGATGTCATGTCTTGTGTCATATTTATCATTTAATGTCATGCTTTCAGTCTACAGTAAAAAGCTGCTGGCCTCACTGTGCTGATAGAGGCTCTGTGTGAAGTGTGGTAGGTGGACAAAGAAAAAATGTACAGGGGCAGGGATCACGGGTCTCAGGGCTTTTGATTGGATGGGGAGGGCGTGCAGAGCTGTGCGGTCCAGTGGTCACATGACGTTTTATGTCTCGTTCTGGTCAATCATTTAACTTTAAAAGATATACAGTGTAACAGCACTGCTGTCACATGAAAACGACTACTGCAATGAAAGTGTTGGGCGGTGAGGTCGTTTTTTCCATTGCTCTCTGTAGGTTACTGAACTCGCTCTCTCTCCCTGGCAAGTCCAGCAATAAGGAAGAGGAAGCTGCAGCACAGGACATGCCACTGAAAAGCAAGCAATGCTCCTCACAAGTCATGAGTCAAAGACGGCACACCACACAAGGCAGAAAATGAGAAAACATCATTGACAGACAGGATCTGAGAGCTGAAGTCCTCATGCCCCCTGCTGTCATTGTGGCGGAGCGTTCAGTGTTGTTCTGGGTCTTTAAAACTGAGCTTCTGAAAGCACCGTAAAAGGTCCACAGACCTGCATGTCTCCTCCACTGCTCCTGTGCCCCTAATAAACAACTTCATATCAAGAAAACAAAAGTGAAGTTTGGTTTGGGTGAGGATTTGTTTGAACCACATTGAAGCAACTGAGCTGACGTTCAGTGTGAACAAGGCTTTTGAACAGGATCAGAAAACTCTTTGTTACTAAACTTTTAAAGTTACAAAAGTTTTGTCAGAACATAAAAGTAGACTGTTTACACATCAATAGAAGTAAAGTTAAGTGGACCAGTGAATTGTGCTGTGAGAACACAAACTTGATATCCCCGGTGAAGCCAGAGTTAAGCTGTAATATATTTGTGCTCACAGCAACAGGAACGATCTTATCAGCCACCCAAATATAGTACATCATTTGAAAATGTGCATGTTTTTAAACTATGCAAGGATTTGTCCTATTTCTTTATTCTCATGTGTAACACTGAAAAGTGGTTGAATTAGCTCTCTAATGCTAACATGCTCACAGGATGTATTGCTGACGATGTTCTGGAGCACAGGTAGAAAACTTACAGCTAACATTGCATCTGGCGTTTGCTCGACTCTGACATGAAAACAAAACAATCTGTTAAATATTCCAACTTTGTTTTGACTTTGTAAAATCCACAGTACAATTTTTTGAAATTTCAACATTATTTATATTTCCAATGATGCCTCCCGGTGCGAAATGCAGCATTCTCTATAGTCTCCTATAATCTTGTAGGAAGTTGAAATACAACCAGTAAATTAAATCTGACCCTTTTTTGTCCAAATCAGTGAGATGGGAAATCCTCTTTGCAGCAGTATTTCTCCTCAGGTTAATGTTGATGTTTCACAGCCCTGTTGTAGAAACGGCTTTTATATGAATAGTAACAGCAGGAAGTCAATACGCCGCTACCTGGTGTAAAGCGATGAGTGCAGAGGTAAGGTGCTGCAAACGCTGCTAAAAGCTCTGCATCAACATGACATTATTCGAATCTAGTTTTTTTACGGCAGTTCACCACACATGACCTTTAATCATCATGAGCCTGCCAAGAAAAGTCAGAGTTAAAACAACCTGAAATGTGGCTAAGCAGAGATCTGCTTGTCCAAACCTTCTGTGTACAACTGTATCAGCTTGATGAAGTAACTCGATAAAGATTTCCCAATATGTACAGTGTGTTTACAAAGGAATCTGTACATGCGCACACACACTGGTGTGTGTGCGCATGTACACTGGTGTGTGTGCATGTCTATCTGTTATGCATGCCTGTGTGTTTGTTTGTGTGTGTGCGTGTGTGTGTTTTAAAAATAGGTTGAAGCATCATTGTGCTAGAGTTGGACTCTGTTTACAGATTTAGCTTCTGTCCTGTTTTTCCCAGCTCGGTAAACATGCCTGGTATGAGAGTGTTCAGCATCACGCAGGCAGCAGGAGGACGACCCTGCAGCTCGGGTCAGGTCCTAGTCTGACTAGATCCTAATCCTAGTCTGACTAGCGCCTGGTCCTCGTCTGACTAGATCCTGGTCCAAGTCTGACTAGATCCTAATCCTAGTCTGACTAGATCCTGGTCCTAGTCTGTCTGAATCCTTTAACAGGAGCTCAAAGATTATTACGTCCACCAATGATGGAATAAAATCATCTGGATATATTTGTTTGTCTGTCTGTATGTCTGTTAGCAAGATTACATAAAAATTACTGGACATATTTTGTCAAAAGCTTCACTACAAATAGATAATAGGCCATGGAAGATTCCATGGAACTTTGGAGGTGATCTGAATCTGGGTTCTGGATCAGGATTTTATTTTATAGGCTTTTAAGGATTATGTCAAAACTACATGACAAATGTTCACTGAGTTTTTACCACTGATAGACCTTTGGCAGAAATCTCTGATTGCTCTTGATTCTGGGTGTGGTCTGCATGGCAGTGACATGAGGACGTGACTCGTTAAAGCCCCGTACGCACTGTGTGATGTTTGGCCATCGCGGACAACAGAGGTAACGTGATGTAGAATGTAAAATTTTAGTAGATTCTGCTAGTAGAAGAACATATTTCAAGCTCCCTTTGCAAAATTGTCATCCCAAGTCGGCCTCTCTCCGAACACGGCTGTATCCATATGCTTCTCCTGTTTTTGGTATTTATCTTCAAACACAGATGCCACGATGGTGAGGGTTCCATTCAGGTTTAATGCTTTGGACATGTTGTTATTGCAGAAACCTTACAGGAGTGACTGCTTATTATAAACATCAGGGTTTCACAATGAACTTTAGGTTGTCGTGTTCTGTAAAAAAGCTCAGTACATGTGGACATATTTAGAATGTATTTTAAAAGATGTGTTGTGAGTCTTTATGCCGTTATTCGACTGGTCATCCAGTGTGTCTGAGTGTGGCTTCTGAACTGAAGACTGACATTTCTTCTTCTCGAGATGATCAATTAAGAACAACTGTTGCTGTTTGTCTGCTCGGCAGCCACAGGCGGTTTGCCTCCAACATGCAGAAAGTGAAGTGTGGTTCATTTGACCCGTCTCACACCCGGGTTAACATGTCGGCTGCAGCTGCTCTGCTGCCAAATACCTCCAAACACTGTGTGAATATTCTTTCATGTGACTCGTACATGATTCACTTTTTATGTGGTCATAAGTCCTTCCAGGTGATGCACTAGTATCCAGATGAACAAAAGTACACAGAGACATCAGGTGTTGGAAAGTGGCTGACGTTGGCATTAGTTTATACGTCTGTTTACTTCTGTGAAATCACTGACTCAATGACAAATGCCTCAGAAATCTGTAGCTTCCTTCTATCTGTCCATTGGGACTGCTTTGTCTTTATTACAGTACAGGTTTTGTAAAATGTGAGGAATTGTTTCCATACACTACATTCATGCTCTGGACGTCTGCACATTCTGACCAATCAGATGAGTCCTGCTGATCCAGACTCACACCCACCAAGTAGACGCGAGTGTGTGAGGTCACAGAGTGTTTATGGAGTGTGTAAGTGTGAAGGTGGTTGTTCTTAAAAAACTCTTGGCATGTTGAATGAAACTTCAGGATTGTATTTTCTGACTCCCGGGAGTGAAAGGCAGACTTTAGTAGATAATGTATTGAATTCAGGTGTTCCATTTTTCTCCTGGAGCTCAGAAAGTTTATCTCCTCATAACTCAGTGAAAGCTCCATAGAGCCACTACAGAGGAGCTGTAGAGTCACTTCCTTCCTTTTTCCTCAGTCTGCTTCCTGCAGTTAGTCAAGACAGGAAGAGGAACTTTCCTGTGATCTGATGGTCGCAGGCAGCAGTGTCAGGTTGGTGGAGGTGGAGTGTGTGGGGTGTGTGTTCACCCTGATTAACTCTCTGTGTGTCCACAGATCTTCACCATCTTCGCCTTTGGCACTGCAGGAGGTTACTCCGGGAAAACTCACTTTTCGGTCAACTGTGAAAGCCAACAGATGCAGAACATCTCAGTGCCCTTTCACTACCCGTTCAGGTACAGTCACACTGCAGAGCCATGTCCCACCCACACCCAACCACCCTGCACCGAACCCTGCAGCTCCTTGCCTCCTGCCTTACAGTTATTTACATTCATTTTTTTGAACACCTGCTCACTGCAGGCATTTAGAAGCTCCATGAAGCTTTCAGAAAATGTAAATCAATCATTTCTGTTCTTGTTTCCCTTACACTGCAGACTAGCTTTGAAAAGGATTCTCATCTCACAGTTGAAGGTGACAGTGTGAGATTCAAAGTGTATATCAATTATCTATATGAATGTAAATTGAGTTGATTTGAATGTATCAACATTTTATTAAAAAAAAATGTTATTACAATATTGGATGAAATATTTCTTAAGGACGACAGAAACAGAGAAATAATAGCGTACTAAACATGATGTATAGATTTAAACTGCCAGCCTCAGGATGAGCACAGCCCCTTTGCCCCTCCCTGGGATGTGGAGCGCCCCGCAGGGGGTCCAAGCCTGCAGGCTGAGAAGCTGCTGCTGGTTTTTACTGCCATCATCTGGTGAGAAGAGAAGTGACTCCACCTGTCTGTTGGCAAACGAACCACACCACAACACATTTTAAAACCGGAGTCCACATCAGTTCAGTTACTCCAGTAACCTTTGAAGAACCAAAACTTCTCTGATCTCTCCAACATTCACAAAAAATATTTCTTAAAAGTTTTAAAGTCAAATTAAGACCATTTCAAAATATAAACATTTTATTGTTGCCTCTCGACACAATAAAACACCTCAAAAGGCTTTTTTGAGTTAATTTCTTTAGTTGCCTCCAGAAATCTTCTGTAAGATGTGAATTCTGCTTCACCCTTTATGTCTTTAATCCTGCGGCTGTTAGCATCCACTGTTTGAATCCTTCTCCAGATGTAGTTTGCTCCAGAGCAAGTGTGCTCCAGATGCAGGTTTCTAGATTTGACAGTCTAATAAGAGGACGTTGGTGTCTTGTAGCTGGATAACCTCAGCGAAGCCCCTCAAGCCAGATGTTTTCAACCCTGGCAACACGTGATGGCTGGGGGGGAAAAAGGATTGGATTAACGCTCTGATACAAATATACACTACTTGAAGCAGCACCCATATGAGATTAGCTATCGACAAAGTCCAAACGACTTTAGTGTCATTTCACTGAATGTGCAAAGAGATCAGTGAAAGAAGAGTTGGACGATATATTCAAGACCACACTGACCTCAGTTTTGAGCAATGTGAGCTCTTCCTTTACCTCTCATCATGTTGAAGGTGCAGATAAACTCTGGTTGTTTATTTGTCTCTGAATGCTCTGACCTTCTCTCCCTCTGCCTTCATTGGACAGAGGAGTGAGCCAGGTGAGGCCTTGTTTTTTCCGACTTCGCTCGTGCACAAACATCAGATCTTCTCCTGACTCCTCCCTCCCTGTCTGCTCCTCCAGGTTGCCGGAAACCCAGTACAGCATCGTGCTGTGTAACAGCACCAAACTAAACCTGTTCCTGCAGGGCGACTTCTCCTCCCCGGCCGAGTTCTTCGTATGTGTGGGGGTGTTTGGCTTCCTTTACTGCACCGCCACTCTGATCCTCTACCTGGGCTTCCAGCACGTGTACCGTCAGACCAGCCGCGGCCCCGTCATTGTGAGTCCTGGTCTCCTCTGGGCGCTGCTCTCAGCAGCAGCATGCAGCTAACGTCCGCTCGCTCTTTCCTCTACAGGACCTGGTAGTGACCGCCGCCTTCGCCTTCCTCTGGCTGGTGTCCTCCTCGGCCTGGGGCAAAGGACTGACGGACATCAAATGGGCCACAAACCCCAACCACCTGGTGGAGCAGTGCAACAGCGATTGTAAAGCCGGAGAGTTTCCCTACATGGGCCGCCTCAATGCCTCCGTGGTGAGTGAAGTAATGTTTATGTGTCGTGTAAAGACCCTGAGCAGGTAAACGGGTTCTGATCAGTGATCAATGATTCCTCAAACAGACTGTGGTTCATACAGATTCTTTCAAATGTTTCTACACTGCTGACGTTTTAGCTGCAGTATTGCTCATGGGATTAGATAATGACCGATAGTTTGGAGGAGTTTTTATCTGTGGGCCATCACATCTCTGATCACGTGCACTACGTCAGTGAAAGCTGATTAATTTTTGTTGAATTGGTGCTGTACACCTTGTATGATAACAGATTGTTGTCACTCGCTGATTTCCTGTTCGTCTCAAACAATACCCTTCTAAAAAGAAAAACAACAACAACATTAATAAGCGTTTTCTTTGATAATTGTAAATTGATGCAATAGCTCAAGTCTTTTTTGATCCCATTCTGTCCATCCAATCAGGACATTCTTAATTTGAAAAGTTTTGCTGTAGTAGAAGCACATTGCAGAGCACCTCGTCGTCGAAGGCTTTCAGCCAGCCTCTGTCATGTCGCTCCTGGACGAAGCTCCGCCTCTTGCACCACTTCAATCAACTCATAGAGGAAGACAGAATACAGCAGGTTTGGAAAATGGTTCATGCAGGTACAAAATGATTCAAATCCACCTTCATCCTAATGGGGAGACGCCATGGAGACTCTGTCCTGATGACTTAATGGTGTTCCCAGCATCGCTGATGCTATGAGGGAACATTAGTGCCAGTGGCGCAAGAAAAGCTTGATCGATACTGAAATATACACTGAGGTTTCAGAGCAACTTGTGCGCCCATCCAGACAGGTCTGCTTCAAGAAGATCTTCATGTTCCAGCACAGACTGCCTCCATCTCAACAACATTTGAAGCACCATAAAGTGAAAAGTACAGATTCTGAAGTCCTGGAAAACATTCCTCTCACTAACTGCTCTTCTCACACTTCTTTAAGGAGAAGAAAAAACATTTGAGGATATGAGCTGATATTTCGAATCAAACAGGAAAAGGTGTCAGTTTCAACCTGTCATACAGTCCTGCCCCGTGACGTTTCAATATCTCCTGAAAGAAATCAATCAAGTCAAGCAACTTCTTTTCTACAAAGAACTTCTGTTTGATGCAAAAGAGCAAATGACAAACAACAATTTAAAACTTCCAATCATCTTGTATACGGTTTAATCTGGTGCAGAGTCACGGAATGCTGGAGCTGATCCCAGTTTACATTAAGACTCACCTGTGATGGATCACAAATCAGAATCACTTGTGATCATTTATTTGTGTCCATGTGACATGAATTAGCCAATGAATGATGAATTAAATTTTTTAAAAGCTCTCCAGTTATTCCGTGTTCGTTTGTCACAATGGTGAAGACAAAAGGACATCAGAAGAGCTATTATTAGCATACACAAGATGCGTACACAGGGGCGTAAGTTCATCTCCTAAAACCTCGGTATCCCCTTTCCAAAATGCTTGAACAGTGTGTAATGTTAAGAAGCTTTCCAAGCCCGGAGCTGTAAAGAACATCCTGCAACGTGGAGGTCAGAGAACAATTGATGAGAGAAGTCTTCAAATTTTTATGTGATTGGTGGAAAAAACACCATGTCAAAGACCTGAAGTCCAACCTGGGACCGTCTGGGGTCATGGTTTCAACAAGTACCATGCACCGCATACTAAACCAAACAGGGCTTTCTGGGCAAAGGCCAAGGGAGACATCATTGATGAGGAAAAGACATAAAATAAGAACCCTGGACCTATACCAAAGATTACCTGGACCAACCTCAGTCCTTCTGGGAAAAAGTTTTGTAGACAGATGAAACAAATAAGCTTTTTGTCATTGCATGCAAACAGTTTACAGAAGGAGCAATGAAGTCTACAAGGAAACAAACACCCTACCAACACTTCAGCATGGTGGAGGAACCATAATGAAAATCTTTGGTTTGAGCTGAAATCTGCCACTGGAGGAAAAACAATCCTGCAAACGTTGAAGAGCTTGAACAAACTGCAAAGGAAGATAATCCCAGCTGAAAAGTGCAATAAGCTTATTGATGGCTACAAGAAGCGCTAGGAGGCCATCATCACTGCCAAAGGATCTGGCTTTCTATTGATTTCTGAAGATATTTTACAGGTTGTGCATAAAATGAAGGGGCGCTACAAATGAGTGAGCGGGATTCCATGTAGTGTATGTTGTGTTTGAAATGACTTTGTAGGAATTAAATGTCCATTACAGTGTTAATATATCAGGTTGGACATGATGGAACAACGTGACACACACCTCCTGCTCATGTTTCTGTTTCCGTACCTTTCTCCAGATTTTCGGCTTCCTGAACCTGATCCTGTGGGCCGGAAACTGCTGGTTCATTTATAAGGAGACTCCTTTCCACAAGGATCCCAACCAGCCGGCCACCGTAGAGGAAGGCGGAGTCCCCGGCCACTAACCACCTGCCACCTCACTCAGGGTGATTGACAGCTCAGCCATGCACCCGCCCATCAACGCCTCTGTGCCCATCTCATGTTAACCCAGAAAAAAGCAAACACAAAACACTTGTTCTGGCCGTCACACTGATCGTTAGTTTCAGGTAGTCCCCAGTCACTGAGCAACACTTCAACCATTTCTCCAGAGTCGTTCATCAACGTTCCACACAGCAGGCAGAATTACACTGAGCATGATCACTCATTTCAGTTCTTTATACACCGACACTGTGTAACCGTGTAACACTGACACTTTGTGGCATTGTGTAACTCTGAGTAACACTATAACTCTGAGTAACACTGTAACTCTGAGTAACACGGTAACTCTGAGTAACACGGTAACTCTGAGTAACACGGTAACTCTGTGTGACACTGTAACACTGTGAAACACTATTACTGTGGAACTCTGTAACACTGCAACATTAACACTGTAACACTATGTAATGCTGTGTGACACTGTAACTGAGAAACACTAACACTGTGTGACACTGTGTGACTCTGCGTGACACTATAACGCTGAGTGACACTGGAACACTGTCTATTACTGTGGAACAATGTGGAACACTGTAAATGAAATGTTCCAGCATTCACAAAGTCATAAAGTGATGAAATGTGTTGTCAATAACCTCAAAGTGTTCTGCCCTCCAGCCAAGGTGAAAACACAAACCAAAAAGATTTTTTCTTATATGACTAAAGGAAGTGTTGCTGTAAGAAACATCCACAACAGATCTGCAACCAGAGACCCTCCAAATCCTCTAACATCCTCGTCACACACAAACTGAACAAAAGCATTAGCTTGAGAGACGTTTACACTGATGACTGTGATCGGACGTCTCAGTCGCCTGCTTCACCAACGCAGAGCCTCTCTTTAGTTTACACCAGCATTTCATCATCCAACCACAAGATGGAAACACTCCTTCCACGGCCCACTGTAAAGCATTATTGTGGTTTATTTATGAGCTCATCAAGAAGTGAAGCGCGACTCGAAGATCTGAAAAAGGCTGTGATGCATTTATTCTGCAGTTTGTGCTTCAGATATAAAGTTTAACTCTTCTAATTAACACTATCAGTCCTGGACAAAGTGACCTGGATGAATCCAGCCAAACGAGATGCAGTTTTCTTTTTTTAATGAATTTTTAGTTGTTGGATTTGTACAAATAAAATCTTGCTTATTGAAAGTTAAAGCATGAAATTTGATTATTTTATCTGTTCATCTGTGTTAATGTGTCAACTTAAAACCGACTTATACCAGAGGTCTGGAGCTGTGAAGCCCCATGAGGCTCATAAACCAGGAGGCAAAGTTAGATAATAAACAGATAAAACATGATAAATGCAACTTCAAATAGTTTTATTTACCACATTCTCATATTAAAAGCACAATAACATTATTCTGTATCATATATTTAACTCATTTGGTGCTGCCTTAGTTACTTTAATTGAAACATTAAAGTTTACTAATGTTTTTTTTTTTATTATTATTATTTCTACACACATATAAGCCAGTTTTGGTCAATGAGCGTTTTGTTTCTCACCCCAGCTTCACATTATTCATGCTATCTTGCATTAGTTGGCATTTAGCCAAGCAGAAAAGCTCTATTAAGCCACACTTAAATTCTGAATCCAGATGGAGTTTATAGTAAAGAAATATGTCGTCATAGATGATGAAACGCCCACTAAAACACGTTTTAGGAGAGGTTTTCACACTTTTCCATCGCAAGGCTTTGATCCATTCTGCAGAAGACACAAGTATTTTCTAGATTCACATTCACGCTTTGAAAGCTACAGCTCGGATTTTTCACTTCTCCCGACTTCGCAGCCCTCTCAGCATGATGCCGCCGCCGTGCTTCACTGTCTGTATTGTGCTTTGTGTTTTGTTGTACATGCCGGTGAATAACGATTACTTTGCAACACATTTACAACACATTTCTCCACATGAGAGTTGAAGGTGTTTCCGTCTTCTGGTCTGATGTTAAAAAATGCCAACTTGAACTCAAATTGAACTCTAAATTGCTTTTATGTGTGAGCACAGCATCAGGCTGACCCTCGTTTGCAGCGATGGTGCTCAGTGTTGTTATTTACATGCCGTTCAAAGCCATTTTTAAAGCCAATGTTGAGTTTTTGTTCTCCCAGTGAGAAGTGCAGCTCCCCTTCAGCTTATTTCGCCACATATTTTGTTTCCACCATGGGACATGGGACATAACTGCTGTATTTTTGTTTTCCTCATTTGGCCTGTGGAGCCGCTTTACATGGAAGCTTCCAGCCAGCGTCTCACATGATCACTTTTTGTACTGAACTCCTGCTGAAGACTGTTGTCAATATTTTCATTGCACTAAGAGAAAATGATTAATCTTGATGAAGTAACTACACGTTGAATGTTGCCTCTGTAGGAAATATAAGAATGTGTGTTGGAGTTGATGGAAATAAAGTTTACTTTATCACAGTGAAATCTGACACATTGGGTTTTAATTTTTTTCAAGATGTGAGCAGGTTTTGATGTATTTTATTCAAAGTCTTTGTTCTATGCTGACGTGTGTAAAACAGTGCTGGATCTTTGGGGTTCTGTCTGTCTGGAAACTTTTGAAGCGTTCTGTCAAAAGTTTTGGGTTCAGACAGATGAAAGTATTCATGGTTCCTTCCACCTCAAATCTCATTGTGCAGTTTCACTGATGTGATGCTCAAAAAAGAACGAATTGTTTCAGATCTGAGTCTCCTGCACGCTGCGTTTCACCTCAGTGTGGAACGCTTCACTTCAGTTTCCTCTTGGAAAGATAACCGCAATTAAGTCCAAATCAAGAACAATAGAGCATTTCACTCATTTACCTTCACAACCTGCCGCTCCATCAAGAGCGCTGATAGTTGAACATAATCTCACTGTTGAAACAACAATAACTGCTATGATTGCTAAAACACTGATAAATGGTGGAAGCCTCTGAAAGAGCTCAAATGGCTGAAATATGAGTTCTAGAAATGTTAAATCTGCTTTTATGGGCTGCAGCGCTGATCAGTTGTATAAAACAGTCGAGAAGATGGATCCATGACCGTCTGAACCAGCTGATTATTGGTGACGTGACGTTTTTTTTTTGCAGGTGGTGTGGAGACACTGTTAGCTTTTCCTCTTTGTATTCTCTGAGCTCTATTTGTGTCAGACTGTAGGTGCACTACATGTTAGACTAGAGAATATCTTCATCCTATTAAATGGTGCTGGGTCCCTTAACATGGACACCATTAGACACACAGACCCCCTCCACCCCCCGTGATGTCGACATCGCAAATATAACTGGTAACAGTTAAAAGAATTGGGACTCACTGTGACATATCGACTTAATGTAAAACTAGCACAATGGCTAAATGTGAAATCTAATTTTCTCACGTGATACAAAGACTCGCCAAATCATCCATTTTTCAGATAATTGAACATATATGGCACGAACTAAAAGCTGATTGTATGCCAAATCATTTACTTATGAAATACTGTGTCGATCTTAATTGTGTCTAAAGATATGCTTGAGTAAAATATGGCACGGTATCAACAATAAACACTCGTATCACAATACATGATCATGAAGTTTATAAATGTATATTCTTGGCAATTCTCCATGCATTTGGCTAAGATTTATATACAACAAGAAAGCTTAATACCTCAGCTTTCATCTCATGCAAAAGTAAATTAGTTGGACAAATATTAGTGAAGATATATATTTCTCCAAGTGATGGATAAACCATGGAAACCAATATGTTATTTAACTTGAAATTAAATTGAAATGTCACTTGTTTTTGGTTATCAACAGGCCTGCACTTTCAAAATGTACATTTTGTCTGTCAGAATTTCCCCCCATACAGTATGCAATGTTTAATATGTCTCAACATGTGCAAGGAGTAATCCAACACCAGTTGTTGTTGCTGTTTATACTGTGCCATATTTTACTGAAGCATATCCTTAGGCACTATTAAGATAGACATATTATTTCAAGAGTAAATTGTTTGGCATACAATCAGCTTTCAGTTCATGCCTTATATGATCAATTATCTGAAAAATGTATGATTTGGTGAGTCTTCGTATCATGTAGCAAATTTACAGATTTGGAGTCAAGAGGACTCATCGTCGTTTTCCAGAAACCAGTTTGAGAAGGTTTGATCACTGTGAGCAGGAAGTCTCATCAGAAGATGATCCACTGTGGTCGTGAAGAGATGGACAAGGTCAGCATGAATGATTAGCAGTAAAGATCAGGTCATGAGATGTTCACCCTGACCGGCACGTCAACATGTTCCTCAATCTGCGGCTTCTCTTCCAGACTGACCAAAGCTGCGTTGTGCAGGATTATGGTGTATGTGCTTCCATCACAGCTCTGCCAGGCTTAACCATGCCGAGGATTAGAGACCAGGGGAAGTGTGTTCACGTGTGTGTGCCGGTGACTTCTGATCGCCTCTGAGGATCACACTCCTCCCACGGACAAACATCCTCTGGTCTGTGGACAGTTTGATCTTCAGTTTGATCTGGACTGAAGTCTGGACGTCCTCAATCGTTCTGAGCTGGAGAAGCAGTCTGATGACAAACGCTGTTGCATACATACTGACTTGTTAGTTCCTGGGACGGTCTCATCATAAAAGAAATAAATCCAGACCTCAGTCTTCTCTCTGTGTGTCTATATGACAACTGAACTTGTAAGAAATGGTTTCCAGACTGCAATGTTTTCAAAAAGTCTGTGAAACAGGAAAACTACCATTGACTACACCATTAATGGAGACATTTCTTTCATACAACAGATCCTGGCATCCCAACTATTATACAGTAGGTTACAGTAGGTAACAGTGGGTCACTTTGTTGAAGCACATGGATTTCTACTTGGTCTTTCACAAAACACTGGATTTGTTGTATTTTGTATGTTTGGGATGTGTGTGTGCTTGATGTTTGTGATGTTTGCGACGTGTGTCATTGTAAGGTGTGTGTTTAAAGTTTGTGACGTGTGTGTTTGGGATATTTGCAATGTGTGTGATTTTGATGTGTGCGTCTGATGTTTGCGAAGAGTGTGTGTTCGAGAGAGATGTGATGTGTGTTTGTGATGAGCGTGTGTGTTTGCAATGTGTTTTATGTTGACGGGTGTGTGATAGTGATGTGTGCATCATCAGGAGACGATTGTGTGTATCAGGTTATGTATGTGTGTTTGTGTTGTGTACCCTCTAAAGTGGAGGCTGCACGTGTGCACGCGCCCCGGCCTCACAGTGTGTGGGTGTCCCCAGAACGCGCACGCAGGAACTTCCTTTCCTATCGAGAACGCGCCTCATGACGTCAGCGGCTTGCCGCGCAGTGATGATGGCGGTGCGTGAACGCGCAGTAAAAGTAATGGCTGCTCTGGATCGGCGGGTGCCTAGCCTCGATGAATTCGTGGGTCAGAGCTGGACCGCCTGGGCCGACTGGGCCGGCGTGACGGCGGCGGAGGGTAAGGAAGCTTGTCGAAGCAAACACCGGCGGCCGTGAAGCCGTTTCGGCGAAGCGCCGTGGTTTATATTCGTGGAAACGGAGCGCGGAGCTAACCATGTTACCCAAACAAAGACCCTGCCGGGTCCTAGTGCTGGGTGGGTAACATGTCGCTCCCTGCCTCCTCCGGCTGCAGACAGCACCAATATCACCGATAGCGGGTAAAACACTGCCGCCGTGACGCCCGTTCGGCCGCTGGGAGCCGTGAAAGCGGCTGCCAGCGCCTAACGGAGGGGTCTCGTTTCCGTGCGGGCAGCCGGGTGGCGGTGGCATCAGAGCGGAAGGAGGCTGGTGGAGAGGACGGCTGGGCGAGCAACTTCTGGCTGAGGAGGCTAACAGGCTAACGGCTAGCAGAGGAAGCAGCCCAGCCGGACACGACGAGGCGGCAGCAGCAGCAGCAGACACCGGGTCTGGAGGAGAGCAGACACCGGGTCCGGAGGAGGAGTCAGGCTGCCGGCGGCCCAGCTGGCCCAGCCTTTCACATTAGCTACCGTTACCCTATGTTTTTTGGCTTCAGCCCCTCAGTCCCTCTCACAGTCCACCTGGCTGCCTCCCTCCTCTGCTCACTGTAACACCCCCGGGCCACAGGACACCCCAATGTGGCACTCCTCCCCCCGAAAAGTGCTCCTTCACTTCCCCACATTTTCAATATGCTGTTTGGCAAACCTCCAAGAGCCCCTCCATCTGTAACTATCAAATCAAGTCTTCCTCCTCCATCAGCCTGCCGTGGCTGGTGGCAAGCTGTGGCTGAATAAAACTCAGGTCAGCTGCACACATTGGAGACTCACTCTGTTCATGTAGGGTCAAGCTGAAGGCCTGTGAATGTGTATTATATGTCCAGTGGGTTGATTCCTCTTGTTGCAAGTGTACAGGTTTTGGAAACAGCAGATCATCACGGCTTGTTGAGCATGTGTGTGATATGTCATGTTTCAGGGCCCAATTTGGACGATTGCAGCAAGAATGGCAAGAAGGCTGCAGAAGCTATGTCGCTCAGTAAAGAGGGTAAGTGTGCACACCACCAACATCCACACGATGAGAGTCTCTGGTTTTGGATCTGTCAATGCATGAAAACACGACCGATACATGTACATGTACAGACCTGTTGGCCGAATGAGCTGCGCTCGCACTCTCTTAGCTGTGGTGATGCAATGAAGCTGAGGCTTTGCAGGGAATTGGGCACCTTCTGGGCAGCCACAGCTGAGCCGTCCAGTAGACACACCTTCTGTGTGTGAATGCGTCACAGCATGGTATGACGACTCAAAAGAATTGCCTATATGTGTGTTCACCTTCTCACACTGTCAGATTGTATCTACATCACTTTGCACTAACATGACGGAGGAAACTGAGCAGGAGTTTTTCTGTGAGTTTACATGTTCTGGAGGATTTGTTGCAGCTGATGGCAGCTCACAGGAGAGGTTGACATTACATCACAGGGAGAACACAGAGACACACATGTTCACCAGCTATTTAGGGACACAAACTAACCTGACACTAAATGACCCAGTGAAAGGCCCCAGGCCAGGGATTTTCTCTCTATGAGGCCTGATGCCAGTTACTGTAGCTGTGTATCTGCAAGACTGAGGTGATCTGACATGACTCCACACAGCAATAGTATAGTACAAAATATTATATTGCTGGGAAGGAAATTTTATGACAAACTTGGTATAAAGAACATAAAGCATTGTTTCCATAACCACTGTAGTTTTATTAACATAGACGTTTGTGCCAGCATTTGTATTTGACAGTGAATAATTTTACTTATCAAGCTTGAACAAAGGAATTAACATCTGCTTCAAGCAGCAGAAAACTCACACAAGAGTCCAGGAAATCCAGGATAAACTTTAAAGACATTTTTGTGGTAATGTCCATGTAGAAATGTGTTCGAGAGTCTGCTCAGAAGCCTCCAGTTGGACAGTGGTATGGCTATCGGCTCTGTTTTAAAAATGGTTTTACATAAAGGCTCAAAAACGAGTCAGTTGTGAGTGGCTCCACCCGTCTGATGGATCATTCAGTCACACTCGGTTTGAGGAGGAAATCTTGCTCCATGTGTTTGAAGATGGCTTCATGAATGGCTTCCAGTCTGGAAGTGACGTCTGTGTCCATCATAAAACATTACCATTGGGATAAATATCAGGAAACACGAGCAGGGTGGTCCAAAAGAGCAACGTCTTTGTTCAGGAGGAAGTCGTTTGTCAGGCTGGCGTTAAGCCACAGAGTCCTCATTCAGGAAGGATTTCCACGGGAACATCTCCACACAACCAGCCTCTGCACAACGTGAATCTCCATTGTTCTGTTGAATGAAGAAGAACCTCCTTTCCTCCACTGTGCTGCAGAGAAAACATGCAGGAGGATCTTCTCGTCATTTCAGTAATGTCGGAAGCCATCAGAACTGTCCAGGATAAACATTTTCGCATTGGAGGATAAACGTGGCCCTCGTGCGTTGCTCCTTTTGTCTTGTGACCGGAGACCTTTTGTAAAATGTCTTTCAGCTCTTCTGTCAC
Source organism: Lipophrys pholis (assembly GCF_963383615.2). Taxonomy (NCBI): domain Eukaryota; kingdom Metazoa; phylum Chordata; class Actinopteri; order Blenniiformes; family Blenniidae; genus Lipophrys; species Lipophrys pholis. The sequence goes on from NC_137637.1 coordinate 4,490,282, forward strand.
TGATCCAAGCCAGGAGTTTCTGGGCTTCACTCGGCATCAGTCAGGCCTTTCAAGTCAAGAATCAGCCAACCTGTTGGGTCGTTTGACTCAGAGTGATGAAGTCTTTTTGTGACACACTCCTAAGTAAACATTTAAAATTGCTGCAGTGACGAAGCTTTGAGAGACCTTTGTCAACAATCCTTCTACATCCAAAGACAAACATTCTTTTTTACCATCAGGTGTTTCTGATGGAAACAGTTTAGCCGGTTTTTAGGCTACGATCTTAAACTTTAGTCCAGCTGGTGGACAGCCTGTTTCTCAGTTTTTGTTCCTGCTGGTTTTTGTGTATTTTGAAGCTGGACATACAGCCTGGCTTTGACCCACAGAAGGTGAAGACTTGTAGTTCCAGCTTGAACCAGGTCTACAGTGATAGAGACAGACTTCCCCTTCTTTTTTCTCTGTGACCTTTGACCACATCAGCATGCAGTACTGAAGCAGTGTGAAGGATCTGATGGTGATTTGGGCCTGAAGGAAAAAGCTTTGTGTTTACTCTGGCGCCCACAGATTGGAAAACACTGCATTTGAGTCCAGCTCGCTATGTTCAGTTTTAACATCAGACCAAACCTCGTGAAGAAAACTGTGCTGAAAGCATTTTTTTTTCAGTCATTATGGTGAAGACTCGCCAAGCGCTGACAACACGGAGAGAAGGAAGTTTGATGTCGAACTATACTAAAGCTGGTTTGGAGGTGGATATTTCCGCTGTGCCTGGCTTCTTGATTTAAAAGTCATGATTCCACCAACAAAGTGCACTTGAGTCTCCTGACTTGGGTTCAGTGGGAAAACTGCAGAAATGGTCAACAAAAAAGAGGATCTGAGCTGAGCTTTATTGTACAACTCCACCAGAGGAGATGCTACTAAGCAGGAGACGCAAGAACATGGCAGCTGTTTGTGGGCTGAAGGTTTTAAATAGCGAATGAACGTTTGGTTCTCAAAGTTGGGTTAGAAGCAGAAATAATAGATTAAACATCACAATTTGGTCCATGTCAGACAATTTGGTCAGAGCATCTCTAAACCTGCAAGTATTGTTGGGTTTTCTGGTCTGCAGTGGTCATTATCGAGCAAAAGTAGTGTGAGGAAGGGAAAGAGGTGACAAATGTTTTAAGAAAACACAAGATCTCATGTGAGCAAACACGATCTGATTCCATCAGTGGCCCAGTAGAGTCCACGCTTCAATAGTTCTGGGCTGTTCAGTGAGAAATGGAGACAGGTGGTTGTATTTTTATGGTTGACTGTTTGTTTCTTGATAAACCTGGACTCTTCTGAGGATGCACAAACCCAATCCATCAACAGGTCCAACATGTGTTCCCCTCACTGTGATTAGCTGATAAATATCTACATCCAGAGTTCTGCAAGTTTAATCAACCAAAGAGACATTTTCACCACTTTCCACTGAATACAATTCATCTGGAGCCAAAAACCATGGTCAACATTAAAAGTTGGAGAAATAGTTTTGCTCTCCATGCAGTGTTTTTTTTATATATAACATTTGTATAACCTTTCACAATTGAAAATATTTTATTATTATTATTTTAAGCTGCATTTAGTCATTTGGACTACTTTGGCTATTTTAGCTGGGTTTTTTCTTTTTAAATAAAGTCTGGGTTTTTTTAGCTTTTGGCTGTCTTTTCTTTTTAAGTAGATGTTTTAATCAGTCTTAGCTTTTCTTTTTTTATTAACCAGTTTTGCCTGTTTTGATTTTATCGACACCTTGGCAGCTTCTAGCCAGTTTTAACCTGTTGTAGCTGTTTTCCCCTTGACCTTTTCCTGTGGTTTTATGTTTTGGAGTGTTTCAGTAGTTTCTGAACTCATCTCAAAGCAGCAGGCAAAGTGTCAGTCAAAGTGAGTGAGTGTGTCTATGTTGAATTAAACTGTTTTCCTCTGAGTTATGAAATGTCACCTTGATTTACTCAGCTTGAAATAACTTTGCTAAAGTAACTTTCCTGTCTTTCCTCTTATCCTCTTATTTCTTCTTCCAGACATGTCCATCTTCGGCCTGTACCCCGGCCATGATGACTTCTACCTGGTGGTCTGCAGCCACTGTGGTCAAGTGGTGAAGCCGCAGGCCTTCGAAAAGCACTGCGAGCGGAGACATGGGCCTCTGGCCAAGCTGTACGCCCGCCTGCGATCTCCCACCCCTGCACCTCCGCCCCAGCAGAGACCCCACCACGGCCACTCGCCTTCTCACGGGACCAACACCACATCCACCCCCTCATGGGAGGGTCGGGCACAGGCAACAGGGCAGCTCCGGGCTGCTCCGCCCTCTCCTTCCACCCCACCACAGTACAGACACTCCAAGAACTCCAAGGATGGAGTACGGTAAGCACAGCTCAAATATGTCCCACTGAAACCATCAGAGTAGTTAAACAGGAGAAACTGCTCAAATTGCTTGAGATCTAAATCCAGCAAAAATAGATGATTAAAGGTAAAACTGCTAGGAACGGCTGCAGGTTTTGTCTTCTTACTGTAAACAATACTTTTAAGGGATGTTTCCTGAGATGTGCTCTCATCAGTACTCCACCAGTCAAACTGCATCCTGTGAGGATGTTTTTATTTGAGCGTGATGTCATCAGGTGGCAGGTTGGCTGACCCCCCCCCCCCCCCCCCCCCCCCCCCCCCCCGCTCGTGGCTTCACTTCACACAGTTCGCAGTCGGAGCTGCAGGGGCGTTGAGGGTGGAAGTAGCATCCTAGCAACCTTTTCTTTGATCTCGGAGGACTTCTTGGCGATAGTGGAGGCCTCGAGGTTAGAGAGGTGAACTAGAGATCAGAAGTTCGCAGGTTTGAATCACTGAGCACGACCCTTGACCGCTGCTGCTCCCTGGGTTCTGCACTGTGGCAGCCCACTGCTCCTTGCAGTAACTTATACTTAAGGTTAACACTGAATAGACTGGGTTAAATGCAGAGAAGGAATTTCCCCAACGTCATCAATAATTGCTTTCTGAGAAGAGTGTAGTTTTTTGTTGTTTTGTTTTCTTCTGGAGTTATCTTGACCTGCTCCTTCCTGTCTCTTCATCACACAGACATTCCCCGTTGGAGAAGTCCTCCCACAGCAGCCACACGGAACTGTCGCTATTCAAGCAGCCGCCGCCTCTGGAGCCTCCCATCAGCTCTCCTCCCCCGTCACTCAGAGACCCTCCGTGGCCGCACGGAGGCACTCCGCCCGGCCGACCGTCCCCCAGCGACAGGCACCCCATGCAGAGGAAAGACCCCTCCCAGCCTCCGGTGCCGCCGGGCCACCGAACCCCCCGGCCATACAACAAAGTGGCCTCCAGTAAGTACAGCAGAAGAGCAGGCAGATTGAAAGATGTGTGGCGTTCTATCCCTCATCAATATTCGTCGATATTGCGATTCGATGTTCCTCATCTGGGGTCAACTCTGAGTCTGAAAACCAACTCTGTAGTTGTCAATAATTCATGAAAAGTAAAATTCAGCCCCCAAGTATTTCTGAATTTGATAATGAGAGATATAATGCTCCTAAAAAACTACAAAGTTCTTGTGACTTTTAAAACAAGTTTTATTCAAAATAACAACAGGTCTTGTACATACGGAGGACTACAGTAAATATTTGGATGCTCCAGCTTGTCTTCTAACGTGGACATTTATTCAACCATACCAATCCGAAAAAGTATTTGTCAAATTTATTGTTTGTGTCTCAATAATCTGTCGAGTCCCTGAAATCAAAAGCAGCTTTCATAGTTTCCTCAAGATTTCCTGACTGTTAACTCACCACTTCTCATTGTAATGTGTTCAGATTCCATTTACTGGACATTTATAGCCGGTAAAATGCAAAAGAAAGGGTCCTTTTGTTTGAAAGAAAAAGTTACACATTTTTCTTCTTTTTAAAAAGCAGTACGTAGGTACAACTCAATTCATTTACTAGTTTGAAGTCAGATATTCTTTAGGCAAACTTTGGCTATTTTAAGTGATCCAAACACCAAGAGGTTGGGCCGACAGTTGAACTTCATTGATCTTATTCTGATGTTTTACTGTCTAGAAGACAATCTAGTTTCCTCAGACATAGAAACAGACACAATGTGACTGAAAGCGAGAGCTCATTGAGCAGTCTTTAGTGAGCACTTCTGGTTAAAACACTGGTTAAAATGAAGTGGGTGTTATTCTGTCCCAAACTCTTGTCATCAACAGTTTGTCTGTTTGGATCTGGTTCGGTCCAACGCTATGCGATTATAGAAAGTGAGTTTCAGAAGCTGATGTGATGTTCTGTGTGTCTTCAGAGAGGGAGTGTGACCTGGACAAACACTGCGGCGTCCTCGACCCGGACAGGAAGAAAGTGTGCACGCGCCTCCTCACATGCAATGTAAGACACACACAGATGCACGCACACTTGTTGTTTACTTGCCTCAGATTTGCTCTTGTTCAGTTTCCTCTGTGTTTTAAAGTTTCTCTAAATCAGAAGTTTGCAGCTTTCACTAAATTATATTCAAAGATTAAAAAAAAATAAAAAATATTTATTCTTTTTTCCACATCAGCTCTCTGTAACGAATCAAGAAAATTATCTTGCAGCTCAAGATGAAACGTGAAAAATAGTTTGTACTAAAAAACTAACACATTCTGACATTTCATTAAATGCGGAAAGCCATTCACTCTGATTCACGTGTGGTATTCACTGTTATACGGAGTAAAACTCTTTGTTCTACCTGAACTGTGTTCTATTTATTTTAAAGGTTAAACATTGAATCATTGAAATTACTCTTTTGGTCATGAAAGTTGCAGATCTCCGAACTACACACCCCTGAGTTTGTGTGTCATCTTCATTCCTCTGACACCAGCGAACAGATACTGTGATCAGATCAATTAGTTAAAGTAGTGGACACGTCATAACTTTGCTGCTAACTGTAGGTACAGGAGGAGGTTTCTGGTCCCGTTAAACGTATGATTGAAACGTCATATTATTTCTGACTGTCACACGTCAGTGAGCCGTCTCAATGAAAGACTTTCTGAGCCATTTAATCTCTGAGGATTGAGTGAAATGTGCAGCAAGTATTCCGAGTCGTTGGTCTGTGGTGGAGCACGACGTCTGTACCGGTCCCAGCCTTTACATGCAAAGGTTTGAACTGAATTTTATATTCACATGCTTCAAATCCTGAGTGAACTGTGATGCTGATTGTTTGTCTGAATCTGAGATCTTCCAGATGTCATCTGCTGCTTTTTTACTTTAGAAATTGAAATTCAAACAGCAGTTTCCCAAATGTCACCAGCGCCCTGCTTGAACTTCAACCTGCATGTGTTTGTAACGTGTGCACATTTCTCTGTTTGTTGGGGAAGGACTGCAGTGATGGGAGATGTTTTCATTAACAAACTGAGCTGTAGCTGCTAATGCTATCGGCTCTGAAGAAGTTAAACGTGTTTATTTTGAACATAAATACCGCAAACAATAAAAACAATGCTCGAATAGGACCAGGAAGAAGTAAATACAGTAAATGATAAACGGGGATTTCTGCAACAGTTCGTCGCTGGAGTTCCCTTAAACTGTAATGCTCCTTACCATCTTTGACTGATTTTGTGGTCCAGTATCACACCCAGAAATACAGTTTTTCAATAATAACATTATCAGTCTTGATTTGAACTTCAGTGTCTATTCTACAATTTCCAAATATCGTGCATTTAGTTTTGTTAAAATGGTCAAAAACCACCTCTTTAATTAACCAGTTATGTTGAGATTTCTTTTAAAAATCGCTGTAAATTCTCCCCAGAGCAGAAAATGTTTGCAAAACGGAACAAATCTTAGTTTCTAAAAATTTACATATGTCATTTATGTATAAAATAAACAGTTTTTGGCCCAACACTGATCCCTGGGGTACACCGAATTGATAGTTCCACAAGCTGATTTGTTCTCTCCCATTTGTACAAACTGCCGCCTTTCTCGTCAATACTTTTTTAACCAGTTCAGTACCGTTTCCCTGATACCACAACTCTCCTATCTTTCTAGTGATATATTATAGTTAATGGTGTCAATCTTTTTTATTTAAATCAATGATTATTTCTATTGAGTATTTTTTTCTTGTCAATACTATTTGCGATCTCTTTGAGTGAAATTAGTGCAAGGGAAGTTGAGCTGTTTTGTCTCTTAACTCGTCTTTCAATGATTTGCTGTGAAGTTTTCCAGTATCTTGGAGAACTGTGAAAGTCAGAATGTGTGAATGAGCTGACAGTTGAATCTTGGTACTCTCCAGCCACACGCTCACAAAGTAACATGTTGTTAAGATGAATCTCAGGACAATTTCCCTGAAATGGCCGTGAGAAGGAGCTGATGCCGGTGGCACTGAGACAAATGAAGCCTCCCTGAAGGAGCTCGGTGGGAGAAAACGGTGATGACTGTGAGATCAGAGATGTCTGGAAACGGCACCCACTGACAGTGAGCGGTGAAAATGGCTCCCAGCACAGGAAGAGGCCTTATATGGTGTGTGCAAAGGAGGAAGTCAGTGTGAGAGGCCACATCCAGGCAGAAGAGAGACAGGATGACCTGATTACCAGGAAACAACGGGAGAGCGGTGCAGAGAGCAGCTGGGTGTACCTGCAGCTCGCGTTGTGTCCTGTTCAGCCGGCAGCAGCTCACGTTACAGACAACACTCCTCAAACTCACTGTCAGGTGAAGCAGATCCAAACGCTGTCATACTGCTGCTCTTACAATGTTCACCTCATTAGACATTCAGCTGATTAATGCAGAATAAACTCCAGTCAAAAAAGATAGATTCTGTAACTTACATGTTACAAAATCACACTGCTTCCATTCAATGGAACGAAAGAGGACTTGCATTTATACATAATGTTGTCAGATCAATAATTTGAGAGCACCGTGGTTTTTCAACGCTAGGTGGCACTGTTGTAATCTACTCGAGCCAGTTTGCACCCACCTGGATAACAAGCATCAGAAAACACATTTTATTTGATGGATTCCTTCCAACTACACATTTATTTTCTGCCTCATGAAGCTTCTTTTTATTCATTTACACACAAACTGTTTTTCTAAGATTCTTCGGTCCCCCCAGTTGAAGTAAAGAAAGGTTGAATACTTGATTCAGTAAAATTGGAGTCTCCTGCAGCTGAAAAGTGTCGAGTTTCCAAAGTCTCCTTTTGTTAAGATAACCATGATTAAATCCAAATAAAGAAAAGTCTCAGAGGAAAATCGAGAGTTAAGTTATTTCACTGACACTACTGGAAACAGGAAAAAGGCTAATAATACCAGAGCTTTTTTCCCCCCAAATGGCTTAAAAGGAGAAATTGCCAACATAGTTAATAATGGTTAAATGGGTTGAAAACAGCTTTTAAACTTGGAGCTAAATTGACTGCTACAAACAGAAAAACAGACAAACAGCTAAAATGGAAAAGTGTGGATGTAAGAGTCAAATATGCATAAAACAACCCCAAAGTGCAAAATGACTAAATCCTTTAAAAATGGTAGGTAAGTCAAGTTTTTAAAAAAGGCTAAATGGTATAAAATGTTTGCTATAATGAATTGTAGTTATGGAACTTCATAAATTCAATGTAAAGATCATTTTAACTATTAAAACTTTTTCAGCCGCGTCCTCTTTATTTTAAAGTTTAAACGTGATAACTTTTCGTTGCAAAAATAACTCCTGGTCTTAAAAGTTTGAGTTTCTTCACTCTGTCCTTCACTCTGAGTCCACAGCAGACTCGTACGGCATTGATGCCTTATGGGTTACAACCAGATGACTGAACCTGATCAGAAGAGAAAAGTGTGAATCTGTCTCCCCCTGCTACGACTCAGCTTCTGTGTCGGTTTGTCACCACCTAAACATTAACGGCTTGTCCTCAGATCCACTCCATCCACCAGCGGAGGAAGGTGGCGGGCCGCAGCAAAAACTTCGACCAGCTGGTGGCGGAGCTGAAGACCAAGGTTCGAGAGAAGGGGGCCCAAGCTCTGGAGGGGGGCTCCTCCACAGGACGCTCCCCAAGCCCCGAGGCCCCCAGGGAACAAGCCGGCGCGCCACACTGCAGGAGACCCCTGGCCAGCCTCCCTGCTTTCAGGTGGAGATCACTGTTGCTCCCTCTTTGTGTCCATGCTGCACAGAAAGGGTTTGGCTATAAGAAAAAGTTTCGAATCAATGTGAGCAGAGCACCAAACACAGAGCAAAGGAAGGTTAAATACTTCATTCACACCTCTGTAGGGTCCAAAGTGCTTCTGTGAAATGCTTCTCATAAATGCAACATTAAACTGCAGCTTTAACTTCACCTCCAGGATCGCTGCTCTTCATTCTTAGATTCATCCCAAACATGTGAAAGTAGTTTTCATATGAATACAAGTTAACAAGCTAATGATGCTGCAGAAATCTACACTGGACTGAGGGCTGCTGACTTTAAAATTGATGACAAAATGTGGTGAAATTGTTATTTTACAACATGACCTTGGGAACAGTAGCATTATTTAAGCGCTGTGTCTGTAAACTAACATCTGGACTCAAGCAGGATCTCACATGTTTTACAATGACCAACATCTTTTACAAAGCTGTCGCTGCACAACTGAAACAGCTAAACATAGGTGAAACGGCTCATAAACGAATGACTAAACAGCTAACAATGATTACATTAGGGGCAATAATAGTTAAATGTCTACAAGATGGTTTAAAATAAGCTAAGATAGCTGGGAACAAGAATAATGATAGGAGAAATATTTAAAAACAGCAGGACAAATTAGATTGAAAGAGGAATAAAATGATTTTAGTGACATTTTCTAAATGTAACTTCTGATGCATAAACTGAAACTGACAGGAAGCACGTTGAAGGTTAAGCAGGCTGGTTTGATGGGGCCTCGCTTGACTCTAGGTTGTCTGTTTTCCAGCCGCTCTTCGACTGCCTCAGAGAGCGGCCCCGACGAGGAGAAGCAGCGACACGACGAGGCCAGTCTGCGAGCTCCCTCGCCGCTTGTCCACGGACGCATCTCCAGCGACGAGAGCGAGGCGGAGGCACCCGAGGAGCCCGCCGACTTCCCATCATCCACCTCGCATCCCAGACCAGTGGCGGTGAGAAGCTCCCACCAACTGCACACTGCCACGTCCCGCTTCTTCTGCTTTAGTCTTTTCCGCTCCTGTGTGAGCAGATGAACAGCAACAATTGAGGATCTCACGTTTGGTCTCTGTAGGTCTGCTCCTTCGGCAGCCACTCGATGGGGCACGGCATCTACACGTTTGACCGGAGGCTCCATCACCTGAGGTCGGCTCTCAGCAGCATGCTGGAGCAGCACATCAGCGCCCATCTCTGGAAGTAAGAAACCTCAAGGAGAGATGTCCTTCTTTTGTAGACACTTTTTTGAATTTTCAATTTTGTAACATTCACTGTAAGTAAACACAAATAAAAGCCACTATTTTTTAATATCCTGAGGAAAATACTGAAATGAAGAAACGGACATCAATGAAAACTAGACATGGGACGAAATTTTCACTGGAGATCCTCGTCTTTAGACACCACATGGGATCAGTTTCCTGTAAAGAAAAGACATTTCCAAGAAGTTTTGTCAAAAACAAAACAGAAATGTAATTATCAAATTTACAGTGTTAAAAAAACAAACGTCAAAAGACACAGAAGTTTTTTTTTCACCCTGTGATTTAGCAGATTAGAGGACAAAGTATTTGCTAGCAGCTTGAATTCTTCCAACTGTTCAACATAATCGGCGTCATTGTGTCAAACAAAACAAATTAAATAAAATTTCATCAGTCTGAAGAATGAAAGTGGAGATTAGAAAAATGTCTAAATATCAGCAGATGTTGTTTAAATGTTTAAAACTGTTTAAAGAGACAGTAAAGCTGTGTCTGAATGTTGGTGTGAGCTGTAGTGTAGTGTGTGCTTTAGTTTTAGTCAGGACTAATGTCTTCTGCAAACTGAACAAACATCCGTGAATCTCAGAAATATGTGTTTTTTGGTACAAAAATAAGTAATAAAGTTCAGTGTTCTCATGAAGTGTTTAGAAGTTTGTGAATAAAGTTTCCCGGATGATGATTGTGTTTCTAATTTCTCACCAGGAAAATACCTCAGGCTACCGACCTTCAGTCTCCACCTTCTTCAGCCAAGACCATCACACCGTCATGCACGTCCTCCACAGGCTCCGCCTCCTCGTTACACCCGAAGGTCCGCACAGGAAGTCACATCAGCTCCTCCCTCAAAACCGCTTCGTCCTTGTCTTCTTCCAGCCGCAGTCCAGGCCGGCCGTCCCCCGGCGTTCCTTCGGAGAACTCCGGCGGCGGTGGTGGCATTAGCGGTGGCCATGCGGGGTCTCCGGGGAAGCCGGCGGCGGTGCGTCAGACCGCATCTTCGAAGAATCCGGTAGGACGTCCCAGTAAGCAGATGCTGAAGCTGCGGGAGGAGGCGGCCACGGCGGCCGCGCTGCGCAAACGCAAAGCGCCGTCCCAGGAGGGAGAGCACTCAGGCCCCGACAGGAACTGCATCATCCCCCAAGACCGGGGCCGCCTGCCCTCCACTGCTCCCTCCTCCTCCTCCTCCTCCTCCTCATCCTCCTCCAAAAATCACCCCCCTCCCCCTCTCCCACACGGACAGACCAATGGCACGCTCTCTCCCAGCAGCAAGCCCCGCCCACAGCCCTCCCCCTCGGAGTCCCACTCGCCAGCCGCCAAAGGGATGTGGACTTACAAAAAGACTCATCCCCCTCTGGGCCACTCCTCGCCCCTCGACCCCTCCCCCACCACCAACTCCCACAGCCGTATCGGCGTGGGGGACTCAGGACTGCACGGGCCGGGCAGCACCAGGGCCTTCGAGCACCAGGGGCTGGTGAAGAAACGGAAGGGGGGCAGCATGGAGGAGCACTCGCCTTCCTCCAAACCCACAGCTCACCGTCTGCCCCCCCCCTCTTCATCCTCCTCCTCGTCCTCCAGCTCTGCCACATCTGCCCCCCCTCGCTCCAACTTCTACCCCTGGAAGGACAGTAAGAGTGGAGGGCTCGCTGGGGGCGTGGAGAAGAAACTGGGCACACAGAAGGTGAGTCTGGGGGGGAAAACATTTCATCTCGACACAACTCACATCAGTCTAGAATCTCCTCCAGTCGCTCTGCTGCTGGAGGACAAAACGAAGCAGCGCAAACTCAAGTGGAAATAAAGTCATTTTATTGTTTTAGTGTTCCACACTTGGTAGAGTTCTCACTGTGTTTACTGCTGCAGATCAACACCTGAGTCCGTATGAATCTCAAACCAGAAGAAACAGGTCCATTATGCAGACTCACAGAGCATGAGGGAGAAACGGGAGACATGTGGAAGACGGTGCATCATCTGCACACACTGTAAACAAAGCATAAATACAGTACAGGCACACACACACACGTTCAGTCCCGTACACACTGCCACCGTGCGCCTGCCTACACCAGTCCAGATATTGTGTAAATCCAATATGTTATATATATATATATATATATATATATATATATATATATATATATATATATATATATATACAGTACAGACCAAAAGTTTGGACACACCTTCTCATTCAAAGAGTTTTCTTTATTTTCATGACTATGAAAATTGTAGATTCACACTGAAGGCATCAAAACTATGAACTAACACATGTGGAATTATATACTTAACAAAAAAGTGTGAAACAACTGAAAACACGCCTTATATTCTAGGTTCTTCAAAGTAGCCACCTTTTGCTTTGATTACTGCTTCGCACACTCTTGGCATTCTCTTGATGAGCTTCAAGAGGTAGTCACCTGAAATGGTCTTCCAACAGTCTTGAAGGAGTTCCCAGAGATGCTTAGCACTTGTTGGCCCTTTTGCCTTCACTCTGCGGTCCAGCTCACCCCAAACCATCTCGATTGGGTTCAGGTCCAGTGACTGTGGAGGCCAGGTCATCTGGCGCAGCACCCCATCACTCTCCTTCTTGGTCAAATAGCCCTTACACAGCCTGGAGGTGTGTTTGGGGTCATTGTCCTGTTGAAAAATAAATGATGGTCCAACTAAACGCAAACCGGATGGAATAGCATGCCGCTGCAAGATGCTGTGGTAGCCATGCTGGTTCAGTATGCCTTCAATTTTGAATAAATCCCCAACAGTGTCACCAGCAAAGCACCATCACACCATCACACCTCCTCCTCCATGCTTCACGGTGGGAACCAGGCATGTAGAGTCCATCCGTTCACCTTTTCTGCGTCGCACAAAGACACGGTGGTTGGAACCAAAGATCTCAAATTTGGACTCATCAGACCAAAGCACAGATTTCCACTGGTCTAATGTCCATTCCTTGTGTTCTTTAGCCCAAACAAGTCTCTTCTGCTTGTTGCCTGTCCTTAGCAGTGGTTTCCTAGCAGCTATTCTACCATGAAGGCCTGATTCACACAGTCTCCTCTTAACAGTTGTTCTAGAGATGTGTCTGCTGCTAGAACTCTGTGTGGCATTGACCTGGTCTCTAATCTGAGCTGCTGTTAACCTGCGATTTCTGAGGCTGGTGACTCGGATGAACTTATCCTCCGCAGCAGAGGTGACTCTTGGTCTTCCTTTCCTGGGGCGGTCCTCATGTGAGCCAGTTTCTTTGTAGCGCTTGATGGTTTTTGCGACTGCACTTGGGGACACTTTCAAAGTTTTCCCAATTTTTCGGACTGACTAACCTTAATTTCTTAAAGTAATGATGGCCACTCGTTTTTCTTTACTTAGCTGCTTTTTTCTTGCCATAATACCAATTCTAACAGTCTATTCAGTAGGACTATCAGCTGTGTATCCACCTGACCTCTGCACAACACAACTGATGGTCCCAACCCCATTTATAAGGCAAGAAATCACACTTATTAAACCTGACAGGGCACACCTGTGAAGTGAAAACCATTTCAGGTGACTACCTTTTGAAGCTCATCAAGAGAATGCAGTGTGTCCATAGCAGTAATCAGAGCAAAAGGTGGCTACTTTGAAGAACCTAGAATATAAGGTGTGTTTTCAGTTGTTTTACACTTTTTTGTTAAGTACATATTTCCACATGAGTTAATTCATTGTTTTGATGCCTTCAGTGTGAATCTACAATGTCAATAGTCATGAAAATAAAGAAAACTCTTTGAATGAGAAGGTGTGTCCAAACTTTTGGTCTGTACTGTATATACATATATGTATTATATCATATCACAAAGAACCAAAACTATTTTCAGTTTGAGTTCAGTTGTAGAAACAGAGTGACTTTTGATGGAGGGTGAGAGGGGAAGACACTGAAAATAAGCTCATAGAAAAAGAGAAGAAACCGCAGAAAGGGACACGAAAAGGAAAATATAAATATAGGCTCAAAACTAGCTCTTTTTGTTTTAACAAATATATTTATTGGATTTTCACAGGAAAACCTTGAACATTGCCAATAAAACAAAAGACAACAAGAATCGATGGACATCTTTCTTCTCATTCAGTATCCATCATTCAAACTTAAGATCGGGCTTTTCACTGGGGAGTTTAAAGTACAAGGTGTGTGATGGTCTGTCACCAAAGACACAAAAAAATCAGCAATGGCAAATGAATAAAGAATAGAAAATATATAAATTGAATAGAAATATCTGTTCCTGAACTTTGCCTCCGTTACTATGTTTAAATTGTTATATACCTTCAAGATGGATTTTTACAAGTCATCAGAAAATATAAAACTGTCAATCAGCGGTTCTGTGACAACGTGACACTTTGAGTTACTGATGCTTTTCATCCAGTTAGGCAACCACATTGACACTTTATGTGGATGTTTTGATTTCCAATGTAGAATAATAAGATTCTCCTGAAAGCAACAATATTTTTATCTATTCCCTAACAGGGAGAAATTGAGCTAATCCAGCTTCGGAAAAGTAAACTCGCTGTAGCTGCGTTTACTTGATCACTTTGTTGTCATTCAGATCGAATTCTTCCCGATGAAAACATTAGACATGAACACTGAATAAAATAATGGGAATATTGTGCCCGTTTATACTGAGATGAGATCCGAATTTCTTCAGTGGATCTATCCCATAATGCTTTGCACTGTGACATTTGGGGTCTGTGACATGAGCACAGTGGAATTCAAAACACCCAGTTGCGTGTGTTTTGAAGAAAACATAGACGTGTGTACGTGGTCACGCCCTGACATCACATACAAAGATCAGAGTGTAGGAAATAATCCCATGAACTGTTTACACGGACCGTGATCGGATCAAAACCCGGACTACGCAACCGGCGACGATCAAAACTTCAATCGGATGTGGACTTTCACGCTGATTAATTTTGGTCCCTGTAACCACAGCTAATGACAGGATGTCACACACTTTTACCAAAGTTTAGTTTATACATTGACAGTTTGCCAAATCCCTCCAAGGCCTGGACAAGGTGGGTCCACTTAAGATCAGGTTAGAGACAAATAGTAAATTGTCTACATATGGTGATAATCTGCTCTGCTCCTTGCTGTTAATTAAACTTCTAGAAGATAACGATTTACTTGTCCTGGGTAGAGGCTCTGGGCTTATAGTGCCGACATTAATGGGCAGATCTGATGACTCCTCCTTCACAACTGAAAGAGTGAATCGCATCACGCGTTGTAGTTTCTAGGTGTAGAGCTAGCGCCTCGGCCAGAATGTTTCCATCACAATTCAGGAGAGAAATGCGTCGATACGAACTGCACTCTGGATGATGTTTCCCCTGCTGCCCAGCCACACCAGCTAGTTTCCCTCTCTGCATCGTCACCATTGCATCAATGGTTTCTAGCTGCCATCATGGGAGTTCAGTCTCAGTTCTATGAATTGTGCTGTAGATTTTGGAAAAAAAATATCCCAAATCAATACCGTCACTTTGATTCTGATTTCTATTAGTTTAAGTAGAACGAGGCAAATGTTTTGGATTTCTCCTGGATTGAGAGGAGACTCATCACCTGGCTTCCTGGCCTGGGGAGAAACATTTCGGTTTGAGTTGGCAGATGAATGGAGGAAGAAAACCTGTAGGTCAAATGATTCAGGTGGAAGTCCAACACTCGACTCTTTAGACGAGACAGACTCCAGAGATCTGCAGCTTTGTGCTTCTACAAACTACTGATTCGGCGTTTAATCCAAAATCACTTGGATTTTCTTTCCACTGTATAGTCATGCACTGCTTTGTGTTGCTTAAAACCCCAATGAAACACTTTTTCACTCTTTTCACACCTACACCGAGGATTCAACCATCGTTATGGTGATGTTCACTCTCACATGCTCCTTCCTGCCAAAGAACAACTGAATCGATGAGTTCAGGTGTAGGAAGCTTCATAACTAAAACCTTTTTGATGTCTAGTCCAACCTTATGAGCGGTTATCTTTATAGCTTGAACTTGTCAGAAGTGAAACCCGTCATCTGTCCTCTTCAGACCAGCAGGACATGTGAAGTTTTCCTGTCTCATTCTGAGCTGCTGCTTTTCACTCTGCTCAGTAATTCACTCTTTAAGCTGCAGTGTGTGAAAGTCCAGACGTAAGAAAAGAAAGTAAACGCGTATGTTGCTGTGGCTGCTTCTGCTGAGAGTTGAAGCTCAAACACAATCATCGACTCCAAAGCAGTACAAAGTACCAGACAGTACATGAAAATGCATGTACATTTTCCATAGAACACACAGCCTTTATTCACACGGCTGATCCAATTTGAAACACAATACAACAAATCACTTGAATTTGTCCAAATCTGCCGTAATATGGAAGATGATAAATGTGTGATAAGCCGATCACCTTCAGATCTACTCAACATGAAATGTGTGTGAACTCTGACCTTCTGCTGTCAACAAACTAATGGCCAACGTTTCTTCTGTCTCGCAGCCAAAACTGCACCATTAAGTGTGCCTGCCTTACAAAAACCACTACGAGGAGCCAGCTCTGCTCAGCCCACCATGAGCCAACGAGAGAGAGAGAGAATGTGTGTGTGAGTGTATGTGTGTGAGAGAGCGAGTGAGTGAGTGTGTGTGTGTGTGTGTGTGTGTGTGTGTGTGTGTGTGTGTGTGGGGGGGGGGGGGGGACTGGAAGGGTTTGGGAGGATGAAAGTCAGAGTATGGATTTAGAAATACCTCAAGACCATCCGGTTATGCTGCTAAATTAAATATGTTGTTTATAAAAAGAAATTAAAAAAAGTCATTTTCACTCTTTGTCTCCCATCAGATGTTTGATCCGTGTTAAAGTGTGAATGTACAAGTAGAAACTTCTCAGGTAACTTCAACATTTCTGCTAAAATCTGAGTCTCCTGCCTTTCACTTCAGTCTCCTCTTGGTAAGATACCAGGATTAAATCCAAGTGAAGAAAAGTCTCGGAGGTAAATTAATTTACTTAAAAGCTTGAAGCTAAAACAGACGAAACTACCGGAAACAGATAAAACACACCTTTTTAAAATGACCATTCTAGCTGAAGCACAAGAGCAGGAAAACCAGGTGAAAATCCCCGAACCTTCAGAGTAAAGTAAACTTTATCACCTGTGTCATCTTGTTTTTCCAGCTTGATTTGGTGGGAAGTGGCAAAATCTAAGATCCGGTTCAGCTGCATTGCACCGAAATGTCAAATGTGATTTCTTGAAGAGAAGAATTGGAGCACATTCCCACCTCAGCAGGAGTCTCACACACTGTGGAACACACACTTTCACCCAATTCTGGCTGCTTTAACTAAGAAATCCAAACCATTTTTTGTGGTTTTTACACTTTGATTATAGTTGCAAAAATGAAGAAAAACAATACTTTTTCCAGGATTTTAACCCGTTAACTACTATTGTTTAGTAAATAATCTCCCTTGTGGTTTATGTAAAGTTCAGATTATTTTAGATTAATCCGGTAACCCTTAAAGTTTGACTTTATAGGAGTTTATGACCTTATTTTGCTCGAGGAGAGAAAGCAGAAATACCAGTCTACCAGCTCTCCGTGGCGTCGTCACCATCAGTGATGTAATGCTGGAATCAGATGAGAGGAATTCTCTCGTCACAGGAAGTTGGATTAGAGCCCGGGCTTCTTCTGAATTGTACCTTCATGTCATTTCACCAGGTCACAGGACTGAAGTGGTTTCGCGAGTTACACCGGAAGATTTTTTTCTTCCTGCAAAAAAAAAATCACTGATGGTCCAACAATTAATGTAAACAAACTGCTTTTTTACACTGCTGCAGCCTTGATGTGCAAACTGTTTACTAGGGTTAAGAGTGTCTTTGTTTTTGATGTTTGGCATTTTATATCCTGATCATGGGGATTCCTTTTTTGATGTCTTTTTTAAAGGATGGAATAATGCGGTTACGATAAAAATGATTGGACACAAAAATGTGTCGAATGTCCACAAGGGGAGTATTGTGATTAAACTTTTTTTTTTTGTCATTCATAATAGTCACTTTGTTAAAGAATGACCAAAAATAGACACATTCTCACCAACTTTGAGCTCATATGCATAAACAGTCAAAATTATGTGTAAAAATCAAAGCAAAAAACACAAACGTGTATGAGGGTTAAACAATTCAAACCATTTACCTGATATTTGTGATATTTATGAGTTGTGTTTGCCCACATCCTAAAAGTTTGTCAAATTCCAACCCATTAAATCAGCTCAGTGAAAATTAAGTGTGTGCTTCAATACAGAGGAACATTTTAAATTATAGTGTAAATCGACACTGCTGCTAATCATTATTTTAGAGGAAAGTGAAATGTAAAAATGGCATTTAAAGGTTTGGAAAATAAAATGTCAAATGGATTATAGTATTTGAAAACTCAGCAGAAAAATGAATCAAAAAATTTATTGGTACTAAAGTATCCTAGAAATATCAAAACGAATGATACTATTTTTTAAATTATACTTTTCATTTTATTTAAAGGGTTAAACAACTAAATTAATGCTTGGCATAGAAAAATGTCTTGATTGAAGTCTGGCATTTACAGGGTTAAAACGTTTAGTGAGATTAAAACGCGGCATTAAATCCCAGACGGAGTGAAGCATCTCGCGTCTCTTCATATCTCTGAGCTGAACGGAGCAGGAAGTGAGACCTGTCCCGGTGTGTCAGACTGGATCTGCTCCTGGTTCTGGTCTACAGACGGATCCAGGAACCCGTTCTGTGATAAGAAGTGCCCTGCGGACTCTAATCCCCCGGACTCCGAGGGATTAAAAACTCTTTACTGCGTCAGATTAAAGGAAACGGACTGAAATCTGCAGCTCGTCCTCTGGTTCTGGAGGTCCTCTGGTTCTGGAGGTCCTCTGGTTCGGGGGTCCTCTGGTTGTAGTCCCTGACGGTGGTCGTGAAGGTCCAGAGGAGCTGCAGCCTTCGGCCCTCTCTGCCATGGGTCTCCCCTCCTCCTCCGGCCCCCCGGCGGTGACCCCGGCCGGGCTCGGTGGCAGGTAGCCGGGCAGCGAGCACGGCATGCGGTCGGAGGTGGAGTACAGCCCGGTGGGAGAGGGGCTCGGGATGCGGGACTTCTGGCTCTACGTGTGGCTGCGGAGAGCCGCCGTCGTAGCGGCACACGTTACCGGTCTGGGTTTGACCCTCATCATCTCTTTGCTGTCCAGACCCGGAACCAGTGAGTAGACCCACCGACACACATGGAGGACTGGATCCACTAGATCTATAGACATGGGGGAGTAGATCCACTAGATCTAGAGACACGGAGGATTAGATCCACTAGATCTAGAGACACGGATGACTAGGTCCACCTGATCTATAGTCATGGCGGAAAGATCCACTAAATCTAAAGACATGGAGGATTAGCTCTATAGACATAGTGGATAGATCCACTAGATCTATAGACATGGAGAATGGCTCTGCAGACATAATAGATCCACTGTGGACTGAAATATGTTGGTGAGGCAGATTCTCACTGTTGTGTCTGTTACAGGTCTGTTTTCCTGGCATCCACTCTGCATGTCTGTTGCTGTAAGTCTCTCTCACACACACACACACACACACACACACACACACACACACACACACACACACACACACACACACGCGCGCGCACACACACGCATAACTAAGTTTTGTCGGTTTTATTACAAAGTCTCTTCCAACAGAAAACTGTAAAACCTCTGAACTGTAGTAAACAGCTCATAATAATGTGATCTGGAGTTTAGCTGCATTTACTGAAAGTCTCTGTGCTCCATTCCTTCAGTTAAAGACCTTCCATTGAAATTTTTACACTTGCAGGAAATGGTTTTTTTTTTTTTTATTCTCAGACGTTAAGTTAACTTTCTGAGACGCATGCATTTTTAATGGAAAGCAGCAGATTTAAATTCAAAGTCAAGTTTATCATGTGGAGCTGTCAGATCGTAACATGATTCTGCAAAAGCTTCCTGGAGCCTCTAGAGGAGCCGTAGAGCCTCTAGAGGAGCCGTATAGCCACTGGAGGAGCCGTAGAGCCACTGGAGGAGCCGTAGAGCCTCTAGAGGAGCCGTAGAGCCTCTAGAGGAGCCGTAGAGACCACTGGAGGAGCCGTAGAGCCACTGGAGGAGCTGAATAGCTGCAGTTTTTACTAAAGCTTTGGAGCTACTGTGACTGAATAATTATTTTCTGTGGTACTTTAAAAGCGCAGTGAGTGAGTCCCGCCCCTCTGCAGGCGCTGAAGATACACAGCCAGTTATTCCAGGTTAAATATTAACGGCTCCTCGTCTTCGTTCCACTCTGAATAATAGATGGAAGCTCTGACAGCTATTGTCTTACACACAAACTTAGAATGTGTCGGAGAGGCAGACCGAGCAGCATGACAGCCACACACACACACACACACACACACACACACACACACACACACACACACACACACACACACACACACACACACACACACACACACACACTGTTGAGCACTCAGATGTAAGCTCAACACTCAGCAGCATACACACTGAGTCCTCACAGTTCTCATCATGAAGCTTTATTATGGTGCTTTTCCACGAGTACCTACTCAGCTCTACTCTACTCTACTCGCCTTGACTCAGCCTGGGTCGTTTTCTATTACAATATAGCACAAGTCATTGAGGTTTTACCAGCAGCTGATGTTAAAAGAAGACAAACCAACGCTATGATACTTTAATGCTAATGTGGTTAAACAACGTTCGCCAGGACAACTACGGATTTTGGTCGGGTTTTTAACAACTGCTGTGTAAAGTGGACGCTCGAGGAAGCTGGTTACCAGTTAACAGGGAAACCAGTTAATTCAAAACACCGTGGCTCAGAGACCTCCCGATACTCGTAGAGGGTCGCTCCGTTGAGCTCCTGAATCCTCTGGTCGCCACCAGACAAATGTCTGCAGCTTGTCGCAGCTCCACGGGGTTTAATTCTGTGCGTCTATCTTTGTTTGTGAGTGTTTTGGTTGTGATCGGGTTTAAAAAATGGCGAGTGAAGGAGTCGCCCTGTGACTCATCTGTGTCGTGATGCGCCGGCCAATCAGCGGCCTGCCGTCTGCTGACATCACGGTTTCTACTCGCCTCAGCTCGCTCGGAACCTCGGCTGTGCAGGAACCACGAAAGTACCTGGTAGTGGGTACTAACATGTAGTAGAAAAGTGTCAATAGGGAGTAGAGTCAAGTGGAGTAGGGCTGAGGAGGAGCACCATTACTGTCTTACATCATTTTTGTATTCTAATAACCGTGTCGTCGCCCCCGCAGTACTGTCTGTGTTTGACGGAAGGCGTCCTCCTCTTCTCGGCTGATGGATCATTCTTCTGCTTCAAGTCCCGTAAAGGAAAAGTTCGTCTCCACTGGTTTCTCCAGGCCCTGGTCCTGATCGCCGCGGCCATCGGTCTGGGCTTCATGGTGGCCAGCAAGAACGTGTCGGAGCGCCCCCACCTGGCCAGCTGGCACAGCGTGCTGGGCACGTGCACGCTGTGCTCCACGGTGCTGCAGGCGGGCTGCGGCCTGTGCGTCAGCTGCCCTAAGCTGCTGCGCCGCCCCTCCTCCCAGCCCCGCCTCAAGCTCTACCACGCCACCTGCGGCCTGGTGGTGTACCTGCTGGCCACCGTCACCGTCATACTGGCCATGTTCTCCGACTGGTTCCAGGCCACGGTGAAGGGGGCGGCGTGGTGGGCCTTCCTGCTGCTGCCCCTCTTCCCTGCCCTGGTGGTGATGAACCAGATCACTAACGCCTACTTGCCCCGCAAGAAGATAAGCAGCTAGGAAGCAGGAGGACGTCGACGTGGAGGACGGCTTCTGTCCGTGAGGCGTGAAGAGCAGCGTCCCGTCTCAAACCAACCTCCAAACTTTATTTATCTTTCCTACTTTTAGTCCATGTAGATTTTCCCCCCTGGAAGCCCCCCAGAGTCCCTCTAAGAAAACCAGAGAAACATGACAGTGAAGCCAAAACTGATGGCCACGCCCACTCTCACCCACATGCTAACATATTAATGTTAATCAACTTGTCTTTGTGTGCACTCGGGACCCCTGGTGGTGGTGGTGGTGGTGCCCCTCCACCCTCCTGAAGGGTTTCAAATGGTCTCTGGTTCAATACTCCAAGTTTAGGCTCGGTTTACATGACAAAGTTTTGGAGAAGAAATGGCAAGCTGCATTTAATGTCCTACCATTTACTACTATGTACTACCATTTACTACTATGTACTACACCATCATCTGCATACAGGAGACACATTTCTTCATACAGGTATGAGTTGTCCAGCACCATGAAGGGCAGAGGAAAGAAGCTGACATGTTTACGTCACACTAATCTCTGTGTGTGGTTATATTGCAAAAACAGCACCAACTAGTGGCCTTGTATGCAAACTGCAGACCCTTTTAAGCTACACACTTCATAAACTACAGGCCTCTCACACTACAGACTTTCCAGGGTTTTCATAAGGTTTCCGTCCGATTGACTGAACGTTTCTACAACAAAACTTAAAATCGAGGCTCTTTTCAGTCCATCGTTGTGTAAACGGAGCCTTAAATCCTCCCACAGAAAACTACAAACCTAAAATGTCACATTACAAAGAAAGATTAATCATCAAACTCCCAAACTGAACATCAGTAGATCTCTCAGGTATTTGCTTCCACTTCCTCCTCTTCCATCCTTAAACTGTCGACTTGTTTGAATCTTTTATTGGGAAAGTGACCATATTTGGTAACTTCCCTTTTCTCCAACACCCATGTGGAAGATTAATGACATTGACAGAATCATGATTGTAAACACTTTAAAACCTTTAAACTCCTGTTAAATAATAGCAGTCAGAACACAAGAATCCCGGCTTCAGACAGGGAAAAGACTTTTGAAGCCATAAATAAAACAGAATGGGGGATTTTGTTCAGTTAAATATTTTGTTAGTAGTATGATATTTATTTTCACTGACTTTAAAACGTCTAAATGTATTTCAGCGAGTGGCCTCTGCAGGGTTTTCACCTCCAAGGACCATTGTAATATTTGAAGCACTGATGCTGGAGAAGTAATCTGATTACACCAGCAATGGCTAAAGGGCAACACTTCCGGTTACTGATTCTAAATAAGAGCTTTAAATGAAATTTATATTTATTAAACTCAGAAAACATTACCGGGCATCACATATTGATAAAATAAAAGACAATTTGCACTTTGGAACCTTCCCGACTCTGGACGTTGTCACGGTGACGTGTGAGTGTGTCCTGAAAGCTGGACTGTTCAGTCAGACACACTGAAGATGGTTTGATAGCAGAATCTCCAGCGGTTCCCGAAACCTAAAGGGACCCTGTGATGGACCCTGAGGCACTAAGACCGTCCGCTGTGACGCTGCTTCACTCCGCTCAGGATTCAAACTCGGCTCAGGATGCGTCTCCTTCCAGTCCGGCGAGGAGGAATCAGGACTCGGCTTCAGACTGCGATATGCAGCTCTGTGACAAACTTTATTTATTCTCTGGACACGGACTCGTTCTCAGTGGATGAACTTTGAAATAAACAGCCTCCCTGAAGTGACATTCACTCGTTCATCCTTAGTGATGACGGAGTATAAAGGGTAGCGAGCTCTTAACGCTGCTGCCTTGATTTCTTTGCCACCTGCTGGTCAGGTCTGCTTCAGTTATTTCCACTACTTTTAATCACTCAGTGTGACCCCTAGTGGACAAACTAGGAACAGCCGTTACATTTATTGACTCTTTATTTTTACACTCACCACACCGACTTTTGTCTGTTCTCTGAAAACTGGATTTTTATGTATCAGATGTTTTACTTCTTTTTTTTTTGCTGTCAAGTTTCCTGCGAATCCAAACCCAGCTCACTTTTCTGTGTTCAAATCAGGTGTGTGTGTGCGTGTGTGTGTGTGTGTGTGTGTGAACTTTCTCTAATAAACAGTTAAGTTCTCTGCAGTTTGTCTTTATTTCCAGTGACAGAACAATGTTTTCAAGTGTCTGCAGCTGCTTCCAGAACAGAGTCACGATTATGATGAACGTTTTGCTGTTATGCTCATTTTCCTTGTCGTGTAAACTTGTGGTATCTATACTTTATCGGAGTAATTATTTTTCAGCCTACTTTGCACTTCTACTTCTTACATTTTCAAGCGCTTATCTGTCCTTTCTACTCTCTACAGTCTAAAAAAACTGCTTTGTTACTCTTGTTTCATTTAGGTCTGTGTTCTGAGATTATCATCGGTTCATAAAGAAAATCCCATACACATAAATTGCACTTTCCAGATAGAGTCAATTTGATTGTGTTTGGATGAGAAGTATAAACTTATCCCATTTCGTCACCCTATTAGTTTGTACGCGATCCATTGCGCCTCCAAATGAATGACAAAAATAAATCCCGTCAAAGTTGCCCAGGCTCATGTTGACAGACTTCATGCAGTACGAAGACGTTGGACTCGAGCAAAATGTCCCAAACAAGCAGCAGTGAGGAGCTCAGTCACCAGGAAGACCAGCCAACCCTCATACATCCCAGGATGACCTGGAAGAATTATTGGAATTGGTTGGGTCAAAAAACAAGTCAGCCTTTGACTTGTTTTAGGAATCTGCTGCAAGCTCTGTGCACCAGAGTGCCACCAGCTAATGGCTTTCAAAATATAATATACCATCATAGTCATTATGGCATTTAGAAAAATGTTTTTTTTGTTGGAGGATGGGGCGGTGCACTGCAGGCCCCTCTGGAAACAATTCCCCCATGACATGTACACACTATAGATTATCGGGTTGGTGCCACTCCTCTACTTCATTTTGGCCTGAGCTTCTTTGTGTTCGTCAAGAGTCACACTTTTGTTTGAGTTTTGTTTTGTAACTTCAGACACAGTGAGGCCTGTAGGTGCCTGCACACCACCAAGCAGGATTCTCTCTTCTGGAGGTAACTTCAGGATTAACCCTGGGTTTTCCGTACTGTGAAGCTGCTTTGTGTGTGTCCTCCTGTTGACTGGCCATTTGTTTAGATTTTATATTTGCCCACTCGGTGGAGCTAGGGCAAGGTGGAGGTTATAAAGCCTCCACTTAATCGATGCCAGGTGTGCAGGACAGGGGAGCAGACACAGTATTTGAACCATTCCAGGGAGACGTGAGTGTTGAGTGGCAGTAGGAGGAAAGATTAAATGTGGATTATAGGAACTCGGTATTGGGCTGGGTGATTGATGACAGGCGTCAGCTTTTGGACTGTGGAAACCTCATTTAAATAAATGGATTGACATATCCAGAGGAAAACTGCACAATGGACTGGATCATTGTTGCCTCTGAATGTGGTTGAAACAGTTCCCCCGTCCTCACCAGAGCAGCACCTTAAATAGGTTAAGGTGCGGCTATAACTGATGTTCACTAAAGTAAACGGAGCCCAAGTATTTTAGCATCAGTTTCTTCTGCTTCACTTGCTGCTGAACAAATCTTATTTGATCAGTTCATCATCAGCCTTTGTTTACAGCAGCCCTCATAATTTACCGACCACCGAAAAGTGTGCAGCTTCTATGAATGAACTTGTCAGAATTTGTTTCTTTAATTTACACTCCTTACAAGACGACCATGAGTTCAGCCGACTCACTCTGGATCTGAACAGCAGCCATGGCAGATCCACGAGTGTGTCGTCGTGTCGGTCTGCGATTGCGTGTTTATATGAAGTGGAAGACCTCGGTGAGAACTGTGAGGAAACAACCTGTGACCTCTGAAGTGACTGCAAATTTCATTAAGGCTTCGAACGATGATCCTCCAGTCATTTCTCCTGCTTCCTGCCACTTTAACAGAGAACTTCAACAGAATCTGCCTGTTCTTGTCTGTGTGGATTTTTATCAGGGTTCTCCGGTTCCTCTCGCAGTACAAGTACGTGTGGTTCCGAGAACTCCATCAATCACCGGCTGCACAGATTCCAACATCCAGACTGAACAGGCATGTCTGGATGAGACGCTGGTTTACTGGAAGTGAAATATGATTATCATGAAAACTGAAGGAAACCACAGACTTTAAGAGCAGTCTGGATCTGGTCTTCGATTGCACTTTAAAAAGAAAGACTTTTCAGATTTTGCAATAGTTAAAGGTCAGAATGTGATTGTACTTTTCAGAGCTGAAAATCAAGTTTATTGTCTGTATCTGTTTATTAAAGCTATTAGCAGTAGCTGCTCCCCCTGATTCTGCAGTGATCGCTTTACACCACAAAACACTGGCGTTATAGTTAAAGTGTAAATAGTTGCAAACAATTTTGAGTCATTAACGCCCAAACCCTAAATTTATATCTATTCTACATTCTATAGACAAATTAACAATCTGTGCTTCATCGAGCATCAGCTTCACAGCAAAAACAATGATTTCTGTTATACAATTCTATAAATTGTAAATAAATTCAGACATCGAGCAGTTAAATGGAAGAGAAAAAAACTGATTTGTGCACTTTTTATTGAACGTGAACATGTTTGAGACGCTTCACATGTGACTGAAGTTTTAGAAGAAAACCAACAGAGAACGATTCTGCTTCTCATTTGGAACTAGTCCCGCCCCCTTCGGGTGCGTTTTCCACTTTACAATTGTGTTTCAATGAGTCCTAAGTGCAGCTATCAGAGTATTTGTGTGTGTTGATCATCACTTTTCAGGGGTTTTCAATGTTCAGCTTCTCCAACACACCTGACTTTAGTGACTGTATGGTGACGACGCTCTGCAGAGGAAGCCAAACATATTTCCACACATATAACCAAGTGGTGTGGCTTAAAGAAAACAAAAATCTAAATGCCTGATGATGAGTAGCAGCTCCAGTCTGCTCAGTCACCCCGCAGTGACCCCACAGTGACTCTACAGTGACCCCACAGTGACCCTACAGTGACCCTACAGTGACCCCGCAGTGACCCAGGTCAGGGCGAGGCGTCGTCAGCAGCAGCAGCAGTAGCAGCAGCTTTGTCCTCACAGATGAAGGTGACGGAGTTGTTGAGCAGCTCGTACATGTTGACCTCCACCACCTGGCCCGCCGGCCTGACCTCCGACCCCCCGGACATGGCCACCAGCAGAGGCCTCTGCTCCTCGGGAGGGGTGTCGGACTCGGGAGCCTCCACTCGGGCCCCCGGAGGCTCTGCTGAAATCACCTGATGGAGCAGAGACGTTGTGAAGCTGCTGGAAAAGTTTGGAGCTTTTTTTTCTGTTCTGCTTTTCTCTTCCTGGTTCCAGTGGGTTGAGATATTTTAGTTCTTTAAATCTAACTTTTTTTCTCTGCACATTTTTAGGTAAAGCAGTGGAGGTGCTTCTCACCGTGTAGGAGGTGGAGGCCTGCTCCTCCTGCTCCTCCTGCTCCTCCTGCTCCTCCTCCTGCGCCGTCTCGATGTGGCAGGCCAGCAGGTGCTCCTGCAGCTCCTGCAGCGAGGAGCAGAGCAGCGAGCAGAGCGGGCAGCTGAACGCCTCGCTGCTCTGACTCACGTGCTGACTGCTGATGTGCTCCTGCACCTCCTCCTCGC
Source organism: Lipophrys pholis (assembly GCF_963383615.2). Lineage (NCBI taxonomy): Eukaryota > Metazoa > Chordata > Actinopteri > Blenniiformes > Blenniidae > Lipophrys > Lipophrys pholis. The sequence goes on from NC_137637.1 coordinate 4,517,040, forward strand.
CTCCCAGCACCGCCGGGCAGAACGGACAGCGGGCCGCCACCAACACCTCCGACCCTGCGGGGCGGTCACATGACCTCGGCGTCAGATCAGAATACAAGCCACGGATTCCACACGCATTACCAGATGATCAGACCCAGAAGAATCTGGTGTCTACAATAATCTGGAGAAATTATAACTCCATCATGTTTCCTGTCACTCCTACTTCCTACTGCTACTTCCTACTTCATCCTGCTACCCCCTACTGTATGCTGCTACTTCATACCACACCCTGTACTTCAGTGTTCCACAGGAACGTGCAGAGCTGCGTGTGGATTCTCACCTTGGTGATCAGCAGCTTGGTGTTTGACCAGGGTGGCAGCGTTGGGGAAGAACTTGAAGCAGACGTCACACTGGACCAGAGTTTTGAGCTGCCGGGTGTGGCTGGCAGATATGTCGGGGTGGTTTGTCCGGTTATGATACCACAGGCCTGACAGTTGCTACGGCAACAGAGAGACATATGTGTGTAACTGCAGCAGCACATAGCAGAGAGCACTTCCTGTTCCACCTTCTTTTCTACTGGATCTACTGTGCCGGTTGTGAATCAACACGTCATTGGTGTCTGGCTGGCAGCGTTTCAGACGGGAGACAGGGTGAAGTGAAAAGGTTGGTCACACCTGGTAGGACTTGTTGCAGAGGTCACAGCTGAAGGGCTTGGCTCCAATGTGTGTGCTCTTGTGTTTGTCCAGCTGGGCGGGGCTGGTGAACAGCTTGCTGCAGGTGGGACACTTGTACACCTCCTTCGGGTGGAACTCCTCGATGTGCTGCAGGTGCTCCTCCAGGGACGAGAAGCTCAGGCAACACTTCTGACAGTCATGCGGCTCAGACAACTCTGGGAGGACACACACACACACACACACACACACACACACACACACACACACACACACACACACACACACACACACACACACACACACACACACACACACACACACACACACACACACACACACACACACACACACACACACACACACAGAGTGATTTAAGATGATTAAAAATCTCTTACATCAGCATGGTGGCAGGAAAAACTTAGAGGCTCTACAGTTCCTCTATAGAGGCCCTACAGTTCCTCTATAGAGGCTCTACAGTTCATCTATAGAGGCTCCACAGTTCATATATAGAGGCCCTACAGTTCCTCTATAGAGGCTCTACAGTTCCTCTATAGAGGCTCTACAGCTCCTCTATAGAGGCCCTACAGTTCCTCTATAGAGGCTCTACAGTTCCTCTATAGAGGCTCTACAGTTCATCTATAGAGGCCCTACAGTTCCTCTATAGAGGCTCTACAGTTCATCTATAGAGGCCCTACAGTTCCTCTATAGAGGCTCTACAGCTCCTCTATGAATTTTGTCTAATTGTAATTTTGTTGAGACTTTTAATACTATAAACGTCGGCTGTAAAACTGTCAAAAGAGGATGAAGAATTGAAATTGTCTGAATAGCTTAAAAGGCCTATGTTCATTGTTAGTTATTCTCTGTTTGATGAATCCGGATTAGGAGACAGAAGAGCTGCAGGTGGAGGAGCTTTGGAGCAGAAAGAGCTTCCTGCTCAGGTGTTGGTCTCTGCTCTCACTGTGGAAGGTGTGCAGGTGGATGGTGAGGCCGCTGGCCTGGCTGTAGCCTTTCCCACACTCCCGACACACGTACGGCCGGTCGCCGGTGTGTGTGCGCACGTGACGAGTCAGCTCGATGGACTGTGCAAACACAGCTTTACAGTACTGACACGCGTACATCTTCCCTGTGAACACACACACAAAAGAACAAAATATGGCGAAACAGCTAAGACCGCCAATATGGTTGAAGAGCTTAAAACAAATAAACAACTGTTAATTTAGGCAAATTTCTGATTTAAATTCAACATGAGCTCCAGTTTGGGTGAATATATGAAAAGCCTGTTGGAGCACGTTTACAGGCTGCAGTTGGAATCATCCCTGCACGTCTCCCTCGTTACCCTCGGAGTGCTTCTTCTTGGTGTGGTAGGCCAGAGCGGCGGCCACGCTGAAGCTCATGTCGCAGTGTTTGCACTGGTACGGCTTCTCTCCCGTGTGACGCCTCATGTGGTTCTTCAGAGAAGAGTTGGCGCCAAACTTGGCTCCACATTCCTCACAGGCAAACGGCTTCTCCTCAAAGTGCTCCGTCCGCTTGTGGTAGATCATCCCTGAAACACCAACAGTCAACGCTCACGCTCGTTTTATGGATCTTTATGCTCCTGACACCTGGAAGATGCTCTATAATCTGGATGTTAGAGGAGGAAGATTCTCTATAATCTGGCTGTTAGAGGAGGCAGATGCTCTATAATCTGGATGTTAGTGGATGAACATGCTCTATAATCTGGATGTTAGAGAAGGAAGCTGCTTTATAATTTGGATGTTAGTGGAGGAAGATGCTCTATAATATGGATGTTAGAGGAGGAAGATGCTCTATAATCTGGCTGTTAGAGGAGGCAGATGCTCTATACTCTGGCTGTTAGAGGAGGCAGATGCTCTATAATCTGGATGTTAGTGGATGAACATGCTCTATAATCTGGATGTTAGAGAAGGAAGCTGCTTTATAATTTGGATGTTAGTGGAGGAAGATGCTCTATAATATGGATGTTAGAGGAGGAAGATGCTCTATAATCTGGATGTTAGAGGGTGAAGATGCTCTATAATATGGATGTTAGAGGAGGAAGATGCTCTATGATCTGGATGTTAGGGGAGGAAGATGCGCTATAATCTGGATGTTAGTGGCGGAAGCTGCTCTATAATCTGGATGTTAGAGGATGAAGATGCTCTATAATCTGGATGTTAATGTTAGAGGAGGGAGATGCTCTATATTCTGGATGTTAGTGGAGGAAGATGCTCTATGATCTGGATGTTAGAGGATGAATATGCTCTATAATCTTAATGTTAGAGGAGGAAGATGCTCTATGTTCTGGTCACAGGTCTGTAGTTCTGTCTGGACCAGTGGTTTCTCACCTGATGGGTGGGCGAAGGTGCGTTTGCACAGGTCGCAGGACACCTTCTTCTTGTTGTGGGCGGCGTGGTGGTGGGTGTCGGCGCGGTGGCGCTGCAGCGCCCGCAGGCTGGGCAGCTTCTCGGGGCAGTCGGGGCACTGCTGCTGGGACTCCTGAGACATGGAGCAGCGCTTGGTGTGGGTCACCAGACGACACTTGTAGTGGAAGCTCTTCTTACACCAGCGACAGGTGAAGGGTTTGGCGGGGGAGGACGGAGGAGAGGACGGCTCAGACTGAACCCCAGCATCGTTTCCAGCCTTCTCCTCAGTGCCCTTCTTCTCCTCCTCCTCCTCCTCCTCCTCCTCCTCTTTTTCCTCCTCCTCCTCCTGCTCTTTGCTGCCTGTGGCACAGAGGAGTGGTTCAGATGAGGAATCAGGTCTGAGGGGGTTACAGTGCTGGTGTTTACCTGTGGCTCCGCCCCCACCAGGTGAGCCTTGCTCCGCCTCCTCCAGCAGGGAGATCAGCGGTGGGGGAAAGGAAGCGTCCTGGAGGGCCCTCAGCAGCTTCAGTAGCCCCCCCTCACTGACCAGCCCCTCCTCCGCCCTGCTGAACAGCCTCTCCAGCACTGAGGGGGGGTCAGACTCCTCACAGCTCTCACACACAACCTGACACACACACACACACACACACACACACACACACACACACACACACACACACACACACACACACACACACACACACACACTGTATATAACATTCTGAATCGAGCAGAAAAAACTATTTGCTGTCATCGTAGAGCTCATGAAATATATGTTTCACAAATGTAGTGTTTTTCTTGTTTACGTGGAAACAGAGTATTTTGAAAAAGTTGTACTGATTTCCAAAACTTCTCAAATCAAATGTAAAAAGGTTTACTGCTTTGCCTGAAATAGTGGAACAGTCTGAAAAGATGTGATAAAAATGCAGAGCTGTAGTTTAGTTAGTATTAGAAGTGTAGTGAGTGATAATATATCAAGCAGTAATGAAAACAGTGTAAGAAAGGCCGAGTGTGGTCAGTCAGTGGATTAAAATAGTCACGTTTTTCTGTACTACAAAATCTGTGACAAAAATGAGACTGCTCCTCTTTTATTGTAACTTTCAAAATAAACCTCTCACCCTGAAGAGTATGGAGGACTAAATGTGATTAAATTAAATAAATAAATACACCATTAAATAATTAAATGTGTCAGTACTTAATTAAATTTTGAATTAAATATATAAATGTGTCATTAATTCATTAAAATACCAAATCATTTCATGTAACAACCATATAATTATTTCACGACTGAATTAATTATTTCATGGTCCAGTGTTGTGCTGCTCCACAAATTCATTTTATCTGTCAAACTGTCAAACTCAGTGGGCAGATCCTTACACCTGATTGGTTCCCCTGCACATCAAGTCAGACCAGATCGATCCCAGATGCAGAACTAGTGAATATATTCTGATACACTGGGTGGCGCTAGATGTTAGAGTCTGCTCTTTACTCACAGTAAAACTCGTCTTGCTTCCACCCGACAGCTGCTCAACTTATATTTCTTAACTTCTGCGCTTGAGGTTACATTCAGCTTGGTCGTGTATCCCAGGTGTCGCACATGAACATGTCCCTGTAGCAACACATAACTAATCGTGGTTCCTAGTGCTACACTAGATCTCTTTGTTGGTTTGGATACTTTATTTAACAAACCTTTATTTGCAACCAACAGAAAACAAGGGGAAGACTGGGTCCTGCTAGTTAAACAGCTCAGTGGTGAGAGATAGTTTACACTCTGAAACATCTTATACCAAGCACCTAGAACGTTCCTGCAGATCCTCCGTTCCTTGTTTCAAACTTCTTAGACCAAAGCAATGGATTTGACTCAATCAGCATTCGCCCCGCCCACTGACCTTGATGGGCAAGTTTGACGGATAAAATAAATTCATGAGGCAGTGCAACACAGGACCATGAAGTAAATAATTCTATAGTAAAATAATTATATGTTTTTACATAAACTAAATTGGTATTTTAATAATTAATGATACATTTAATTAGTTGTTTAATTGTGTATTTATTTACTGCATTTTGGCAGAATTAGTCCTTCATAGGAAAAGCAGGACTTACAGTATCATTTGTGCATAAAAACTTTTCCATCTGCTCAGTGAATTCAGCACATCTCTGTAAAGGCCGCAGGACGTTAAATTAACTTGTGTCTTTTGTGTGTGTGTGTGTGTGTGTGTGTGTGTGTGTGTGTGTGTGTGTGTGTGTGTGTGTGTGTGTGTGTGTGTGTACCTGTGTGTCCTGGGGGTCCAGGCTGCTGTGGGCCGTCTCTCTCAGCAGCTCCACCACAGACGGCCTGGTGGAGAGGAGCAGCTTCAGCTTAGAGGAGTGTTTCAGTACAGAAGCTGCTCTCTCTGAGGGTCCCGCCACTCCAGGTTCTGAGGGTCCCGCCACTCCAGTTTCTGATGGTCCCTCCTCTCCAGGTTCTGACGGTCCGGTCCCTCCAGGTTCTGAGAGTTCCACCTCTTCAGTTTCTGAGAGTCCTACCTCTCTTGGTTCCAACGGTCCCACCCCTCCAGGTTCTGAGGGTTCCCCCTCTTCAGGTTTTGATGGTCCCACCTTCCCAGGTTCTGAGGGTTCGACCTCTCCAGACTGTGAAGGTCCCACCTCTCCAGGTTCTGGGGAGAAGTCCACATTACACCTCAGATCTGAAATCTGTTCTACCTAAACCCACATTTGGTGTCCTCCCCCGCCATCCTTTTCTGTGAGAACCATAGACTCAGACTCGTCTCAACGACTTCACACTCTGCGAACTGTTCCAGTGAACACTGAAGCCACTCATGTGATGGAACCAGGAGGACATCATCTACAAAGACAGCTATGGATGGTACCGAAAGAACCGTACCTAACGGTTTCAGTTTGTCGTAACACCCCCCGTTGAGGTGCCGAGCACATCGGTACGCTTCCGATAAGGAGGAGCTTCAGCGCAGCCGTCTGCTGATTGGTGGTGACAATCGTCACTCTGGACAAGCTGCAATATTTAAATAGCTCATCTGCTGTAAACCCTCTTGTTGTTGTTCGTATGCGATGCTTTGTGCTCACTGGTTGTTTTGTTAACTTGGCTTATTGAAATGTCGGCGTGCTGCACAGCACCCTGGACTTCTGACGAGGTGCAGACGCTCCTCTCAGTAACAGGAGGAGATCCAGCGGGAGTTGTTCGCTGCTCTTCGTAATGAGGCAGAGAACAGAGGCTCAAGGCTTTGTTCAGACGCCTGAGCTGCACCGCAACAAATGATTTCTGCGTTGGTCCCACAATAACTGCCGCGTAATGACGTCACATACCTGCGTTGTTAAGCGGCGTTCACAACCCTGCCTACATTTTGACTGGACTCTTTGGTGGGCCTGGGTCTGGGTACGCTTTGCCTTACCGTACTGTCCTGACACATACTGCGCAGTGGGAATGAGGCTAAAGTGTTCCTTCCACCTCTGGAGGAAATATTCATTCAGAGTCAGAGAATGTTCACCCTTGCTGAGCTTATCTTGAGATACAACCATCTGACCCCTCTTGAGGCACCGGATGATACCCCAGAACCTCTTTAAAGCCAACCAAACATCCCGAACTCCACCCATGACACAGACTTTGCTTCAGCGACCGCTACAGCTGCAGCCCTTTTCGCCCATCGATACCTGTCTGCTAAGTCCAGAATCCCCGGAGCCATCCAGGCAAAACAGGCCTACTGTTTCAGCTTGACAGCCTCCCGGACCGCTGGTGTCCATGGTTTCCGCCATGACAGGCACCAGCAAGCTTCTGGCCACAGTTGACCACAGTTGCTTCCACAACGGAGTTCATGAACAGGGTGAACTCGGACTCCATGTGGCCAACCTCCTCTGGTCCATGGGAGGAGTTCTCACCGTCAGTTGACAGCTCTGCACCTCTCTTTACATGAGTGCTCAGAACGACGGTCTAAGGTCGGGTAAAACAACAACCTGAGACCCGAGCAGCTCTGGTACCAAGTACACTCTGAAAGCTCCAGGTCGGGCAGCAGGTTCTCAATGATTTCAACTCTTCTTTTATCCCTGATGTGGATTTAATGGTGGGTTGATCTTTAAAGCAGATTTCTGCCCTGTGGGCAGGTGGAACTCACCTGAGACGTCACCAGAGGCCCTACAGGCCTTTTTACAGGGCGGTTCTTCTGGATCCTGTGATTCACCGAGTTCCTCCTCCAACTCCGTCTTCATCTCGGGCCTGTGTGACGGAGAGCGCCCCCCACAGGGCGGGGTAGAAGTTGTAGGGAGGTTGGAGGTCGGTGTGGGGCGGATGGAGACGGGGGTCTGCTTGGTCACCAGGTTTGTGAGAACGTTTTTGAAGCCCACGGCCACGTCGAACATCTGCAGGCTGTCGGCCGCGGCCACCATGCGGCTCACATTGTGCTTGCCCAGGGGCAGTTTGCCGGTGTAGATCATGTCCAGGAGGCAGCTGAACTCCTGAGGCGAGGCCACTGCCGTGTCAATGGAGATGGTGTCCGAGTGGTCCAGTAGAGACCTGGAGATCACATCCAGTCACAGAACCTTTCCCCAGCAGAAAACACTCCGGGACTACAAACCCACTTACTGAAGGAACGTCAAGATAAATGATTTTATGATTAGAAAAATTTATGACACTTTTCCTCAAAGAAAATTCACAGTCAGTCACAAAACATGTTTCTGAATGTTTAGACATTTTTAACAGCTTTGCTCAGTTTAGCCACTTGGAGATTTTTCCTCATTCCAGCTGTTGAAGGTATTTTAACCATTTTCCCAGCTGATTTACACTTTGACAGTTAAGAAACCTTTTATGATCTAAGAGTCACATTTGTCTCCTCCAGCTGTGAGATCAGACTCAGTTTGAAGGATTTTCTGCTGTGCAACAAAATCACACAAAAATGTTTATTTCTATATAATTTAGTGAAAGCTTTATGGAGCCACTACAGAGGAGCCGAAGAGCACAAACAAACCTACTGTAGACGTGTGTAGGCAGAGACATAATAAACATAGATGCCTCATATGGTGCTGGACCTTAATTAACGGTCACCGCCATATTGGTTGGGGCATCTTAGTGTTAGGGTTAGCGCCTTAATCAACGCAGAGCGAGCAGCTATGCTCGCATTTTGTATAGAAAAACTTGAAGAAAAGCTGAATAGAGCCTACCAGTAGACCTTTCTCAACATTTCCCTGAAAGTGAACCTCAGTCTGATGATGTGAGAATTTATATTTGATATGTATCATACAGCCGTGAGCGTCATGGGCCTGATCATAATAAGATCCCTTTCTTGTTTCCACAACTCTTTACACACATACTCACCTATATACTTATTCCATGTTATAATAAAAATAAATAAATGAACGAACGAACGAACGAACAAACGAACGAACGAAAGAAAGAAAGGTGACCTTACACAATCCCTTTTACTGACAGGTATGCACACACATGCCTGAAGTAGCTACAGTGAAGAGAGAAATAATCTGTATGAATAAACACAGTTTCTTGATTACTATATAAAAAGAACTCATTTATACATTCATTATTATGCCATACCATGAAACTGTCTTTGTTAAAGAGAATAATACAGTAAATTTCAGCATGAAGCTTGTATTTTCAATGTGTGTAAATTCGGGGAGTTAATAATATTATAGTTGGACACCTACACCTTTCTCAGTAGAAATAAAAGCCCTGTGGGCTTACGGGTGCCCCATCCAAGATGGCGGTCGTGCAGAATGTCAGCTCCAATCAGTTTATGAGGCGTCTATGTATATTATGTCTATGTGTGTAGGTGTGGATATAAGTACAAGTGTGTGTAAGTGTGTATCTGTGTACCTGAAGAGCATGCTGGAGGCGGCCAGCAGCAGCTTGTGAGCCCGGTGTTGACTCTCTCCCACCATGATAGTACAGTCGCAGAACAGACCCTCCTTCTTGAGGCTCCACAGCTGCTGCATCAGCTGGCGGCTGTAGTTCGGCAGCTCCATCATGGTGTCCAGCCCCCTCTGCTCCTGCAGCCCTGACAAGGTCAAAGGTCACCAGACAGAGACTGGATCAGACACACAATGGATAAAAACAAACGTACAGTGCATCATTAATAATCCTAAAACTACAGCTTTGTGTTGACAGAATATTCAGCTATTACTACGTGGAGACAAAAGAATCAGTTTGATCAGGGCTCCTCACAGAAGTCTGATTTCAGAAGAAGGACATAACATTTCTTTATTTGGGGGAGCAACCAGCTGGATAGATCAAAATCTCTTTATCAGGTTTGATTTTTCTGGTGAAACGGACACAAAGTATATCAAGTTAAAAACAACAGTTAACAGTTCAAAACGTTTGCATTGTACCTAATGAAGTTGAAGACCTTCAACTTTTGGGATTTTTCTGTGATCGTGAGACTGACTCAGAGTGTGAGGCGCAAACCAGTGAACATAGACCAACGACTAATAATGGTTGAACAAGTTTTCTTGGCTTTAGTGTGACAATTAGGACAAGCACATGACTTTGATTTAATGCAGTATATTAACCAAATTTCCCCATGTGGGATTAATTAAATCTGAACTCATCTCTCCACAAACACTTGGACTTATTTAATAGTTCTCCATAGAATATATATATTTTTAATCACCATTAAATGTAAAATTCAGTAAAATAGAAAAACATAGGTAACATTTCTGCAGTGAATAATAATGAAATGTAAGTATCTGATATGCTTGTGAGTCCGACATAAACAACAGATTTAAACTTTCACAGGGCAACAAATTGAAAAGCTCAGCCTGAGGTTAAAGCTGAATTAATTGTAATGATTTGAGAGATTTACTGAAATCTTTCATTGTATACTCACAAAATCCAAATTAAAGTCCGAGTTTAGATTTGATTTAGTTTCTGGTGGTCTGAGATAATTTCCATCATCTCCAGAGAAACATTTTAGAAAAGTTAAAGCTCGTCCAGATGTTAAAGCGGATCAGTTTGAATGAGTTGAATGAATGAGTGTGATTAATCCCAAACATCTGGATGAGTCTGCAGAAGCTTCCCACCATCACGCGGATATAAACCTGCAGTTAAAGAGGAGCTGAATGAAGACGCTCACTTTGAGCTGCGTTTCGCTGCGGGTTCGAACCAGCGACCTTCACTTTACCTGCGATCCAAACGCTCTGGGTCTGGATTCAAATTGTCCGAGTCTTTATTTAAACTCCGCTGGCGAACAGCTCGAGTCTTTATTTAAACTATTGTGACGAACAGCTAACAGCTCTGCTAATAAAGATTGAGGCTTTTGAACATGGCGTCAGGCGGTGCTGCAGTCAAACGGGACACTTCCGGTCAGGGAAACGTCATTCGCTCCGTGTTCAATTATATTTTTAGATCGAGGTCACTGACTACAGAGCGTCATTTATTAGTTCAATAAACGTTATTGCTAAAAAGCACAGCTTCGGCTTCAAAGCTCAGGGCCGCAAACACGTGCAAGTTAAAAACACGGAGACCAGCGGGCCACTGTTACGTCAGCGTGTCCGCCATATTGGACCGGGCTAAACTCAAGCAGACTACACAAATAAAACTCAGAATATAGCCAAATACAGTGCGTTGAAGTCTGATTAATCTGAGATGTCAGGCAGAGTTCTCATAAATAAAAGTCCATATTCAAATTCAAAAATGGAAATTTAGAGATAGTCAAAATTTTGAGAAAAAACTCAAATTTCAGAGAAAAAGTCAATAATTTGATTTGGAAGTCAAAATTTAAGGAAAACTGTCTGAACATCAGTTACACTTCATCATAATTATATGCACATTAACACTTCACTTGTTTCCAGGGAATGTTCTCATTTGTGTGGAAAAAAATAATCTGTGAAGTTTATTTAATATTTCTTCAGACAAGATGCAATGTAAGGGCCATGTAGCTTTTGTTCTTCCTCATTAATAAAACCCTTCATTTAAAAACTGCATTTTGTTTTTACTTGTGTTATCTTTGACTGATGTTTAAATTTGTTTGATGATCTGAAACATTAAGTGTGGAAAACGTGCAACCGAAATCAGAAATGGGGCAAACACTTTTTCACATCACTGTATTTCGGGGTGACCTCCGAAAGGTCAACTCAAGCCTGAATCTCCTTTCACTATGGTGAAGGCAAATAAAACAGAAAAACTAAAAACGGTTGAAGATTTCTGAATAATTAAGTAAAAAATGCTGAGATGGCTACAAAATGTAAAAAAAAAAAGTGTAATTGAAGTTCTCTTATTTCATAAATGGCAGTGTTGGTAAATATAGAAAAGTAATATATGAGCTGTGTTATCGTCTGTTGAGAGCGTGCAGATATTGAAAGTCATATCTCGAAGTGGAACAGATGAGCCTGTGAGGACGGAGTGCTTTGAAAATAACTTTATTGTTGATAAGAAATAACAGTGAAAAGAAGAGAAGGAATCACTGCTTGCATTCTGTTCTTCACGAGGTTTTGCACTGCGAGGATCAGCCACCGTTCACTGTCTATGAGGCTGGAAGTCCCACATTTCTAGATTTACTGTCGAGGTATCACATGTTTGAGCATTTCGGAGCAGTTCTATTTCAAATATGTAACAGTAACTCGTGCACCCCTTTGACGAACCTGAAAACTCTGCAGTGAGAACACACACTTCCACAAAATGGAAAGAAATAAGATTGTGTAGGTTCTTCTGCCCATAATTTAAAAGAGTCAAAAACAAAGGCCATGATCTGAACTAACAGAGCGCATCTGAAGGAGGCGTTGAAGTACAACAGAGTGCTACCACAGGGTCCTTCAGTGATTTTAAATAGACCAGCTAACCTTAAGGTGGGAAAACAACAGTGCACGGCTCATCAAAAACAAACAAACAAACATATAAAAAAAGCAACTCAAACAACATTTTTTCTGGAAAAAAATATTAAAGCACTTTTTTATATATGGACACTTGACAAATTCAAGCTTTTAAAAAATTTAATGGATTTGATTGAAGCGAAGCTGCAGCAGAGCTTTCCTCAGTGGCCGAGAAGTCCAGTGCCTGCAGAGAGAAGCCAGTACAACAATCACACCGAGTTCACACATCGTTTATCTGCCAAGTGAGCAGATCGGATCACAAGTGGCGCATTTCCACGAGCTCCTACTCAGCCTCGGTCGTTTTCCATGACAATATAGTAGCACACGGCGTGGGCGGAGTCACCAGAGCTTTTCCTCGTCGTGCACAACTAATCACCCTCGATAGGATGTGGAGCAAACATGCATTTGATATCAGATCAAATAATAAACTAAATAGTATATATTTCTATATGTTTATTAATAATATTACAAAATGTGGATCGTTACGACCGTGCTTCACTGTCCGGTGTTTTAGTTTCACTGGTACCCCTGTTAACTGATGTCTTCTGCCACAAGCCGTTAGCATCAACTGATGTTAAAATAAAACAAACAAATAGTCCGACACTTTAAACTTAATGGAAATGCGGTTAAACGACGTTTGCCAGGAGTTTAGTCGGGTCGGGAAGCCGGTCACCAGTTAACAGGGAAACCAGTTAATCCAAAACACCGTGGCTCAGCGACCTCCCGATACTCGTAGCGGGTCGCTCCATGGAGCTCCTGAATCCTCTGGTGGGCCACCAGACAAAAAAACCTCGCTGCTCCACGGGGTTTATTTTTGTGCATCTATCTCTGTTGGAGATCGTTTTTTGTTGTGATTGGTTTAAAGAATGGCGAAGTGAATGAGCCGCCTTCTGACTCATCTGTGTCGTGCCGCGCCGGCCAATCAGGGGCCTGCCGTCTGCTGACATCACATTTTCTACTCGCCTCAGCTCGCTCAGAACCTCGGCTGCGCAAGAAACCATGAAGGTACCAGGTAGTGGGACTAACACGTAGTGGAAAAGCGTCATTAGCGAGTAGAGTCAAGTGGAGTGAGGCTGAGGAGGAATTAGTGGAAACGGACCAAAGATGTGTGCTTGTTGTAGCTCACCTTTAAATCCCTCTTCAGGCATTCTCACTGTCCGGGAAGTGGAGGGGAGAGAGAACAAATGAGCAGTTAGTGAGCCTTCCTGAGCTGTTTGACCTGAAGGCACATGAGGGATGAAGACGCTCACCCTGATAGACGTCGTCCATGGCGGCGTAGTCTGCGATGGGCTCGTCGGCCTGCGAGGAGAGAGAACATCTCTGTGGTCACACAGCGGGACTCCTCAGATGGTCAGTATGTGTGAGCGTGACGGCGCTGCGGTACCTTCAGACAGACGATGCTCTCCGGGATGACACCCAGGCTGCCCAGCGTGGCCGCGTCGTCCGTCAGGTTCTTGCCGTCGATGGACAGGTTCTGGTCGAACGGCGCCACCGAGAAGGCGTGCATGATCTACAATCACAGTGAGAGTTTTACAGACACGGACTCCAGGATGACCTGCAGAGACCAAACTTCACCCCCTCACTTGTATTTTCAGCTCCTTCAGCGTCTGATTGGCTGAGACGATGAGCGCCTTCTCGCCGCGGAGCTTCCGGTGCCGAGTGCTCCTCCTGATTCCACCCAGCTGGGTCACGTTGAGGGCAGGAGCCGCGGCGGCTGCAGGGGCCGCCGTGTCGCTGTCGTCACTCAGCTTCAGACGCTTGGCGCCATCTTCAGTCTGAACGGAAGTGAATAGTTTAGAACATTTCATGAGACTGATATCAACGAGTCGGCTGTCATTCCCTGTCATTAAACAGGCGGCGCCACCAAGTTATCGGACGCAATCAGACTCCATTTTTTAATATATTAGTTAATAACTATCTGATACTCACGAATCATTATCAACAGCCAAACTGCCCATAAAGAAGATTCCCAACACATTGGTGTCCTGGTGTGAGACCAGTGTTTCCAACAACCTCCAATCACGTGGAAATGCACTTTCAAATGTTTACTTGATGTACACAGCACACTCTCTCACTCTTCTCCCTCCTGATTTTCACTTCAGCTGAGAAAAGTCTCCTCTTGGTAAAATAAACAGGATGAAATCCAAATAAAGAAAATAGAGTTTCACTCATTTACTTTCAGTGACGAGCTGCTGCTTCCCCTGGAGCTCCGAGACGTGAACACAAACTACTGAAGGGAGAGGAAAAACGCCTGAATCCGATCAAAGCAGCAATAAATCACTGAAACGGTGAAACAGCTGCCCTTTATGACTCAATCCACCTCGATTCACATCCTTTCTACGATTTGCAGTTTTGCGTGACTCTCATAAATAATAAAGCATTTCTTTAGAGGTTTTTTGTTTCTTTCCTCATGCAGCGTACTGGACGTGTTGCATCCCGGCAGAATACACAGAAGACTTTCACTGTATGCTTATCTTGAATTGAAAAATCACTGAAACTGCTCAAAAGGCTTGAAAAGCTGAAAACAAGGAGAAAATATCAAAGATGTTTCACTGAATATAACCCGTGTGAAAGATTTCGAGCAGTTTTACCTTCATGTTGAAAACGTTTTGCTCACATATTGTGTAAAACGAGTGTCCGTCCACTCGGCAGTCACCTGACTGAAGTCGGGGTCTCTCTCTCCGTCCACCTTCGGGAGCTCGTCTTGGTCCTCCTCGGCCTCGGAGCTGCTGGCCGTCGGCTCCGGAGCCGCCTCCTTCGTCATCTGCACACAGGACCAACACCAGCTCAGTGTGGGGGAGGGCGAGAGGGCGAGACAACATGCCGTATGATGGTGGACGTGCGTCTCCACACCCTTTTGTCCTCCATCACTTTGCGGATGTAGATGGTTGCTTGTGTGTATTCTCTGAGGTCCCTCTGCTGCTGGAAGAGGAAACTCTCTCTGCACTCCCAGCACAGATCTGCACACACACAAGTCACAATGAATGAATGAGTGAATGAAAGAAAGAAAGAATGAATGAAGGAAAGAAAGAAAGGGATTTCTGGTTTATTCACACTGTAAATGAAGCAGCATTAGCATGAGCCTGAAGTCAGTCGCTCTTAGAGGTAATCACACATCTATCTGTGTCTATAGATACAATATCAGGAGAAAATAGTGGCCGACATAGAAAATATGGTTTCTGGACAATTCACTTTTTCTCAGCAGGAAGTTCATCAAATATGGTCGAATTTTAAACGGCACCTATCTCAATGTTGGGAGTTAGTAAATAGTCTTAGCAGTAAACCAAAGTGAAACATGGGAGGTGTGGTTGTTTATTGTTCACTTCTCTCATCCACTCCACATAAAAATAATCTAAACGTGATCGCTTGAATCTGCAATCTAAAGCATTAAAACACGTGTCGGCACAGTTCAGCTCATGTAAATATAAAACCCCGTCACTGATCATCTCTTGTGAGGATCTGATGACATATAACATGTCACTGAAGACTTCTTGGTGCCGACGGGCTTCTCATTGGTTCTGAGGCTCCGCCTGCAGTCTCACCGGGCTGCGTGGTGAACTGCGTGGTGAACTGCGTGGTGCAGCCGCTGGCTGTGGGCTGCTGGAAGCAGTGGATGGAGATGGGCTGGTCCACGATGAACAGTCTGCTGATCACGTCCCACTCGCTGGGCCAGAGGAGAGCTACGCTGTGCAGGACAAACATGGACATGACACCTCAGCACTTTACGTTCCAGGAATCAAGCTGCTAGTAAAACGAAGGAGCAACTTGAGCTGTGTGTGTGTGTGTGTGTGTGTGTGTGTGTGTGTGTGTGTGTGTGTGTGTGTGTGTGTGTGTGTGTGTGTGTGTGTGTGTGTGGAAACTCACTGTTGAGCGTCTCCGTTGATCAGAGACTCGTAGGTGAACATGAAGCCTCCGTGTGGACAAAGCAGCAGAGTGTTTCCAACATTTGACACGGGAGACGACTTGGTGGGCCGTCTGGAGTGCGCGCGCACACACACACACACACACACACACACACACACACACACACACACACACACACACACACACACACACACACACACACACACACACACACACACACACACACACACACACACACACACACACACACACACACACACACACACACACACACACACACACACACACAGTGTAAGGACACTCACAGAGACTAAACCCTCCTTTGGTCATTTCTCTTTGATTTGCTTCGACTGACCGGATGAATTTTTTCCACTCGTCCACAAAGAACAGAGGGACGATGTAGAGCATGTCTGTACCCTGCAGGAGGACCAAACAATCAGCGTTTAGAACCAAACTGGAAGAATTCTCAATGTTGAGACTGTGAGGAGCTCATGAAGCTGAGGACTCTTCTAAAGAGGGAAACAGTTTTACCATCATTTGATCAGCAGATTCATCTGCTTGTTAAATGATCTTCGGTATTTTATTATCACTTCATTTTGAGTTATTCATTCATTGTTTAAATATTAACCGATGATATTAACAATAACAAAACTAAATTACTAGTAACATTTAATTTCGATTATGACATTAGGAGTACTGTGATTGGCCCTAAATGCTACTTTATGTTAAAAGCTTCCACAGTTTATATATTTGGCCTTAAACATCATAGAGAGAAATTACCTAAACGTATAGTAATACTGGATGGTATTACTTTGACCTTCAGTACCACTGTGAGGAACCTGGGAGTTAGTTTTGACCAGAAATCATCCTTCAACTCCATTAAACAAGGCTGCAGGTCTACTTTATTTCACCTGCATATTTCTAAAATCAGAAACATGTTGACTCAGAGTGACACTGAAAAACTAATCCATACATTTGTTACTTCCAGATTAGATTACTGTAACTCTCTATTATCAGGGTGAAACAACAATTGCTTGTCTTCATGAGAATGTAAAATGTCCTGAGATGGTGATGCTGGAAATAAACGAGGAGACATTGTGTTGACCTGAGGCCACTTTGTGAGCGTCGGCCGGTTCTTCTCATGGAAAAGGTTCAGCAGCTGGTTCTTCTGGTCCAGAGCCATCATCTTACTGACCGCCTCGTTGTCCTTCTCCTCCTGCTCTAATGTCTGCACACACACACACACAGACACACACAGACACACACACATTTCAGGAAATACATGTGATTCATCGTCAGCGCTCATTCAGTCTGTTAGAGAAACGACTGGGCTTCGTTCCAGCAGTTTGACGAAGTTCTGCTGTTTTAACATGAGACAGGTACGATCCCGATGCAGCAGCGATCCGTGCGGAAAGAAGCATCAGCATTATCAGATGATAAAACAGAGGGAAGTTTGAGTTTTCTGGCTGCTGCAGAGCAGATGAACCGACAGAAGCAGGAAGTCTGCTCACCAGACACTGCTGACACGGCTCTCTGCTCTGGTTGAACTCGGGGGCTTTGGGGAAGTATTTCCTCAGCTTGGTCCAAACTTCTGGGGTCACCAGCTTCCGTTCCGTCTCCAGAATACTCAGAGCTCCTGCAGCAGCAACACACACATTTGACTCCAGGAAGCCTTGACTATCAGAACAACGGGTCTGGTGTGGGCGGAGGGAAATACCGTGACTGCAGACGATGTCTTCATTGAACGTCTTCATGTCGTCCTCGGTGCTCTCTGCACCCGACTCTACAATCAGACAACATTCGGTTCGCAATCACATTTGCTTCATTTCAAAAGTGCAAGCCGGCATCTTGCGGCTTCACCTTTGCTGTTGTTGCTGTGTGGTCCCTGTCCGTTGGTCTGACCGTTACTCTGTTTGGTCTCATGTTCGTCTTCCTCCAGCTGCTCCAGAGCCAGCTGTTTCCAGCTGCGCAGAGACGCTTTACCAACCCAGAACCCCTGACCACTGAGACACACACAAACACATACACACAGGATTAGAGGCTGCTGATACACACACACCACATACAGCATCATGACTGTGTTTACCTGAGAGAGCGCTTCACCAGGTTGGACACTTCTTTGTAGTCTTCAGTGAGTTGGTTCTTCAGTCGCAGCACTCGGCACCGCTGACTCACACACTCTTGACACAGAGAGGAGGCTGCACGCACAGACAGACAGACAGACAGACAGACAGACAGACAGACAGACAGACAGACAGACAGACAGACAGACAGACAGACAGACAGACAGACAGACAGACACACACACACACACACACGTCAGTTCTAGTCATCAGCTGGCAGATCTGAAATCTATGGCGTGTGGCTCGAGCCCTGACAACTTCTCCAAAGTTAGAAACTCTTTAATTACATTTTAAGAGTTTCTCTTATTCCTTCTCGGCGAACGAGATTAATAAATTAAAGAATGTTTCATTTAAAATACACATCACATCTTAACACGCTACAACGTGAGAGAACTAAACAGCTAAAACAACTCAAAGGGTTAAACAGCCCAAACCACTAAAAAGCCTCCAAGAGATGAAACGGTTTTAACGGCCAGAGCGACAGCTAAAAGGATTACACTGCTCATGTGACTCAAACGTTGAATTACAAAAACAAAATGTCAATAGTTATTAATTGTGGGTTTGAAATTTCAGAAATACAAGATAAAAGTGCAGTTTTGGTAAAATATTGGAGACTTCTAAAAATGTCTCTTTTAAATATGAAAGAGTCGTTAAGGCAGAGAAATGAAGATTTCACCTCCTGACCTGCAGACTCGGTAAAGACCGTGTGAGACTGACCGTCCAGTCGGGGTCCTCCGCCGTAGCGTTCGTACAGGAGCTGAGCAGCTTTGCCGGAAACCCTCTTGGAGTCTCCCACCTTGTCTGGGTGCAGTTTGCCGTGAGAACACAGAAACGCAGAGCAGTCGATATCTTTGGTGGCCGTGGAGTCGTCCAGCCACTTCTTCAGCCAGTCCAGGGGGATGAACTCAAAGGGCTCACCTGCAGAGGGAGGACAGAGATACATGTAGGACATTCGCAGACATGTTGACAACTTCCGCCAGGCAAACAGAGATTTTCATGTTTCTGTTAGGAGGAGGGCGAATGATGAGGTTTTACACACCGTCTCTGGCAGAAAGGAGTTCATAGAGCTCCTTCACCTCCTCGTGCTTGGCCTTTCCCTTATCCACACTCTGCTTTCTCATGTCCGCCATCTCACTGCACCACTCCTCGAACTTGTGGTTGTCCTGGTCCACCAGCCTCTGGAGGAAGCCTGGGAGTCACAGCCAGAGGGGGAACATCAGTGGTTTGAAAGCGGCGGCGGCGGCGTGATGTGGATACTGCGTCACTCACCGGGGACTTCCACGTCGTTCCTGGTGGAGTCGGGACTCTCCTCCTCCTGGACTTTATACACCAGCATGTAGGCATTTCTGGAGCAGTGGTAGCCTTTGCTACACTTTGGCTTTCGTGTCTGGGATTTCACTGTCTCAGCTGGAGAGCAACAGGACCGAGAGCAACACCTCTGAGAAAGTGTGGGAGAACCAGAAGAGTCTTCTGTTGCCTGAAATGACGTCTGACTCACCGATGTCCTCCTCGATGCCGAGCTGCAGCTTCTTCCCTTCCATCTTCTCGATCTCTTCGTCATTGAATTTGTACCAGTCTCCCGTGCGGGCGTCCTTCACGTGGGCGATGTAGTGGCCCGAGTAGGCGCTGATGCCCCGATGGATCAGCACAGCACTCAGCTCGTAAACACACTTCTGATCTGGAAGAGGAGCACAGTCATGAACAAAGGGACGGACCTCAGTATTTCTACATGTGCTCACACATGTGTGAGAACTGTGTTCCTACCTTCTTTTCCTTCCAGAAACGGCCCCATGTCCAGCTGCTCCGGAAAACTGATAAACGTGTTGAGCTTCTTCTTGTGCCCTGTTTGTCTGCAGGACACAACAAAGTTCATCAACCCTTTAAAAATGAGCCTTTTCTCTATTAATCCGCTCGACAATCGATTATGTTCCCACGATCTGTGGAGTCTCAATTAATCAGTCTCTATTATAAAGCACTTTTCACTGAGGAAATGATGCTGCATGGCTTTTGGTATTTGCTTGGTGTTGAAGCCATTTAACAGCAGGTAGAATTATCTTGTTTATTTACAAGACGTGTTCTATTTTAAGCTGTTTGTGGCAGAGCTGTCTCCCCCCCCCCGGTCCTGCAGCCTTCAAACCTCTGACCTGTCGAAGACGAAGCGCATGAGCTGCAGGTTGAGTGTTGGAGGAAGGCTGTGCAGGCGGATCCTCCGGGTGGCGCTCTGTTTACTCTGGCAGCTCTCGCAGAAGTAGCGGTTCTCTCCGTCCAACTTCTCCTCCTGCAGGAGGATCACAAATGACCAATTACAGCATGCGACCCCACACACACACACACACACACACACACACACACACACACACACACACACACACACACACACACACACAAATATACTCAGATCGCAGCTTATAAACAGTAGAGATGGTGTCAATATCCAAACTGTATTTTATCTATTTACAAGTTTCAAACTTTTGGAAATAATATCACAACTCAAACAGGAAAGAAACACTTCTTGTTTTTCGTTGTTGTTGTGTATAACAAAAAAATAATACTTTGTGACACGCTCTCTACACAAACTCTAACTGTGTGTATCCCGGGTCTTCCTCTGCTGTGCTCTTCTCCGTCATTATGAATGAGTGAAAGTTACCTTCAGGAACTCTGTGACACACTCTGTCAGGTTCTTGTGGCCCTGGATGTTCAGCTCCAACTCATAGAATCGCGACGGGAGTGCAGATGATCGTCCACACTGGTTACATCTGCGGCACGGACACAAAACAACCTCAATCAGTACTGACTGAATGTGCTGCATCAATTCATTATTAAAATACGCATATTTCACCATTTACACCCTGAATAATCTTTAAATAGAAAGCACATGTGAGCACTACAGGAAAACTCTACATAGAATATAAATATTTGATGCTTTGGTTGTATGTGTAAATAAATCACACAAGGTTTCTCACCTGAGTTTTGTGTTGAAACAAAATTTTTCTTATTTTTTTCAGAGAAGTGCATAAAGTCAGTGTTTTCCCAGAGCAAAGGCTTCAAACACAACTGTGCTTTGACATTTGTGAAAAGTTTTAACCTCTTACATACACATATGTACAGATGTATAAGTTATGTTGAGGAAATGCATCAAAAGTAATTTATTTGTCTTAAATCATATAAAATTTACAAATCAGATCATTTTCTGACTGGATTTCTATAAACGTTTATTGGTGAAACATGTAATGGATATACGAAGACGTAGTAATCCAAAAAGTGCTCCACGTTTAGAGAAACCTGTGAGCATTTTCTTACACGGTGACGTAGGAGAACTGCCCACAGAACTGCTGCTGGATGACGTTCTGCAGTGACGGACTCTTCTGCTTGGACAGCGTGTCCTCCAGCAGAGACAGGAAGAGCTTTGAAAACTCCTGCGCATCCTGAGAAAGAAACACAGCCTGTGTGAATCTCAGTACAACTCCTCCACACCTCGTTTTATTGGGGATGAGCAGATCAAAACAACCCAGTGACACTACTGACACTGAGCCGATCAGTGATGCGGCAGTGAGAGCTGGATGTTTGTTTGTTTTTTTTAACCAATGCAGCAACGGCATCTTTGCTGACATTGTGTGAGAAGAAACTAAGAATCCAAAGAGAAACACTGACAGTGAAGATTTGTGATTTTTCTGCAGATTTCAGAAATGAAGCACAAATTTAAGCTTTTGCTCATTATTTGGATCCAACTAAACTCAAGTAGGGGATGGAGGCCATGTCTTTTTGTACCAGGATATATGATATTTTCCACAATAAAATGGTCTGATGTTCAAATTGCACTTGCTTTTCTTTGAAATTTTCATTTAAATGATAACTTCATGTTACTGTCTTTACATTAAAACAAAGGGAAACATTTGAAGTTGTCAGTATTTAAATATATTATTTGGTCACTTTAGATCAACTTGGACTGTAAGCACAAGAAATGTGACAAACTTGCCCTTCATCCTGCCAGAGTCACAACATGTATAGGGAAGTTTTGATTAGTGTGAGCGCTGTCTAGAGTGCGAGAGTGTGTCTGTGCACCTGTTGCTGCCCCGTGTCCAGGCCCAGTGCTTTGACCAGCCCAGAAGGGTCGATGTACTTTCTGTTGCTGTTCTGCAGGAGTGCAAACAGATACTGCAGATGTTCACAGATCGACTGAGGTTCATAATCTGAAACAGACAGAAACACATGTATGTGTGTGTGTGTGTGTGTGTATGTGTGAGGGAGGATCGATCTCGTTCCAGCTCAAGTCAAAATGATGCTGACTCCCCCAAAAATTCTTCCACAAGCTAGATAGTCTAATTTTGCAGTACATTTGGAATAAAAAGGTTGCTCGGCTGCGAAAACTATACTTGCAAAGACCGCGTCATCTGGGAGGAATGGCTTTGCCTAATTTCAGATTCTACTACTGGTCCGCAAATATCAGAATCTTAAAATACCGGCTTGAAGTTGAGGCCCTTAAACCTACTCCAACATGGCTAGTCTTCGAAGCCAAGTCTGCCTCTCCTGTGTCATTGAAGGCTTTAGTACATTCACCCATTCATTCGTCCATTTCACCTTATACAAACAACCTGATAGTTAGGAACACTTGTAAGATCTGGGTTCAGTTTAAACAGCACTTTGGTCTCCAGTCGATATCTGTTCATGCTCCACTTGTTGCAAACCATATTTTTCCACCATCCCAAACAGACGATGCTTTCCTGATTTGGTCCAATTTGGGAATTAAACATTTTAAAGACCTATATATTAACAAGACATTTGCATCTTTTCAACAGCTCTCAGACTCTTTTTCACTTCCTAAACACCAGTTTTTCAGGTATTTACAGGCCCGCAGTTTTGTTCGCAGCACATTTCCAGAGTTTCCCAACCTGCCCAGTAGTACTCCTTTAGATAATTTCCTGAAGCCTATGTCATCCTTGAAGGGTACTATTTCACTTATTTATAACCAAATCCACTCATTGCGCCCGCAGTCCCTTAATTCTATAAGATCCCTTTGGAGTGAGGATCTGGGGATGGAGATACCGGACCGGCTTTGGACAGAGATACTGAACAGGGTACATAAATCTTCAATTTGTGCAAGACATGGTGTTATTCAATGTAGGCTGATACATCGTGTGTATTTTACGAAAGCACGATTAGCAAAAATGTATAAGAATGTGTCCCCACTATGCGATCGTTGTCAGCAGTCACCAGCGAATCTGATTCACTCTTTTGGGCTCTGTCCTTCTCTCTGTAAATACTGGACAGATATTTTTGATACTCTGTCGGTGGTTGTGGGGAGGCCAATTAAACCAAATGCACTTTGTGCTCTGTTTGGTGTCTCCCCTTCAGCGTCACTCCACAAGCCCCAACGAGATGTTATAGCGTTTACAACTCTCTTGGCTAGACGGCTCATACTGATCACCTGGAAATCGAGTCGACCTCCCTCTCATACTCGCTGGAAAAGAGATATTCTGTATTTCATTAAACTGGAAAAAAATCCGGCTCTCAACCATTGGCTTATCCGACAAATTTGGCAGTATCTGGAGTCCTTTCCTTCAATATATCCAAAGGATTAAGTTCCCTCAGAGTGACCTAGATGTCTGAAAATGTAGGATGTGTGTCTCGGGTGGAGGTTATAGCAGGTCCCAACTTAAACTTTAAACAATTTTAAATTGTGTAATGACTGATGTGTTTCTGTTTTTGTTTGTTTTGGTTTTTTTTTCTTTCTGAGTTGTATGTGTGAGTGTTTCTCAACTCAACTGTGTGATTATAATTGACTGACTATGTTAATATTTGCCAGATATCTATGTGATTAAAAAATGGTCTGTTGGAAAAAAAAAAAAAAAAAAAAAAAAAAAAAAAAAAAAAAAAAAACAGCCTGTTCTCAGCCCCTATGTGAATTTGTAGATAACGTGTATAACATGGGACCTTTGAGAGTCGCAGGTCAATGTTTCAATCCTTTTTATTGGGATTAAATAAATAGCAGCAACACTGGGTACACACCGAAAAAAAAAAAAAAAAAATGATGCTGACTGCAGGTTAATGTTGTCAGGATGATGTTAAAAGTACGTCTCATCTCTCCTCCTGTCTGATACAAAAGAGTTGTAGAAGCCATTTCAGGGTTTCCACATTAAACTGATTCATAAAATGCCGCGATAAGGACGAGGTAAGTTAGTGCTGCACAATATCAAGAGAACATGCAATAATGTTAATGATGCTATATTACAATTTGTAATAAATACATACACTTCAGTAGATGTCTTGCGCTCTTATCTTTAATTTGACCATGTTATTTGGCTGTCATTTCTTTTCTTCATCAGATGTTTGAAGTTTTCACTTGTCCTTTGTTGACTTAAATTTTTTTTTTGTAATTTTCTCCTTATTTTCGCTCTCCTGAATTCTTCCCTGTGGTTCTACAAAATATAAAAGAATGGTTTTGTGAATTAATCGCAATAAGTTGCACCCTTTTCTGTTTGTGGGGAAAAATCCGTTCTTCAGTTTTTCTTCAAGTGAACAGTGGTGCATAGAAATAAGAGATCAGTTGATAAAGAGCTGATTTGTTTTATGAAATCTGAAGATTTCTTGTGATAAAGGAAGTGTATTAACAAGTGCTAAAAACTACAGTTTTAGTTCATTTCAAACAGGACTAAGCAGTTTTCTAGCAGCAATCGGCACTCTATCTGTTGATATAGTCATAATGATAAATTTGCTGTATGTTGTTCCGCCTGATTGGCTGCATGAACAGGAGATATTAAAGTCACATGTTGGCCTCCTCGTGGCCTTCTCAGACCTACTGGCTTCCTAAAGACCATTCACACCTGCTGAAAACCACTTTAAACTTCCATAATAACACTTGAAATTATTACTTTTCAAAGATTTCGACAATCAGTCTGCCTTTTGACCCGCCAAACAGCCATTAGTCAACATTAACTTAATCGGATCATCACAAAATTCTTGATGAAGTTCACAACCAATGGAAGAAAACAAACAAACAAACCATATAGTTTCAGCTTCATGGAGAATGTGCACTTGAAATACAGACTTGCAAGTTTAGTAATTGTGCATTTACGGTACGTAATAATAGATTACTTTAAAATAAACAATACATAGCAGTTTGAACAACTGCAGTGATATGTATTCACAATGACGTACATGTAAAAACATTCCCCAGAATACTCCTCAAGTATACGTATATGTAGATGGCTTATGTGCATTTATTTCCAATCTTAACCATCACAGTGGAACCCTGACAGTACAGTGGCCAGTGGACAGTGGTGGCCAGTGGACAACAAAGCTTCCTGTGTAACTAATGACCTCTGGCTGAACTACGTTCAGTTAAAAAGAGAAGGCACAACAGGATTCCCACTGATACCTGACTCTGTGTTGTGCTCCTGTGCTCGAGAATTGTGGCACTGGTAGAGGCTCCGGCGCAGCTCCAGGTTGTGGAACCACACTTGCAGGAATGTGTTGACATAACAAGTTGCACCGAGATTGGTCAGGCCAACGAACGTGTTCTGGAGGAGGGAGAAAAGAGACAGAGAGGGGTTAAATCCTCCGGCTGCTCTTCTCTCCCTGATCTCAGTCCAGTAATCTGATCAGTGATACCTTGTCACGACGTTCAGAATTCGGGTCATCA
The DNA here is from genome assembly GCF_963383615.2 of Lipophrys pholis. Taxonomy (NCBI): domain Eukaryota; kingdom Metazoa; phylum Chordata; class Actinopteri; order Blenniiformes; family Blenniidae; genus Lipophrys; species Lipophrys pholis. The sequence goes on from NC_137637.1 coordinate 4,542,502, forward strand.
ATATTGTGGAAGGTGTTTTCATCGATCTCTCCGAGCCATGCCTGCTCACCAATTCCGACCAGACAGTTGGGATTTCCTTTGCAGTTCCTTCTGTGAAGAAAATCAGAATCATGAACCTTTCTCCTCGATGACTGAAGAAGCACCACAGTACGACAGTTTGATGGTGTTCCTCACAGAGGACGGAGCTCATTACCGTTTTTGCACTTTGGGCAGCAGGAACTGCACTGCCAGCAAAAAGAAATTACTTTCACACAGTCGTCAGGGTCATGCTGCTCACCACGGCTCTGATACAAGTCATGAAATTAAATAAAACTGATGACAATTAGCATCTCTGAATGCAACTGGTCGGGATGACCTTAAACAAAGCGACTTTAATGAGTAGGACTTTTGCCCACAGACCTTTTAAATTAAGCTGCAGATTCAGGGCTAACTTTACCTGGAGGTCCAGGTCTTACTCCCTGTGTGTTGCCTTTGGATTGCTTTTTGACTCTGCCATTGAGTTGTGATAATCAGTTTTAGACTATTTTCTCCTTTGACAACAAATTCTGGATTTTGGACATTGGTCCAGGCATTGACTCGTGGACAGTGGCTGGCTTGACACGGCTTTCTAATCTTTACCTGCAGGTCCAGGTCTTTCTTTACCTACAGTTACAGATCTTAACCCACAGGTACAGATCTTTACCTGCTGGTCCAGGTCTTAGTTGCAGGTTCAGATCTTTACCTGCTGGTCCAGGTCTTACTTGCAGGTTCAGATCTTTACCTGCTCGTCCAGGTCTTACCTGCAGGTTCCTCTCTGGCAGGCCGGCAGGTTGATACGGTACGCTAACTCGATGTGAACTTGTCTGATTTCTTCTGGTTTCACAGTTTCCACCCAGCGCCAAGCCGCTTTCTCCAGCTGTATGCGGGGCGCCATAATCCTGTAGGTTGGTCACAGTGACACACGGTGACAGATCATGAGAAGGAGCATGATGAAGATGAGATGAAGAGGAAAACACTAGCGATTACACACAAACTGCTTCAGGACTGTTAGCATAGCGACTACCTCAGATCAACGGCTTCCGAGCTGTCACTAAATAACTGAACTGAGACACGAAGCACAGCACATTACACTGCCACAAGGCGCAAATCGTTAAACGATAACAAATCAACAAGGTTAACAACAACAACTTGACTCGGCTAATATTAGCTAACTAGCTAGCTAGCATGTAGCCCGCCCGGTGCCGTTCATTTAACGCCGACTATCGCTAACTTCACTTTATTGTGTTAAGGGTAAATATCATCGAACCTTTCATGCGTGCAGCTGCTTCACCAAAATGTTGGTGTATTTTCACATTTTATTCACGGTTTATTTTAGATTTAGCGCCCTTGCGTCAGTTTATAAATAAATTATTTCTCCGCTCAGAATCAACACTGCGTCAGCGAGTGACGCGATGACGTAGGACGTCGTGACCGGGGGGAGGAAGTGACGCGCGACGCAGCGTCAGGCGGCTTCACAGTCACGTGACCCATATTGTTCAACTCTTGTTTGAAGTGCAGATGGCGCTACTCCAGTAAAACAGGTTAAAAGAGTCATTACGTGTCCCATCAGATAGTTTTATTTGTAATAAATACGTCCTGCTATTAGTCCACAAGGTCCAACTCACCAAACTGCTCCTAAACTCTTTAATATGTCCCATCAGTTAGTTTTGCAAATACGTTCTGATATCAATATTGTAAAAACAGCAAAAATTAAACTAGAAAACTTGTCCTTAAAGGCACAGGTGTACGAATTAATATTAAAGCATGTATAAGTACTGTCAATCGATAAAATAAAGAAATAATTAATATACCCAATTTTCTGTAATTAATTGCAATTAATCGCATTGTTTTTCTACTGAAGACCGAAGCTTGTAATGGATATTTATCTAGAGAAAACCACAGAATTAATATCGACGCAACATAGGCACACTATATCTAAAATAAAAGACTATTTTTATAATATTCTTTTAGCTTTGCATTAATGCTGTTTCTCTCCAAGATCAGCAAAATAAACATAAATAAATAAATAATAAACATCTAACATAAGTCTGAGTTTTGTTCAAGTGCAGGTCCACCATTTTGAGAATTTGAATATTTCTAGAAACAAAGTCAACAAACTTATTACATGAACAAAGTGGCAATTATATACAGTAATATCCACACACAAGAGTGAGGGAGAGAGAGAGAGAGAGAGAGAGACACAAGCACACACTCACACACAGTATACAGGAGAGCCAGGGAAAGAGAGAAAGAGGAAAATTAATCTTTTACCTGCAAGTATTTCCTCCAGCTTTAGAATTTGGTGGCTGCTGGTCAGCCAACATGGCAACCTCCTGCTTTGCCGCAGAATTACTTCTGTGGTATTTAAATTCAGCTTTACAAAGTAAAGCTAATGACTTTCACTTTCTCAATCAGCCGTCAAGTAACTTTTAAAGTGAAACTTTCTAACTAATTATTATTCTACTCGGTATTGTGCTGCTCTGGAGTCATGGAACTGCGACTATAGATGCTGCACATACTGCTGCAGCTCCAGTAAGGGAGTGAAAAAACCCCAAAACGGAAGCAAACAAATCTGCATTAATTTGTTACATTTAACAGTTAAATGTGTCAAATCAATTAATTAAATTTATGTTATTTTTGACAGCACACACACACACACACACACACACACACACACACACACACACACACACACACACACACACACACACACACACACACACACACACACACACACACACACACACATGTATATATATACTACCGTTCAAAAGTTTGGGGTCACCCAGACAATTCTGTGTTTTCCATGAAAAGTCACACTATTATTTATGTTTAAGTTGTAAAATAAAGAGAAAATATAGTCAAGACATTGACAAGGTTAGAAATAATGATATTTATTTGAAATAATAATATTTTCCTTCAAACTTTGCTTTCGTCAAAGAATCCATTTGCAGCAATTCCAGCATTGCAGACCTTTGGCATTCTGCTGTAAATTTGTCGTGGTAATCTGGAGAAATTTCACCCCACACTTCTAGAAGCTCCTCCCACAAGTTGGATTGGCTGGATGGACACTTCTTGCGTACCATACGGTCAAGCTGCTCCCACAACAGCTCAATGGGGTTTAGATCTGGTGACTGCGCTGGCAACTCCATTACAGATAGAATACCAGTTGCCTAATTCTTCTCTAAATACTTCTTGCAGAATTTGGAGGTGTTCTTTGGGTCATTGTCCTGTTGGAGGATGAAATTGGCTCCAATCAAGCGCTGTCCACAGGGGATGGCATGGCGTTGCAAAATGGAGCGATAGCCTTCCTTATTCAAAATCCCTTTTCCCCTGAACAAATGTCCCACCTTACCAGCACCAAAGCAACCCCACACCATCACGTTACCCCACCTTGCTTGACAGATGGCGTCAGACACTCTTCCAGCATCTTTTCAGTTGTTCTGTGTCTCACTAATGTTCTTCTGTGTGATCCAAACACCTCAAACTCCCATTCCTCCGTCCATAAGACTTTTTCCAATCTTCCTCTGTCCAATGTCTGTGTTCTTTTGCCCATATTAATCTTTTTCTTTTATTGGCCAGTCTCGGATTTGGCTTTTTCTTTGCCACTTTCAGAAGGTAAAGTTGTTGGAATTTTTCTTGTAAAGCAGAGTCCAGGCAGGTATTTCACTAAATTAAACACTGTTGTACTTTATGTTTTCTGCATTAAGTGTCCATAGAAAATGTGATCAGGTCCAAATCTCAGCCACAAGTCAAGTACAGACAAACACAAAGTGAGTGATAATACAAATAAATCATATTTCATGGCTTTGTCGAACAAAAGCATAAACATTCACAGTGCTGCTGGAAAAAGTAAGCGAGTTATTGGATTTATGAAGTGATTGAACTGTTTTTAGGATCCATTACAACTGCACCACAGGAGGAATTCTGGCTCAGATGTAGATTGTATCACATTTTATGGTCAATTGAAAAACCGAGTTGATCTAAACGGTTTAATTTCCTTTTTATATATATATTATCAGCTTCTTTAAAAATTGCTTAAAATTTTAAAATTCTATGGTTACATTTTGAATTTCCTCCAGACAAATATAATTCTGATTCACTTGTTCAGATGTTGTGTGATTCAAATATACTGAATTAAAAACTACTTCATTATAACTATTAAGCTGTACTGCTAATCGTCTCATAGGATTTTGACTTGGTCTGTTAGATGGAGGCCATAGTGCTTTAAATCAGTCCAAACGATTCCAGATTGACCCCTTAATAACTCCATTTATCCTTTATAACAGACTTGCCACATGCGGTCCGTGTATTGGGTCTTTGCAGCTCACGACCCAACTTCCACGTTGCCATTTATGAGACGAGGAAAGTTATTTTAACCATCTCTCTTGAATCATAAATACCAATTATTAAACTAGTCTGATTCAAGTTTTATTTTTTAATAATGTAAAGTTTTAAATAATATAGTTCTGATACTCTGTTACAGATGTGCTTTGACATAATTTTTGTGGCCCTACAATGATCCAACTGTACTGCTTTATCCAAATAATGTCTGCTGATCCTACATCAATTAATGGGAGGGAAAAGCTCACACATGCACAGGGAGAACATGACAATCACACACAGAAAACCTCCCGAGTCCAACCCGGACTTTAACCAAGGGCTACCTCACCATACGTTCATATGTATTTTTAATAAATTCGCAACATTCAGTTTATGTGTACTCGGATGATTATCAGGTTTCATCAATTCATGCTGGAAATAAGCACAATTCAATATGCTTCATTTTTTTGGCCACTACATTACATTTATTGGTAAAATTGATTTAGTTTGCACCCTCATCCCACAACACAATGAAACCAAGGATGAACAAATTAGTTTTACTTTCTTCACAATATCGTCAGTGTATGCGATGTTATCACCAACAGTTTTACAGTGTGTCATTCATTTCCTAACATGTTTTCCTGTCGCAAACCTGTTTTTAATAAGTCCACCACATGTGGACACACATGCTGAGAGGTAGTGGACAAGACACACACAGCTCAGCTCAGCTCATTAGCAATGGTTATATCACCTCACTGTGAAGCCATTGGTTCTCTAAGTAAATCCACTCCCTGCAACGTGTGTGTGTGCGTGTGCGTGTGCGTGTGCGTGTGCGTGTGCGTGTGCTGTGCTGAGTAGAGTTTTGAGTGAATCATGTGGGCGTGCATTTAATTCACACACCATTTATCCGGAAGGGTTCACAGTTCTAGGGAATTGAACCTACAACCTTTACAGTAAAAGAGGACTGGCTGCATTTACTGAGTCACAGCCGCCCATGTGCAGTACTGCAGCACATGACATGATTCTGCATGGCAGGATATTGATAGCACATCTAAGAGGATTACACTGATATCAGCAGCGGATGCAAAATCCTGCCCAGTAAGACATTATCAATAATGATGATCAGGTTGCTCTTCACAAAGACAATACACGGTGTAAAAACTACAATTTGTATTTGTGACCGTATTTGTTGAATCATCATCATCAACAACAACAACAACAACAACAACAACAACAATAATAATAATAATAATAATAATACACATTCTGCTGAAAATATGCATAAACCGCAAAGTGGTGTATATGGTTGTTGTCTTTTTGTCTATATAACTCTTTGTGCTAAGCAGCTTGATTATTGCTCTAATGAGGATTTGATCTGTTAAATGCATAAATTGTTACATTTCCCTTCTATGTCTATCTCTATTGCAAAGAAAAGCACTCATGGACAGTGAACATACTCATACTCATACTTTTCATGTTTTCTTGAGATTGGAGCATCATTGTTATGTGAAATAAGCATTGGTACAAAGAAGAAATAATCCACCGAACACAACATTTCTTTACTTTTTATATGTATTTTCTTATTTATTTCAGTCATGCATGAATTTAATGCAATTGACACACATATAGGTGAAGAAATAGGTTATTAAGTGTGCTTCAGAGACGTTTTATGATAGATACACTACTTACAAATAGTTAAGGATATATAGCTTTCGGGATAAATTAAAGGAAAATGTAAAAAGCTACAGTGATATCTTATCATGAAGTTATAATTTAAGTAGAAGCATCAGTTGTGATTCCCTCATCTCAAACAGTTATTTGAAACAAAAGCCAACAGTGGAAGTTAAAGTGTCAACGTCTCAATAAGTTGTCCTGCCATCTTGAGCATCAATTACAGCTTCCTGTTGGAGAACTTCCTGTTTGAAGTGTTCAATGTCAAGGTCCTGTTGATCAGTTGTTAGGTGTCGTCTTGGTCTCCCGATGTCAAAATGTGAACAACACATGGAAGAGGACGGTTTAAATACCAATTCTAAGTGAACCAGGACATTTATTGATCCCTTCATGGATCAGACACCTGCTGTGATTTGTTGAGCAAAAAGCACTGAAATATCAAACAGGAGGACATTCAAAGGTTTAGAGAAGCTCACATTAATTTCACCTGGAAAGGTCAGAGGACATTTTAGGATCATCTGGAAATTCCACGTATCCCCATGTTTCTTGTGAGTAGTGTGTATGCACAATGCTGTGAGAAGTTGGTTGATGAGGCTGCTGCAGCGCCTCCTGTCGGATCTTAGAGGACCTGCAGATAAACAACATTAATAAGGCTTCAGTGCAAATGCGTTAACATCCTTAAAATACTTCACAGTTACTTTAGACTCTTCAAACTTAACCACTGGGGATAATTCTTTTAAGATTCTAAAATAAAAATACATGTGACATGTAAAATGACAGAATATGAAGCATTTGAAGCCTGTGTAAGACTTCTAATGAGTTGTCAGCTGTTGCTTTTGCTGTGAGTTGGAGACCTGAATGAGTGAGGCTCCGCCCCCTGCTCGTGAGGAGCCTCTGTACACCTGACTCAAGTTGAGGTGGATGCAGGGACACAACCGCTCAGCAGCTTCTACATCGCTCCTCAGGTAAGACAAAATCACCCTTTATATACTATTCAGCTCCATCAACGGCATTTAAAAACTGAAGTTGCATTATCGAAAATGTGCAGACTTTCTGTTGAAGTGTTGAATTGATAAGCTCCTCCACTGCTTCTTTCTTTCTTTCTTTCTTTCTTTCTTTCTTTCTTTCTTTCTTTCTTTCTTAAGAATGAACATTTTAGCCTGTGAAGATGACAGTTTAAACTTTACAAGCTTGTATTTGTTTTAATTAGTATAATATGCAACTTTATAGTTTATTATTATTATCAGACAATTTCTTAAAATAGAAATTTAGACTTTAATTCTCTGAGGAAAGTGAATCAAAATGCATTTGTTCATCTGTGCTGTTTGTTTCTGACATCTTTAAGCCGAAAGACCTCATGAAACTAGATTAATGGTGTGTCATCCAATATTTTATATCTTGTAGAATCTGCTCTGCCACTTTTATCATTTCCTTGTGTTGCTTACATGTATAGGATAAGATCAGACTTTATTAATCCCACATGGGGAAATTCAGTCATCACAGCAGCTCAACATTTCACAAATACTAAGACAGACAGGATAGTTGCACAAAAGATAATAGACTATGTATGAATACATAGATAATCAGATAAATATATATGCATATATACACATGGCGATACAGGGGAGGGAAAAGTATGGGGAAAAATACTATTTATGTATGTGAATGAACAAGCTCAGTCCAGACAGGAAATACAGCTCACACTTTTTTTCAATTCAATTCAATTCAACTTTATTTATATAGCGACGAATACAACAAAGTCATTCCAGGGCACTTTTACAGAGAAAACCCAACAAATCCACATGAGCAAGCGAAGCAACGGTGAAAAGAAAAAAAATCCCCTTTTTATAGGAAGAAACCTGCAGAACCAGGCTCAGAGGTGCTGGCTTTCAGTTAACTCGATCTAAATTAACTCGAACTGGTTTCGTTGTTCATGGAGTGAAATTGCCAAGGATCACAGGAACAAGATTTAGAACTTTGTGTGATTTATTGAACGTGCCACCTCCACCTGATGCTGGCGGGTTTTATTTCTATTCCTGCTCAGATTTTTTTCATGGAAGGCCAGAGTTCGCTGGCCTCTGAGGGCCCACATTGTTTAACGACCCAGATTTTGTCCTGTCAGAGAATCAGCAGCTAATCTGTTCCCACAGACACAAGGAGGGAGCACAGGAGGAGATTAACTCACCACTGCTATTTACCTCTCTAAGCCTCTGCCTTTTTAAAGCTTGTGTAACTGATCGGTACAAACGGGCTTTTCAAGGCAAGAGCTGACCTCAGGCCTGGACATGCAACAGTTTATGTAACGGGAACACAGGAGCAAAGTGGGGGGCGTCTTAAAGGGTCGAGGGACAGGCAGAGAGAAGGATTTACATCCTCAGAGCACATTTCTTTACCAGACTTTAGTTAAAACATGTTATTCATAAGACTTTTTGGATAAAACAGGATATTACCAGACTGTAAGTCTGCCACCAGTGAAGCTATGATGGAGAAACAACTTAACAGAGCCAGATTTAACATTCTAATTCGTTCACTGAAACAATCTTAAGGAGAAACATGAGAATGTATTTTTTCTTTTTTTTCTTTTAGGAATGCATTTTCTTTAATAAAAACAAAAGCCTACATAAAATGTTAATGACAGTTGTTTGGTTTAGTTTTTTGTTTATTTATAATTTATTTTATTTTATTTTTTTACAAATTAGTGGCATTTTAATGTTTAAAAATATAATTTGAGGTGCTATATATCAATTAAACTTGGTTTTAAAGTGTACAACTGAGCAAATCAACTCTTACTTAAAGCACATAACTAAAACATAAAATGCCACAAACATTGAACATGATAATCTTCGCTCTGATTTTAAGTGACCCTGACCCTGTACGTCACTGGAGGATTGGGACTTGTCGCACCAACCTTGTTTTCATGTTGTTATTTGAGCTGAAGTTTGTTGGGGAGGAGGGGTTCAAATGTTGGTTACAAGACGGTACAAACTGTACTGAGATTATCTTCCATGGGAGCAGTTTTCCACAGCTTGCTGCAGCTAACCGTTTAATCCCAGTGTCAAACTCACTTTTCCTCATATAGCTCAGTTTGCTCTTAGGTGGTCCAGACCGTTAAAACAATAGTAGAATAACCTATAAGGACCAACAAATCTTAATGTTTCAGATGTTTTATTTTGGATAAAAGGTACGAGTGTATTCTGAAAATGTTTACATTGAATGCACTTTTTTACCTGCTAAAGCTGGACGTGGATCATGTGCTCACGTCACAAAGCATCATGGAACTTATCCTCTGACTGACTGGGAGGATGTTCAATCTAATCACTTTATTCAGTCTTCATGTAAATGTTACAGTCTGATCTCTAATCAGACTGATCAAAAAAAGTGACGTATAAACAGAGCAAGAGTTCTGTTTGTAAATCGGACTTTCTTTTCTTTTCTTTTCAATCGTAAAATTCTAAATCTGCTCTGATCCAGTCGTCTAGTTTCTTTCTGTTCAAGGAGAAAGGAACCCATCACACTTCATTTTGATAGATCCAACCAATCAATACATTCAAGTAGAAAAAGTAGCGGAACTAAAGACATCGCTCAGAGACGCTTCCACTCAGTCTTTTCATGTTTCATGACGGCTCAGCGGTTCAGTCAGATGAGTGTAAAAAAACAATTTTCCTGTTTGTGTCTCAGGATTCTACGGTATCTTCAGAGTCGACATGGGGCGGAAAGAAATCATCTGCAGCTGGAAGAAAAGGACCAATAACATCAAGGATGTGTTTGACTTCAAGGGGAAGATGGGCACGTAAGTAAAAGAGAAGGGATGGCTCGGGGTGTTGGTGTTCTGAGGTGATCGATGGCAGACTGCACTTACAAATGCACTCGTACGGTTCAATCCAGAGCTGCACACTATATCACAAATCCATCTCTATTGCAATATCAGCTTCTATGTTATACTCTCGGTTAGAGGGTTTCAATGTTGGTCGTATTATTACATCACATCACAATATTATCACAAGTTCCTAATGTCACGCAGCCTAAATTCAAACCGACATGCACACTTTGATGCTACACTTGTATTAAATATAAATCTCATGAAATTTCTTTCATCAGAAAAAAGTAGCTGAAATATCTTAGTTTCCCTGAGTTAGTGGGAAAAGCACAGTGCTGGTGGAGGAGCGGCTGGGATTGGCTTCCAGACCGAGGATAATCCCGTCAGTTTTATCAATGGAGCCTCTTACAGTGTCTGTGTGACTGAATCACAGCTTAACCTGCCACGAGAAGACCTTCCACTCTTAACCTGCTGGAAGACTGTGAAGCTTTGCAATTATCCACACACTGATCCATCCACACACCATTTAAACACACTTAATGCCCTGCAATAGTTCAATATCTTTTTACTTTAGAAATGCTAAAGAAAGTTTATACCCAGAAACACTTTTTGAGCTTTAATGATTATAAGGTTTTATTGTTACAGGAAGTAAATTGGAATATGTTCACTCAACCTTCAAAGAGGTAATAAACTTTATGCTGTCTGATAGCAACAGATTCAAATGATTTCCATTGAGGGATTTTAATAATCTCTGTTACCTGTGCTCATACTGTAGCTACATCTGTACTAATAATCAGACCAAACCTCGTCAGAGTTTGAAAACATAACAAGAAAGAGAAACTGGGCCAAACAAAATGAAAACGTGGATATTAGACTCTTAAATACAATACGGGAGACATTTGACCTTTAAACCTCTGAGCTGGTGGATAAAAATGGTCCTAAATAAAATGAAGTTACAGTTTTCCTTTAAAGGGATTACTTAGAGTGTCAATCAACACACATGCCTCTGCACAGAGCAGAACAAAGGTAATATTGTGAGCATTGAGTGTTTCTGCTGCTCACAGACACATAATCAAGTACTGAGGGAAACAATTTAGCCTAAAATACAGGATTTGTGGAAGGAAATCCCACAAATACACATGGAGAACATGAAGACTTCACCTAACCCAGACCCAGGATGAAATTCAGACTTACTTCTACTTCAGTGAAGAATTTAAATTGGTTTCTTTCACTCGGGTTAAACGGTACTATGGTGAGGATTGTGAGTCGTTTTCCAGGTCTGCTGCTTAGTCGCAGACAGGAAGGATCAAACCATCAACACTGTCTGGCTGTTCTGTGGAAACACTGTCAATCTGCCCTACATACAGGAATTAAGAGTCAGCTGATGTCAGTATCAACTAGATCACCCTCCAATAAAAATCAATCAGAACACATTTCAAACACAATAAATCTAAACAGATTAGAATCTTGACTCTTAGAATTTTTTTGATTTTATTTTTCTATATAACCAGGTTAGTCCCATTGAAATGACAGGATCTCTTTTCCATCTGTTACCCCTGAAAAGTATGTGTGTGTGAGAGTGCGTGGTGAAGCGAATAACTCCACACGGGACACTGAATACCCCCAGTGTCCCGTGTGGAGTTATTCGCTTCATGTGCAGGACTTTAGCCAAGCTGGCGCAGACGAGGTAGTCGTCATTCAGTCGGTATGATCACCTGTCTATCCGCCTGTTCTTGAACCTGCACCATCCAAGCTGCTTACAGAGCCCCCAGTGAATGAGTCAGGCTTCAGCACGCACACACCCGCACCCGCGTGTGTGAGTGTGACGTCAGATCAGCAGTGCAGGAACATCCTAGCACCACTTCGTTATAGGATTAAGAGTCTGGCTGCTTTGATAAGTAAATGAGTGTGCTGAGAATATAACTGGATGTGTATAGAGGCATGTGCTGTGAGCAGGTGCAGGCGTGTGTTTATGTGAACCTCGCACATGTCAGGGACATGGTTGTCCCAAAAGCAGACGCAGGCAAGAAGTTGAGTTTAAAGAGTTCATTTGTCAAAAACAGTCAGTCCAGGATGGATAAGCAAGAGCGTGTTCAAAAGCAATCTGAAGTTACAGCTTGACCAAAACAGGTGCAGCTTGGTGACATCATCAACATGTGCTATTGTGGTAGATCTGGTCAAAATCTGTACTGTTGGCCAAATTCATTTAGTTTCTACCTTTATACCGTCTAACCCTATCTGAGGTCAAAACACAACAATCACAAGGTACACGAAGGAAGAACACAAGGAATTGCTGGATGTCGGTGTAAAAGGCAAACAAGACGATCTGGCAGTGAGACATGAGGAGAGAGGGCTTGAAGTTGGAAAAATCACAGATGGAGGATAAATGGATAATTTACAGAGTGACAGGACTCAACGGAGGAGACACACACACACACACACACACACACACACACACACACACACACACACACACACACACACACACACACACACACACACACACACACACACACACACACACACACTTTACAGAAACACCAGTGTAAAACAGCATTTGTGAATTAAAAACATCCGACTGTCCCTCTTAAGTCAAAGCTGCACTCATACTCGCATGTTAGAGATATTGTAAATTTACTCAGTCTGTGATAAGATAATCAGTGGCATAAGAAACCTTACTCCCTTTCAGGGTTAAATATCAGTTTTGAGCACTAACATCTAATTTTAGAATGCAAATGTAAGATTTCTGGTAAAAAATATTATTATGAATAAATGTTTCCAATAATTTTAGCAAGGACGTGATTCAGTCTTCACCTCCGCCTCAGGCCAGCTGGATTCTTCCAAATGTATATTCCTCCTTTTCTGTAGATATATTTGTCTGTATCTGAGGTTTCATGTCCCTCAGAAGCAACACAAGAGTCAGAAAACATAAAGACATGAGGAAGATCCTGCAAAGCTAAAAGTTATATGCCTAGTTTAATGATATGTGTGTGTTTCTCTGCAGGGGCTCTTTTTCTGAAGTGTTTATGGTGAGAGAAAAGACAACGGGGAAGCTGTACGCTCTGAAATGTCTGAAGAAGAAACACCTCACTCACAGCAACCTGGAGAATGAAATCAATGTACTGAAAAGGTAAAACACACACACACACACACACACACACACACACACACACACACACACACACACACACACACACACACACACACACACACACACACACACACACACACACACACACACACACACACACACACACACACACTCATGAATTTTGTGACTCTTTCAGGATAAAACATGACAACGTGGTTGGACTGGAGGATTTCTATGAAAGCCGAACACACTACTACCTGGTCATGCAGCTGTAAGTTCCTTTCACATTTATTCACTTTACCACCCGACAGCTGCATTTCAAATTTTAGTTTAGATATCTAGTATCTTTAAAATGTGTTTTCTGTCTCTAAATTTGAGTGCTTCAAAAGAGGAATCAGTTTTCACCCATCATGCTTCAACTTCAAACTTACTAGCATTTTACCACAGAAAAGGAATTAATAAGGCAAACAGTCCAAAGCTTGTTTCTTAATCAAAATGATTAAATAAATGAAGACATATCACAAGCACAGCACCCTGATCCCATCAATGATATTATTGCATAAGACAATACAGTGATTTCATTTGTTTCTGGTGTGTAGGTAGATTTTTTTTGTGCTCATACTCATGTGAAGTATATCAGAAAAATACTAAGAAACACACAACTGTATCGCATGTTTGAATGCCGGAATGTGCTTATTGTGCATTAATTACGATGTTCTATTAAAGCCACATTAAGAGAAAAAATATTAAGACTTTAACATGTGAGAGTTGAAGTGAAATAAACTTAATTCTCAAAATTTTCAACTTGTGTGTGTGTGTGTGTACACACACAGGGTTTCAGGTGGGGAGCTGTTCGACCGCATTTTAGATAAGGGAGTTTACACAGAGAAAGATGCCAGTAAAGTGATCCACCAGGTCCTTCAGGCCGTCAGCTACCTGCATGAAAACAGCATCGTACACAGAGACCTGAAGGTAACACAAACATTATTTTTGTTTCATTGTCTCATGCTGCATGATACTGAGCTGATAGTTCTTCCTGAAGATAAAATGCCCTTGTGTGTTTCTTTGTGTGTGAGCAGCCTGAAAACCTGCTGTATTACAACACAGACGAGAATGCTAAAATCATGGTCAGTGACTTTGGTTTGTCCAAGACGCTGGAGCACGGTGTGATGTCTACGGCATGTGGGACTCCAGGATATGTTGGTGAGTCACTCACACTGACGCTTTTTGCATGTAACAAGAGTACACACTCAAACGCAGATCTCGTGTCTGTGTGTGTGAGACAGTTTTTAATGTGTCTAACCATGAAGTGTAAATCAGCAGAGATGCTGCAGTCACTGCCACATCTTCTCTACAATCCACTTCCACTGTGTGCTGAAGTGTTGAGAGAGATTCAATGAACCTCGAAGTTCTCGCTCTCTCTGACTCACAGTTAATCCAAAACTAGCAGCACATGAGCAATATGCTCTTTTATTTTCCAGATTTCAGGTGTGAAACTTATGATTGTGGACGAAACTGAACTTTGGAATCAGAAGGCGTTTCTTACAGCCACAGAGCAGTTCTAGATTTTCATCTAACACCCAGTGAACTCTGTCCAAAACCTCTTTCAACATTTTAGAAAGTTGGAAACCCAATAAACCTGATTATAAATGGCAGTTAAAGGAGATACAGTATAATGCCATAAATAAATCAGTGTCTGGGAAATTGTCTGAACTTGTGTCCTTATTTACTTGTAAAACATCATCGATTGCTTCCCAAGTGATGTTCAAATTCTGAGTTTTCATCTGAGAAAGTTTGATTAAACTATTCATCTGAGTGAATATGCATTGGATGCAGACTTGTGTGGACCAGAGACATTAAATATAGATACAAGTAAATATAGACTTATAAAAAAAAAAAAGACATACCTACATATGTATGTATGTGCACTCGATGTCCATTTGTCTGATGGAGCACATTCAGCGTGGCTGCCATCTTGGATGATGATCTTCTTATCCTATAGTAATTCACTTCACTGAATTTGAAAGCACACTTTCACTTAATTTTCTTTGTTAAAACAGTATAACGCTGCATTGAATCATCCCTGATTATAACGTCAGGTCTGCTGTTCATAACGAATAGCAGCTCCTCACCCATGATGGCGGCCATGCTGATTCATCAGCATCAATAGTTAATGAGGACTCTATATTATACAATATATCAAGCTGATGGAGAGATTAAATTAGAAAGGACTATTTTTACACTCTAATCTTACATCAGATCTCAACACTCCTCGTTGTGTTTCACTCTTCAGCTCCTGAGGTTCTGGCTCAGAAACCTTACAGCAAAGCGGTGGACTGCTGGTCCATCGGCGTGATCACCTACATCCTGTACGTATAATTCAACTACTACTTCACAATGTTGTTTCATCATGTACGGATGTTTTAATCAAAGGAACCCATTAGGTTTGAGGATGTTTCCTCACCTTAGACAAACATGTGACTCCTTAACACATTTAAAGAGCGACATTCACTAACTCACATTTGTTAAAAAACCACATTATCTTCCTCTTTGGTTGTGTCATTGTGTGTACTACTCTAAGTATGAGTCTTGTGACTTTGAATAAAGTGAAGGTTCAATGGGGCTGACCGTGTTAACTTTTTTTTTTTTTTTTTTTTTTTTTTTTTTTTTTTTTTTTTTTTAAAATTTTTTCTTTTTTTTTTTGCCCTTGTCCTGTTCGGCAGCTTGGGCCAACAATATGATGTGATTGAGAGCCTTCGGAGTCAGAACAGTTTTTGGTCTTGCAACAGGGAGAGACCTGGAGTCTCCTCCTGTTGCCTTCTCCGTCAGAAGCTGGCATGGCTGCCGTACACGACCGGGGGGGAACGCACAAAGAGAGAGAGAAGAGAAGAGAGAGAAGAAAGTCGAGGGGGGAGGGGGGAGGGGGGGAGGGGGGAAGGGGATAACATACAATGTCCTTGTTGTGCTACATATATTATTTGCAATAATCACACTCATCCAAATACTTTCCAACTGTTATTAGATTGAACCAGCCTGAGCAGCTCTATCTAGACAGTAAGATGATTTCCTAGATTTAACCAGCCTGAGCAGCTCTATCTAGACAGTAACGTGAAGCAGGAACATGAAATAACAAAGAGGCAACAACAAAAGAGGAACATGATTTTTAAAGTTTGAGCAAATGATGACAGACAACAAGCAACTTCAGAAGCACCTTTCGTGAGGAGTGAAAGTGTGTGTGTGTGTGTGTGCGTGTATGTGAGTGTGTGTGGCTTGTCCACTGGGTGTGGCCGGAACTGTTGTGGGGGGACCCGTGGTGACACCCCGGGGTCCGAGGCCACCGCGCCCGGACACCGCCACCCCGGCAGACAGAAGCCCCCCAGGCCCGGGGAGACCCCAGCGAACCACCCCAGAGAGCCCCGCCCCCGCCCAAAAAGCACCCGACGGAGAATGCAGAGAGGAATCCCCCCCAGGCAAGAGGGGCCCACAAGAGAAGGACAAAGGGCACAGGGCCCCAGGCCCCGACCCAAGCCGCCAAGCCGAGAAAAGGCCGGAGCAGGGTCCCCGGGCCGAGCGGGCCGAGAGCCCCCCCAACCCCGGCGGCGAGTCCCACCGCACCCCCGGGAACAGGCCCACCCACCGCCCCCCCCAACCCGGCAAGGCAGAGACGGCCCCAGCCGCCGCGCCCCGGACCAGCCCCGCCCCCAGACCCAGGAAAGCGAAGCCCGGCGCAGGCCCCGGTCGGAGAACAGTCAACTCTACACCCCCAGGAGCCTCATAATCCACCCGCCCCATAACCCCTCCCCCCGGGTCTTGATTGGGAAACCCAACCCATGACCCACCCCGCACACACACACACCCACACACCCCCACACACCCACACACACACACACACACACACACACACACACACACACACACACACACACACACACACACGGAACGGGGGGGGGAGTGATGACTCTCGCACCCTCAGGCCGCCGGCCGGGCCCCCTCCCGGCCACCGCGGTATCCCAACCTCCACCAATCCAACAGCAAGTGGAGAAGGAGCACCGCACCCCAGCCCCCCCACAAGCGCCGCGCCCGAGGGAGCGCGCCCCCCGTACTCCAGCCGCACTCACCCCGGGCCGGGGCGGGACCCCAGCGGGAGGTGCTGGGGGGAGCCACGTCTCCCGCCCTTCCCCTGCCCTATATGTGTGTTGGATGTATGTAAGGGTGTGTTTTTGTGTTTTGAAAAGGTGGATGCGATGTGTGTGTCTATGGTGCGGTTTAAAATTGGGGGGTAGCGGGGCCCGGGCGTTCTACCGCTGACCGTGTTAACTTGTGCGTTGTGCAGACTGTGTGGCTACCCTCCATTCTTCGAAGAGAACGAGACTCGTCTGTTTTCAAAGATCATGAGAGCCGACTACGCCTTCCATTCACCCTTCTGGGATGACATTTCTGAGCCAGGTATGAAAAGGTGTCTTGAGGTTTGGACTCTGTTTGCATGAGAATGATCTGCTGGAAACAGTTTCACTGTTTAGTTTTCAGAAATGTTTCGCACACAGAGGCAACATTTTAATATTGATTGGCATACACATGCTGTAGCTTGCATGTCACGCCACTAGTTGATGCTGTATTTTAGTCATACAACCACACAAATGTGCATAGGATGTAAAGCTATATGGACGAAATGTATCTTCACATATGCAGATGACTGTGTAGTAAATGTTCTCTTTGAGAAGAGCTGGTAAAGTTAGTTACTACTTGGTTCAGTAAAAATATAGTATTTGCAATAGCGATATGATTTTGTGTAAATACAAACACTTAAATAAATTATATTCATAGCAATTTTATTGGAAAGAACAAAGCACGATGCATGGAAATGCTATTTATCACAATTCAATCATTCGGTTGTGATGTGTGTACTTTAAGTTGATAAGTTTGTGATGTATTGCGCAGCTGTAATCCAACGCAGTGAAAGTTTGGTAATGTTATCATGCCTCAGGTTCATGTGTTCATCCTCAGTAAAGTGGCTTCTCTGCAGCGCTCTGGGAAATTAATAATCCTAATTTGCTTAATTCGCCTACCTCTACTCGTTTAGACGTCAGTCATGGCGTTTCTACTTGTCTCAATAAGAAATAGCTTTTCCTGCTTTGGACTTTACGGAATGCAGCTGAACGTCCACAAAAGAACAAACCATTGACACACATTTGGTAGAGCTGCTTTAAATGGAGTCTCTGGTTGCTTCACGGACATTGACAGATACATTGTGAGGGCACTGCTTGGCCAAAGAGTTAATGGAGTCTAAAGCAGGTTTTCTCAATATAACCTGAGAGATTAACCTCATATGGAGCCCAGTTATAGTGGTTTGACCTGCTGGATTAGGTCAGGGAGAATTACTGCAGATGTAAGTGGGCAAGGCAGATTAAATAAGAGACTATTTCGAGACATGTTGTAGATCCTGCCAACTGAATTTCAAATAAAAACAAAGTAATTCTAGATACTTATCTGTGCAGGCTTTTGTTTGCACGTGCGAAAGTGAATAGAAATACACAAGTGACCTTTTAATCCAAGCGGTTATGTCTAAATCAAAAATAGAAAGTGTTTTAAAATGCAGGACCACCTTCACGTCTTCAATAATTGTCTGTGTCAGAGCCATGATGCTACATTTTTACTCCAACGCAGCAGAGACTCTGAAAGCCTGACACGTTATGATACTGAAAGTAAATGAACTGTCCAGCAGAAAACAGTCTGAGGGGGAAATACTGGACACAAAAAAGGACATCGTGGACAAAGAAACATTACAGTAGAAATTTAAATGATCTTTTCATTTTCTTTAATAGTCAAGTGATTACTAGTAAAATCAGCACGTGAGAATACAACTGATAGTAGTATTAGTAATAATAATAGTTTATTTGGTCAACGAGATACACAATGCAACTAAACATTGATAAAGATGCCTTCAAATAAGCGTCGCTAATGTGCTTCATAGGTTATATATAAAAAATTAAAAAAAACACATTAAATTTACTTTACTGTGTGTATATTTTATCTAGATGTGTACATTGTCATTGAATATGAAATGGGTGATCAAATTTGAATGTTAAGTGCTCTCCCCTCACAGTGAGAATACTGTGGCTTCATATATCGCCCGGGCCTTTTGTTGTTGTTAATTGGTGACCATGAATTACTCCTCGGTGTGAATGTGAGTGTGTGTGTGGTTGTATGTCTCTCTTTGTCTTACAATAAGTGGAATGGAGATCTGATATCTCAAACAGCAAACTTAAAGAGCAAAGCTGTAAAATGAAGCTCATGTTTGGACGATCTACAGTGGACACAGACGTTGACTTTGTCAACGTTGTGTAGTAAATGCATCAGTCAGTTTTATCATTTCTTATATATTTACAATTAAAAACGTGTCTATGTTGATACCAGACCTCCGCTAGAGCCTAAAAGAAGACAGTGGTGACTTCTGGTCAGTTTCTTGACCAATCATGTGCCTTGTTTTTATAGGACAGCAGTGTCCAATCAGAGGCAGCCAGCGGTCCCCTTAAGAGGATTATTTACTGCTGTATAAAGCACAGAGAGCGTTGATAGCAACTGCTTAGTGTACAATCTGAGTTTGTATGGTTTCATTTCATACAAAGACAAAAGTCCTCGTTATCTTCCAGTTACAAAAAGTTGAATCCTTCACAGCCCGCCAAAAAAGAGCTGTGTGATGTTTTATTGCACACAAATACTAATTCACGGGCACCAGAGAAACTTTAAATATATCAGTTGTTGTTGTGTATTTGGAAGAAGGTATTTGAATGATTTTTGATCGATAAGGCCTGAGACGGCTGCATTTAAAATAGCTTTGTATAATTATTCACAGCTTCATGAGACACACATACTGTGATCGCTCAGGTTGTCCTGAAAAAAATCCATGTATATTACCTGATATTGATATTATAAAGTACATCTATTAACATACAGAAAGAGAGTTTAAAGAGGTCATATTCTACGGCTTTCAAACACTTTCACATGGTCTCGTTGGTCCAAAACATCGTATTCAAAGTTTATTGCTTTTTATTGATTTTCCTCCATTTGAATATTGGATCATAGGAGCTGCATTCAGAATCTGCTGTGTCTGTGTGAGCTGGACTGGCTCCACCCACACATGCCCATCTTGGGAAGAGGAGGAAGTACTTCCTCTCGTGGTGCCATGTGCCAGAGCAGAGCTGCCAAATTGTGGGAGGGTCAAAGGGATCTGTTCAGAAAGATACATTTGAAAGAGTTTGTGGTTCATTTGTCTAATTCTGCCCTTGTCCCATGTCTCCAGCCAAAGACTTCATCAGGAACATGATGGAGAAAAACCCCACGAAGCGCTTCACCACCGAGCAGGCGCTCAAACACTCGTGGTGAGTCCCTCCTCCTCTGCCGTGGTTTCAGTGTGTGCTGTGTGTGTTTCTCCAACACTAACGTGTCTGTGTCTGTGTCTGTGTCTGTGTCTGTGTCTGTGTCTGTGTCTGTGTCTGTGTCTGTGTGTCTGTCTGATCTGACCGCAGGATCGCCGCGGACTCTGCTAAAGACCTGGACATTTATCAGTCTGTGTGTGAACAGATGGAGAAAAACTTTGCCAAATCCAAATGGAGGGTAAGTGACTGCTTCTGGTTCACATCACATTTCACACAAGACATGAAGCCGAGTCCACCATGCAAACAAACAGTTCAGGTCCAGAGCTCCTTCATCTTTAAATAATCTCAAAATAAACCTGTGTGATAGGTAACTAAATACAGAGGAAGTAGATAGATATTTATTTTCAGAAGTTTAAAAAAACAAAAAACAAAACAACTTTAATTCCCTTTTTGGTGAAAACAAATGCAGCTGCTGTGTAGTGCAGGTCAACTTCTAGTCGCTATCAGGGGAGTCAAACATTAAGTCTGCAAGAGGCTCCAATATGGTCAAACCACTAAGAAAATGGTAAAAATTTCAAAGAAAACATTGATATTGTAAAGAAATGTTTTAAGAGTCGTGACACAACACAACGCTGAGATATCGGTGATGCTGCCATGAAAGCTAGCGCCCTCGTTTTTATCAAACTAGCCTCAAAGCCATGCTGTCAGGGTGGGTTTGTAAAAACCCCCATAATGCAACAGAAGTAGGTTTTTTGACATTTCACTGTATTTTGCACCAGAAGATTTAATTAAACTTTTATATTGAGATTGTAGTCATCTACGTATTGTTGGGTTTTGTGAAAATTGAGACATTTTCATCATGCATACTCTGCACCACAACAAAGAAAAACTTGAGTTTAAAGGTTACTATGGCACTATTTTACCGGTTCGGCCACCTCGCAATGTAATTGAGATGTACTAAAATGTGTAAGAGGTTCATTTTGAGCCAGATGGACTCTGACATTTAAGACTGTTTTTATTTCTCCCACAGCAAGCACTCAACGCCACCTCAGTCATCAACCACATGAAGAAGCTGTCCCACTGTGAGTCCCCCACCTCCCCCTCCTCCCCCCTCTGTATGCCCGACATCATGGTGCATGACACCGCACGTGGCGACCCGGGGATCGACTCCCTCGACCCCAATGGGAACCCTGTCCATGAGGCGGGCCGAGGTGCGTGTCCACAGCTGAGAGCCAGCCACAGCCAGCCCGGGGACGTACACAACTTCCACCCCGAGACCGACGCCCCCTTCAGGCCCTGCAGCAGGTGAGAGGATACACATTTCTGTCCCAACAAAATAAATATTTTCTATTTCATTACCGTCCAAGGTTATTAAATGTTGTTAGAAGTCTCTTTAAAGCTGATTTTAAGAAGTAAAATAAGCTTTATTATTGTGTAAATTGCAAATAATTTTGCGATCAATTTCCTTATCGATTCCAGTCGGGAGGAATGATGTCATCGTCGCTTGCGTAGCTTACACAAGCCAGGAAACTTGGCGCACAAGTGGCACAAACGTGAAATTTGGTTCCATTTCAGGACAACTTGAAATACTTGCAAAGTGGATATTTCATCAAAGGGAGGAAATACGACCAAAATGTAGAAATATTTGCACACAGCAGCGACAACTTTGAATGAATGTCGTGTTTTCGATCCGTTCCGGAGTGAATCTCAACCCAGCAGCATCGTTAACACATCCTTTGCTGGTAATACTGCAGGTTTCATTTCCAAATGAGAATCGATAAAAGAATTGATAAAGAACCGAATCGTATCAATTCCCATCCCTAACTTTGAGCTGCACTCCAGTTTTATTTCCATCCATTGTTGCTGTCACGTTGATCTGTGCGGATGTTCTTTAAACATGAACATGTGATATTGTGCAGTCATACATTTTGAAATATATTGTATTTGCATAATTGTACACATATAACGTAATCTGTGTGTGTTGCAGCATGGACGCCGTAGCGCAGAAGGACCAGCCTCTTCAGTCTGGAGTGTGTTCCCTCATGTGATTGGCTGTTGGACCTGAGCTAAGTGGTTAGTTTGCGGAGCCGAAAGCAGGGATTCACCTGCTGCTCACCTGTTCCCACCTGCTGTGAGGCCGCATTCGGAGGACGTGTACACACAGTCAGATGACTGAAGCAGGTCGACTGTCCACATGGACTGAACATCACATTGAAACAGAGACATTTTGAAAGCATACACTGATTTTTATTCACATTTCTTTTCCCCAACATGTTTTTTGAGCATTAATCCAAGTGAAAATCTTTGTTTTGACTAGACATAGGCAACATATACTCTTAATTAAGCTTATTTATCATTATATTTGGCTGTCATGACTGAATTTTGATGGAAATATTGGTTTCCAATGGACTCTGAAACATGTAAGTCTTGTAATGTATATTTGGATATCTTCATTGAAGTATTTAACCAGTTTCACTGATGGGCTTTTCAACAAAGTCTGTACGTAGACTTCAGGACATGTAATATTATTTTACTGATGGCTACTACGATATACTCAGAAGATTAAAGAAAAATGCTGTATTACCAAATGAGATGAAAGTGTTTTGTGTTGTGAGGTGGAGTTGCTGTCATACTGCTGCGAGGTGTGTTTCTCTGACTCGACCACGAGCTGCTTCCTTGTTGAATAACTGAACTCAAGTGCCACATGCAGGTGTAAAGATGCTGTAAATACTACAAATGTCATGATGAATTCTGACTTCACATAAGTTTTGACAGGCAGGGTTTCTTTTTGTATTATTTATGTTGTTTGAATAATCTTTGAATACCTTAAAGCACTATATAAATATCATGTATTATTCTCATTATTTTCTCAATAAATGCACTTTAGGTAGTATCTCCTGTGTGTTGTGATGAATCTTTAGGAGTTCTGCAGGGCTCTTCATTAGGATCAGCGCTTTTCATGTCATGCATCCCTGTAGAAAAATGAAAGGAGTGCCTTCTCTTGTTCTGCCTATCAGGAGACTATTCATTGTGCACAAAGCTCCTTCATGAAGTTTATCCAAAGTCTCCAGGGTGGAGAGTAGGACAGGACATGATCTCAGCTGCAGCAGGCAGAGCAGAGAGGCGGAGGGATCTGGAGGAGAGTCAATAGATCACCCAGCAGAGGATCCAGGATGGAGAGAAGCCCTGAAGTCGCCCAAACATCAATGTCTCTGCTGATCAAACGGTGGAGGACCATGAGAAGATCTTCACCCAGCTGAGCCTTCTTGTCCAGGAGAGAAGCACAGATATGAAACAGCAGCTCAGATCCCAGCAGGATAGTGAGTTAAATGGAGAACGAGAGCTTCGGGAGACCACTGAGCTGAGGAGGAAAGACGATCAACTGGAGCAGCTCGTACACACAGACAACCACAACTCACTCCTCCACAGCTGGAATGCCAGGATAAATTCTACAGATCCTTGGTGAATGACAGGAAGAGCCGACATCCAAGAGTTGGATTGTTCACCCACTAATAGGGAACGTACGCTGGGTTTAGACCGTCGTGAGACAGGTTAGTTTTACCCAACTGGGGATGTGCTACTGCAATAGTAATCCTGGGCAACATGCAAACTCCAAACCAGACCTGATCTGCTGGCAGTTTGAACCAACAGGACATATAATGACATGGCAGAGTGGAATCAGCTGCCTCCTGCTACAATGAAACACCACAACACAAGACCATGTGGGTAAAAACAGTTTTATTTTAAATAGTGCTCAAACAATAGAGAATAAATAATGTGACATCCAGTGAAAAATACAAAAGTAGTGCAACGTTCACAGTGAGTGTGTGGCTGCTGACAGGTCAAAGGTAATGCTGGGTAGCTGAAGCCAGGGAGAGTTTATCTGTTTCTGTACATCTTTCCGAAACGGATGAAGGCGTCAAACATGTCTTCATTAGTATGTGTGCATTCGTTTATTCAGATCCCAAAAAAGTCCTGGGGGGGTCAAACTCATGTCAGCTCAGGGCCACAAGCAGCCCAATTCAGTCACTAACAAAAATAAATATCTTTACACAAAACATGAACAAGTTCATATTCCTAAACGTCAACAATTCGGCTTTTTAAACGAGGTGCCAAATAGCCATATATATATTCATATTAATGTTTTTGTTGCATTAAAAGAATGTGAATTCTTTGTGTTTGTTTGTGTCTTTTTTTTTAAAGGTGCAATCAAAAAAGAATCTTTTAGAAACAGCACTTACTTTTATTGGGAATAAAAAAAAAAAAGCATAATTCACTTATTTGTAAGTGAATTATTTACACTAAATCAACTTGTGGGCTTAATCGGACTCTCTGCCGGGATGATTTTGGCCCCCGGGCTGCATGTTTGACACCGCCGCCTGATATGCTCAGTTTGGATGTGATTCCAGTCTAAAGCTCACCTGGGCTCAACACAAAACAATAGCCGTGAATCTTTATGCAGTGTCGTCAGTACAAACATAAATAAACTGAAAATCATAAAGACTGAAAACATCAAATACAAAGAGCAGAAAATTAGGATCACATATCGATAATATACCAACTGCCTACGTAATGTTGACAAAACTCTTAGTTCATTGGAAGATATTCTGATTTAATCCTTTGGTGAATAAGATTGGTGATACTTTCTATTTTGCAAATTTTTGGAGTTTGTAAAATAAAAAAATGACAGCTGGATACATTAAGGTGTATAGATGCAGACTGTACAGCAGGGGTCATCAACGCAGCGCCTGTGAAGTGAAGCTGTGTGTGTGTGTGTGTGTGTGTGCTCTCTCTCAGCCCTGGCATTTGCTCAGATCCGTGGCTTTCTTTCTCAGTTCGTCCAGCAGTTCTTTCAGCCGGGTGTCCAGCCCTTGGAGCTTGACGGATTTCTGCAGGATCTCATCCTGCAGGTTTTTCAGGTTGTCGGCTTTTCCTGGACAGAGAAGAGACAACCATCAGAGACATGGAAGAGATTAATTTCACTTTGTGAAAAATGCTTTATTAAATAAAGTTTGATGCATTGATTCAGTCAATATCGTCAATGTGAGCTTGTAGAATTATCTTGCTTTGGTGGAGCAAAAATAAAAAGACAAAACAGATTTGAAAACTGTCTTTTCCACTCGTTTCAAAGTTCTCCTTCCCCTCAGTTAGGGACAAATGTACCTGGAGAAACAGTTGTAAAGTCCCTTTACTTGTGTAGTTTAACTGAGGTACATCTTACAGTGAGGTACATATCATAAAAGTAACATTACTGTAGATAGACCTTGTTTTCTTTTTTCAAGTTTTTGTTCTTTGTTGTTGTAACAGTTTTGAAATTCACCAGAAATGCTGAAATATCTTTTAAAAGTAATTTGCTGAGTTCTATAAACTCTCTCGGTGACAGAGCCTGGGAATAAAGAGAAGCTGTGATCGGGTGGTGGGGTTACCTTCCAGATCCCTCAGCATGTCGTCTGTGGTGTTGGTCAGGACGCCGACGCCCTCCTTCAGTTTGGCCAGCCGGTCCCCCGGTGATCCTTCCACTCCCGGCGCCGGAGTGGGGGCTTTGTTTTTCAGGATATCCAGCTGCTGCTCCACCGTCTCCAGATCCTGCACACACACAGGGATTCATATAGAAACACACTCTGCTACCTCCATACACACTCCAATCACATTTCTCTCCAAACTCTATCTGCCCCCCCAAAAAACATTCCTTCACCACTGTGAGATTGAGCCAACCGCTCACCTCATTTGCAGCATCAGTTTCCTTCTCAGCTCTGTCTGCGTCCTCCTGTGCGTCCTGTGCCAGCTGCTCTCCGTTCTGCAGCAGGTTTTTCAGCTCGTCCAGCTGTGGCTGCATCGGCTGGATATGCTTCAGCGTGTCGTCCAGGGCCTTCTCGGCCGGGGTCAGATAATCCATGGTCTGAAATCAGAGAAAACACTGTTGGCGAGCTGTGATCATCACTGTGAGCGGCCTCATGTTTGTCCCTGCGTCCTACCTCGGTCACATTGTTGTTGAGGTTGTCGATGAGGTCCATGCTGTCCTGGAGTCGGTCCTCCAGGTCAGACAAATTGTTCTCTACCGGGTCAAATCCTGCCATCAGCTTGTCCACATCATCTTTACCAACCAAGGCTTTGTCCCTGTCAACCACATGGGACTTTAGCTTCAAGTTCAAACTGATAGTTACTAATACAGTAATGTTGTGTTGCTAATGTCAGCAAGGAATGTTTGTCAGAGGGGATCCTGACTGCATGTAGACCCACCTGGCGTCCTGGGCCTCCTCCAGCAGCTTCCTGGCCGTGTCCAGTTGTGGCTCGGCGCCCTGCAGCACGGTGCTGCTGTCCGGGAGGTTTTCTGCCAGATTCTTCAGCTCGTCCACCTTCCTCTTCAGGGCAGCCAGGTTGAGGGGCAGCTTGGTCTTCAGGATCCAGTCGCTCACCTCCTTGATCTTGGCCGGATCGGAGGTCGGGTCTGAATACAGAGTTACAGGAGGTGAGCGATAAAGGGCTTGCTGGTGATCGAACACAAACTGATTCCAGATCAATGTGCACCTGTCAGGAAGTCTTTCAGCTCCTTCACGACATCCCTGGTCTCCTTCAGGTCGTCCTCCAGATCATCTTTGGCCTTCTTCATCTTATCAGACAGTTTCCCGGCAGACTGCCTCACTTGGTTGGTCGCCTCCTGCGTTTTCTGGAGCTGCGAGGAAACAAAGGTTCAGTAAAAGGCCAAAGAAAGGTGCAAATGAAGACCCATCAGGATCCCAGCAGCCACCAGGGCTCCCACAGACCCACAGCTACCAGGGGCTGTTTGTTACTGGTTTGCTTTCAGGATTTATTTCAGATCTTCTTTTGCAATTCTTTTTTATTCGGGAGAGATTTTCAGAGCTGTGTGGCAGTCAAGTCGACATCGCTTTAATTATATTAATAATTCAGACAGGTAAAGGTTGAAAAAAAGGGTAAATACAGTCAGTTTGAATTAAACTGTCCCATCACGTTGATAGGGGAGTGTTTCTAATTGGCTTAATGTACTTCTAAATAGTGTATTTATAGTGAAGTAGGGCCCCTGAGCTGAGGGCCCCCAGATGTGAAGGGCAGGCCCAGTCTGTACCTTCTCTGCAGCGTCAGTGATCTTCCCGGTGAGCTTGTCCAGTCGGTCTTTCACATCTGTGGCGTCGGCGTTTGCCCTCTTGCCCAGAGGCAGAGCCCCCACACAGTTCTCCCCCTTCTTACAGAGTGGGCTACCCTCGGGGGGGCACAGGTCTGAGCCGTCACACTGCAGGGGTGTGCAGGGCTTTGAACGGACACTGCCGCACACCTGAGACACACACACACACACACACACACACACACATTAGAAGTGCACAGCGGACTGACATGCAGTCATTTTTAATGATTTTATTTCTCTGAACACTTTATAAGACACACAAATATGGTGCAATCAAATTCAAACTAGTTAATACTTAGAACATCTGATATGTTATTTCATTTTAGGAAATAAATGTGTGCAAAAAAATATTGTTTTTAATTTACATTTGCCACAGTGTCCTAAGTTTAAGTTTTGGGTGCTAAACGTCAAAAATGATAAGAGGAACTTGAGCTACTGAAACTCTACTTTCTGTGTTTTTGCCATGTGGTGATCAGGATGAGACGCGTGGACATCCAGGTTTCAATTTGTGAAACACAATGTCATTTTGGTCAGTTTTACACATTCCAACAGATTTGTATTGCATATTTAATTGTGTTATTTAAAAAACGGAATCTAAATAGTTATTTTTTCATGCCCAGGACTTATATTTGTTTCATTTTTTTTCCAAAGTTTTGCAGAAAACAAAGATTAAAACTGTGTGCAGTGGTTCCTTTCCACCATGAAGCCAAGTACCGAGGTGGTCCAGTTTGTACCTGTTTGGCCACAGGAGTGAGGTCCGGCTCAGAGGCCATGCTGCCATTCAGCTTGTTCAGATCTCTAGTGTTCCCTGGCTGGACCTCCTCTGTCAGATCATTGGCTTCTTCTCTGACGTCAGCGGACTCCTTCACTTTGTCTCCGCTGGCTGTCACTTTCTTTCCTGCGTCGTTGGAGTCGTCATAGGCATTTTTGATGGCATTAAATGCTCCTGCATGAGACAGACACGAGTTAAAGTCTGTGCGTTTCAGACATTAATTAGATGGAATTTGAAAGAATGTCTTTGAGGAGCAGTGAGTTCAGTCACTGATTCATGGAAATCTGTTGGCTGAAGGTTTGTGCCAGACAAAGAGAGAAGAAGTTTCAAGTCCAAGATATTTTTAAAAGTTCTTTTGCTCAGACTGACATCAGATGAGGGTTCAGTCAGCTTTCTATGTGCTGAGTGTGTTTCTGACCTTCACTGTTTGGACTGACGTTGTTGTCCGCTGCGTCCTTCTTAGTCTTGTACAGTGGAGCCAGGTCGTCCAGCAGAGACCGCAGTTTGTCCAGCTCGGAGTTCAGGTTCGGAGTTCTGAGTGGCGGTGGGAGGTCATCGTCCACCTTGTCCACTTGGTTCCTGGGGAGCACATGGAAACAGTCAGACAAAAGGAATCTCCCCAGGTGACTTCATGAAGGGCAGTCGGAGGAGAGCTGGTCCTCACCTCAGCTTGTCCAGCTCATCCAAAGCTTTGCTGACTTTTTGAGTGACGTTGGGCGGAAGATTAATGGAGTCTCGGATCAGGTTGAGGCTGGCCTCCAGGTCCCGGATGCGGGGTCCGTATTTTCCAGGGTCCCCGGTGGTTCCAGGACGAGACGGGAACTTGGGAGAAAGTTTTTCCAGCGC
Organism: Lipophrys pholis; assembly: GCF_963383615.2. NCBI lineage: Eukaryota > Metazoa > Chordata > Actinopteri > Blenniiformes > Blenniidae > Lipophrys > Lipophrys pholis. The sequence goes on from NC_137637.1 coordinate 4,571,557, forward strand.
TGAGCTGAGGGCCTTTCTCTGGGCGTTGAGTGTGACTAAGCAGGAAGGACACGAGTCGCAGGCGGGGAAGGAGTCGCAGCGGCCCGGACCGCATGAGTCGCAGCGAGTCCCGGTGATGCCGGGCCGACACAAACAGGTTCCCGTCTGTTTGTCACAGACGTCTGGGAGAGTTCCCTCAGTGTTACAGCGACACGCTGACAGACAAGAAGAGATTCATTTAAAACCTGTCTTTAATCACGACACTGCTCAGATCACAACACTGCAGTGGTTGATTCAGCAGGTTTAATCTACCAAACCACCACTAACATGTCGTCAAAGACTGCACGCACACTCTGCTCCTCACATCCCCTCCTCCAAGTCACTACAGAATCATCTGATCAGTCACATGAAAATAGAAAAATCTGTATAATCTGAGCCTCATCTAATCCATAAACTGTGGTTTATGTTGTCTTTATGAAATGTAAAAGCAACAAAAATGAAGTGAAAACATTTCAATAGCAATTTTAACTTATCAAATAGTTTGAACCATGAATGTCTCAAATTTTCTGAGAAGCTTTAAAATGAAGTGAAGGTTAGCGTGCAGGAGACACTAATGCTTCAAGAGAAATGTGTCTTTGGCTGACTGTCTGCCGTCCGCCACAATTAAAACAAAGACAAAACATTATTTAGTAAAAGCTTCATGGAGCCATAAAAGTTGGTACTCAAATGCATAATGGACAAAAACCTGTTTGTAATCGCACTTTGCCAAAAGGTGAAACATGATCTTTTCTCGCATTATTTCAATAGAAAACATTGAAAAAGATCACCTATACTGGCACCTTTTGCTTTTGTCCTGCTGTGATTCATATTTATTCTCAGTCTTTTTCTACCTTCTACAAATATTGAGTCTATATGTTGGGGTTTGACTATGGCACATTTCATCTTTTTCTTCACATTGATGTGTATGTTTGTGGGACTAAAACTTATAAACCTTATTTGTCGCAAAGTAAGTTTAGAGTGAAACTGAATCCTAAAAATGCCTGATCACAAAACGCTTGGCCGCACTGTGTAAATGGCGTGTTGAAGGATGGAGGACTCACGCTGGCAGCCGATCAGAGGATCTCCGTACGTGTTCTCTGGACACTCGGCGCAAGTTCGGCCTGCATATCCTGGTCTGCACAGACACTGACCAGTTAGCTGCAGAGAGAAAAAGACAGGACTCGTATCCACTGAAATCATACTAGTATATCCAAATCTATGGAGGTGGATGATGAGGTGGATGTGGAGGTGGGAGATGGATGTGGATGAGGAGGTGGATGTGGATGAGGAGGTGGATGTGGATGAGGAGGTGGATGTGGAGGTGGGTGTGGAGGTGGAGGTGGGAGATGGATGTGGATGAGGAGGTGGATGTGGAGGTGAGAGATGGATGTGGATGAGGAGGTGGATGTGGATGAGGATGTGGATGTGGAGGTGGGAGCTGGGAGCCGGTACCTGGTCACATGCGTCGCTTCTGGACCGGGTGGGGTCACAGCTGCAGGGCTCACAGCGATCTGACAGGAAAGGTTTCCAGTAACCTTTGGAGCACTGGTCGCATGTGCGGCCGTGGAAGTGAGGACGACACAGACACTGACCGGTCAGCGGGTCACAGGTGTCCGTCGTGGAGCCGTCCAGAGAGCAGGAACATTCTGGAAACAACACAAAGCTCTCACCGTGAGGAGGGAAACACAGAATCCACTCAGCTTAGTGAGGAGGTGGGCAGATTAAGGAGGAGGTGGGTGGAGGTGAAAAGAGCATTAGAGATGAGGTGGGAAAATTAGGGAGGACATGGGAGTAATAGAGAGGAGGTGGGAGGAAATGGGAGGATTAGACAGGAGGACGATTGAGGAGGAGGTGAGTGGAGGTGGGAAGATTTGGGATTAGGTGGATGTTGGTGGAAGGAGGTGGAAGGATTATGGAGGAGGTGGGAGGATTTGGGATGAGGTGGATGGAGGTAGGAGGAAGTGGGTGGAGATTGGAGGAGGATTAGGGAGGAGGCGGTAGAAGGATTAGGGAGGAGGTGGGTGGAGGGTGACGGAGTTGGGAGGATTAGGGTGAAGATGATGGATTAGGGAGGAGGTGGGATGAAGTGGAAGGATTAGGGAGGAGGTGGATGGAGGTGGGAGAAAGGGGGTAGAGATTGGAGGAGGATTAGGGAGGAGGTGGAGAGAGGATGGAGGTGGGAGGAAGTGGGTGGAGGTTGGAGGAGTTGGGAGGACAAGGGTGGAGATGATGGATGAGGGAGGAGGTGGGATGAAGTGAAAGGATTTGGGAGGAGGTGGAAGGAAGTGGGTGGAGGTTGGAGGACGATTAGGGAGGAGGTGGGAGGACTATGGTGGAGATGATAGATTAGGGAGGAGGTGGGCGTAGGTGTTGGTTGACTTACTGGAGCAGCCCAGCGGGTTGGAGGCGCTCAGGCCGTAGTGCCCCCTCTTGCAGCGTTCGCAGCGTGGACCCTCCACGTTTACTTTACAGGTGCAGGAGCCAGTCACGTCGTCACAGCGGCCTCCGTTCAGAGAACCTTCATCACTGCACACGCAGCCTGGAGGCAACAGCACACACACCTCATCAGGGCACAATCATGACACGAACTGCTCTTCTAAGCAGAGCCGAGATTGGCGGTACATACGGATGCAGGCGTCGGGGCGGTCCATCTGGCTGCGGGGGTTGGGCTGGTAGCCCTGAATACACTGGTCACACTTGGGTCCTGTGGTATGGTGCTGACAGCCCTCACACACTCCTCCGCTCCTCCGGCCGCTGGCCTCATACACGGCCTGGTCGAAGTGACAGCGCTCAGCGTGGTTGTTGCACTCACAGCCTGGAAAAAAATCAGACACAGCAAATTAATCACAGGACACCTGAGGACGGTTTACTTCCTGAAGCATGTGTATGAAGTGAGTGGTGTGAGGGTGTGTGTGCGTGTGGCCTTACGTCTGCAGGCGTGGGTGTTTCCCTCTTCAGCCGGCCTCCAGGGACGATCATTGTAGAACTCGGCACAGCGCTCACAGTGCATCCCTGCTGTGTTGTGCTGGCAGTCACACTGAGGGTGCATCTACACAAGATATTCAATATGGAGGGGATTGATGAAATTGTTCACATTTTTCTTAAATCTTAAATTTCTCCTAATCTGTGGCGCTGGAACAGAGTTGGACCTCCAGGTCCACACACACCTGGATGGTGTTGGACTCCGGGTTGTTGAACTGTTCCGGCAGACATCGGTTGGCGTGTCCGTGGCACATGCAGCTGCCCATCACCCTCATCTCCTTCAGGGCGTAGAACCTGCTGAGATCTCTGCCGGGAAGTTCCGGCACGTCGCCCAGTTCGGTCATCCTCACCCGGAGCCCCGTCAGCCCCGTCACGTCTGAGCAGGAAACATCCATCAGTACGCTTTCATCAAGCACCAACACCACCAGACACTAGAGGACACTTACTTTCTACTTTTTGGGCCTTGGCAGGTGGAGCATAAGCAAACTGACGCAAAGGACTGTACTCAATCTGCAGACAAGAAACCAAGAAACACACACGTTTGTATTCTGTAGTTACTCTCACTAAGATTTCCATCTAAACCAATGAAATAAATTAAAAAAAAACTGACGAACAAAACTTGGAAAACAACGATGTTCTGGTCATATGTTTTCCATGATGTGACCAAAGTAAAGAGGGAGAGTCTCCTTCCCTGATTGGAGGCGTTACGAGTCAGTTTCTACCTTGTGGTCGTGGTACGGGGTCTCGTCTGTAGGGTGCAGTGTGGTGCAGTATGTCTGGTCCAGGATGATTGGCGTTGTCGTGGGAACGTCTGGAAAAGATTTCTGACAGTCTGTGGCCATGTAGCGGGCAGGCTGCCACGTCCTGCCGTTATCCTGCGTCCTCTCGATGACCAGGGCGTTGGGACGAGGACCCTGCAGGGACAACGGAAGAAAGAAGGGAAAAGTTCAATGACAACAGGAACGAGCAGCTGCTTCTTTCCTTGTTGCTTCTTCAATGAGGAAAGACGAGCTGACGTTCTCACGAGACAATCTCCAAATGTTCATGGAAGTCTGCACTCATTCAAATATGCACATTTTCATAAAATCATTCCAGCTAATGCTCGTTTTTTTCTCAATACGTGTTCAATGTCATTCTCCGATTCAAACTGAGATTCCCAGTAAATAATGGGCTTTTCTATCGTTGTTTGTTTTCCTCGTGATTCAGTGCTGTTATTATGTTTGTGTGTTCTGAAATGCCACATTTTTTTGTAATTTTTTTTGATGGAAAGTTTCTGTGCATGATTGTTGAAACTAGGTGACTCTTTAATAACAGAATAAGAGAGCCTGTGCAGGAAAAGTTTCCAGGAAGTAATCCTGAACTCTTGTTTTCCATTGTGATGAATGTAAATAATGAAATCTGCTTCTTTTTTTCTTTTGTTTTGGAACAGGATGCGCCCTGCGAATTTTGTGGTACCTTGAAGCTGAGTACCAGGTTGTCCAGCTGGTACAGGTTGTCCAGGTCCAGCTGCAGAGTGACTGGATTCATATCTGAACAACACACAAGCGCAGAGAATGTTGGGTTTAAGACCCAGTTTGTTGAGGACGCCTTCACTTCTGGCAGGATGAGACTGGACAGAACCTCTGGTCTTTAATCTACTTCCTGTCTCACCTTTCTTGGACTGCCACCACCTTTGTGGCCCGGAACTGGACAACATGTCCTGGATGGTGTGGGCCAGCGGGCCCTGGGGGTTCCTGGAGTCACAGGGGCAACACTTCATCCGCTTCTGCAGCAGAGGAAGCAGAAAACATGAGAAACGTTCACGTGGAGGCAGCGTGCTGTTTGGTGGCTGGAAGTATGGAAGTGTGTCACAACTTCAAACTGCAGCGTGTGACCGGGTCGATAAGCTGTGTCACACTGAAGGACACACACACACACACACACACACACACACACACACACACACACACACACACACACACACACACACACACACACACACACACACACACACACACACACACACACACACACACACACGGAGTGTGGTGACTGTTAGCCTGGTTTCAACAAGCAAGCTGACTATGTGAGTAAAAGGTGAAAAAGAAAACCTTCAGTTTCGAGGAGCTGCTTTTGATAGGTTTGCACAGAAGAAAGATGAGCTGAGAGAACGAAATCAGACTAACCTTGTGGAAACTAAACCTAAAACCAACAATAAAGGAAGCATTTCATTTTATCCATGTCTGAATAAAATGACATAAAGCGTGTTGAAGAACTTATTCTAACAGGTAACAGTAATGTGTGCAGCTCAGTTTTACATCAGTTGCTTATTCCGTGTGAACAGACTTTAGGCTAGTTAGCTTAGCTTGTTTTAAACATTAAAACTCCAGCTATACATCTCATGTAATCGATTCTGTTTCCTCCCATTTTCATTGAAGAAATGTCAGAATGTATTTTAGGTGTTGTGCTCCATTATTATTAACCATGAAATGATGGAGTGCAGCAGAAACGAAATGAGTACATAGTAGAAAAAAAACTCTCAGTCTGCTTGGTGTTGCAGTTTATTCACCCCCATATCTCTCTGAGTCAATACAGGATGGCCCTACTTCAACTCACACTCGCCACAGAGACGGTCAGGCTGCACAACTCTAAATAATTAAAATAATAATTATTTTGTAATTTGTCTGTTAATTTGTACTACATGGGCTTTTGTTTGTTTGTTTATTTAGTTGTTCTATAATCACTGTGTGGAAGTTGTATGCTTCTGAAAAATATTCTTATTATCACTATTCTTAATATTGATAATCATTCCTATAATTTCATTATTATTAACATTATTCTCATTACTTTCAATAATAATAATAACGATAATAACAATAATACATTTCTTATTGTTATCATCATCATCATCATCATCATCATCATCATCATCATCATCATCATCATCATCATTATTATTCTCAAGAAAAGGACAGTTAAATATAAGAATTTTATTTTGGTTGTTCTCTTCCAATCATGGAGAGGTTTATGATAATTTAGCGTACACTGTTTAACATTTTTTGCTTTTATGAAAGAAATGACTGAAATAAATACTGTCTAATTTCTCTACATTTGTTTTGACATTTCATTTCAACCTTTGTTGTTTTGGATCACTTGTGGTAGTTGTATTCTGTCTCATATTGAAGTACTAAGTGGTCATACAATATTGAAAATTTAACAAAGGAGTTGGAAAATGGCCATATGTTAAGTAAACATAAACTAATTAAAACCTAAAATATCAAGAAACAAGTTATAATGACATGAAATAAAGTCAGACAGTGGAAAAATAGGATAAAATATGAAGGAAGGCTCAAAAGTCATGAAACATGTAAATAAAATTGTCGAACAACAAAAAACAATATATTGCTTACCCAGGAAATTTTCACTGAATTAAGTGTGAATAAATCTTTTTAACTAAAATGAAGTGTAAAAGCAGCGCCAGCAGTCTCCTGCAGTGTGTTTATACTTGAGTAAAGCTCGTGAGCGGTTTTCACCTCAGCTGCACAGGTAAAGCAGTCCTCCTCACTCTGTGGGTGAAAAGTGACTCCACATGGAGCTTTTTCTGAGGTTTGTGTCTTTTGGCACGGCACTGTCACTGCAAACACACTCTGTTTGCTTTTGAGCCTGCTCCACACCAGTTCATGTGTATTTTAGTCTACAGGTAGAGTGTAAAGTCTATAGATCCTGGAGTGATAAAATTAGATGAATAAACTGGCTCTTGGCACCAAAGAGGCTCCAGTTACATTTTAACTGCCTGATTTCTGCACTAATGCACACAGAGACTATCAAGCACGAGATATAGAGTTTGTATCCACACAAGCTGAGCTGATAGTCCTGCGCTCGTGTTCAGCAGAAGTCACCTGGTGTAAAATAATGTGACAATGTATAGAGTGAAATGAAAATAGAATCAATTAAGTTAAAATGCAAATATTGAGAAACTAATTCAAGTGCAATGCTGTTTTATTTGTATGGTGCCAAACACAACTCAGTCATTTTAAGGCACTTTAACAGAGAAAAACCGAACAATTCCACACGAGCAAGCATAAGCCACTGTAGTAATGAAACATTCCTTGTAATAGGAAGAAACTTTTGCATAAAATAAACATGGTTCTATTTCTGTGGGCTAAGCAGACAATTTATCATGAGGCTCCTAATTTTGTTGTATTTGCACAATTTACCAGTTATTCTGGTGTTTAGAGGAGCACAACACGGAATTTCATTTTTTTAAAGGAAATATTCTGCAAATGCAGTTCATGCAGAAATAATCTGAACTGCTCCAGATAATTAAAATAATCATCAGGAAGGGATTCCTCTTGGTTAGAAACCTGCAACCTCCAGCTCTGCAGCAATTCTGTGACTCTACAGCTCCTCTAGTGTCTCTACAGCTCCTCTGCAGTGATTCTTCTATTATTGCTATTTAAATGAAACAATGGATTAGTTCAACAGTTGGTCAAAACACCCAGATTGGAAAAAAACCCCACAAAACAAAACAAAAAGAATTACAAAAAAACCCAATCAAACACCCCCCCCCCCCCCCCACACACACACACACAAAGCAAAAAAAAACAGCTAAAAAACGGTTGAAACCATTAGAAAAGGTAAAAATGAAGAATAGCAAAAAATGACTCAAAGCTGCTTTAAAAACCTAAAAAATTTTTTTTAAAGAAAAACCTAGAATTTCTTAAATGTGCTTAAAGAGCTAAAAAGCACTCGAAAAAAAAAGAAGAAAAAAAAAGAAAAGATGAACTGGCTCCTATTCTGAAAAATGGCTAAAACAGCTAAAAAGAACCAGACTTCTAAAATAATATTTGGAAACCTTTATGAATCCAACCTCACGTTATGAGCTGTGTTCTCTTAGTTTTAGAGGTGAAACATGTGTTGTTGGTCTGGATTAACTTTATTTGGTAGGAAGTGGTGAAAACATCTGATGACAGAAGATTCTGGATCTGAGTCATCTGTGGTGAGAAAAGAGAGAAAATCTGATGCCGGCAGCAGCAAACAAGATGAGGCTGGTCTGTGTGTGTGTGTGTGTGTGTGTGTGTGTGTGTGTGTGTGTGTGTGTGTGTGTGTGTGTGTGTGTGTGTGTGTGTGTGTGTGTGTGTGTGTGTGGTGCCTTCCTGTCCCTCCCTGTCTGGATGAGGAGTGGCTCAGGTAAATAAAGATAAAAAAATACAAGGAAAAAAGAAAGCGTTGATCAATAGGAGCGACTCCACACCCTGCACAAGTATTCCTCCCTCCAGGGCGCTCGTCTCATTTCTTAAAGATTGGTAGATTACAGTTAAATTTTTCCACCTTGGAGTTCGAACCAGCAGATGGAGGAATGAAGCATTCCATCTTGTTAAAGGTTAGCTGGTCCTGATGCTAATTTGGACACATTATGGAAATCTGAATATTTCCACTGCAGCACACATTCAACCCGAACAGGAAACAATGATAATTATTCAAAAATCGGCATCAAACTGCCCTGAAATATTTGGATGTCATTTTTCCTGGCAATCCAAAACAAAGCAACCCCCAGTGGACATGTTTGGAACAGCAATTACTTTACCAAAATCATTCTTAAAATCATTTTTATACCGGTAATCTCCTCCCAAGGGGCTGGATCAGACACCCTGGTGAGCTGTGTGTTTCACAAATTTAGCTTTGAGGTCAGAGAAACAACCTTTTGACCACAGGGTTGCTGGTTTGATTCCCACTGCCGATGCCATGTGCGGACGGAGCGTTTGAAGCAGTGTGAATCCTCAGCTTTCTCAGAGTGGTTAAATGTGAATGTGTCATAAAACATTACCATGTTTTAAGTGCAGTCGATACGCACCGTTTTATTGGCAGAGCCAGACTTTTAGTATCACTACGACAATAAACCAAAGGTTGCATGAGGAAAAACTTTCATGTCCTCGTGTCTTTGCGGGTGTAGAGAGGGGAGGTTTTGCAGGTTCCGTCCTGTTGTTGAATACATTACAGCTTTTGTGAAATAATTTTCTGTTACTCTGGTTTGTAAATCAGGACATCTTATGAATGCAGTTGTGTTGGAATTTGATTGGGACCCCATAGCAGGTGAGATTTGGATAACAATAGATTACAAATAGATTAATTTGTTTGACTTGGCTGGTTTTAATGAGGACCGCCAGAAACAGACTTGATAGAGACTGAATTATCTGATTGCATCATAAAGTTTGTGAAAGAATAAGAAGTTGCAACATGGCAGGCCTGACCCTTGCACACTGAGTCTGTCTTTTTGGATTGGTAAAATAAAGTGCCATTTCAAAACGGGCCGCTTTGTGCTGAGCCAGCAGCTGGACACGGATCGCTCAGACGCTGCTCAAACAGTACAGTTGCGACACGTCGTTCTGGCACTAGAACCAGACAGAGATGTGAATATCCATCCTGCATGTCTGCATGTTCGCCACGACCTCTGCACCGCTCACACGCCTGACCCGAGTGAACGGCGGCTGCTTTCTCATCAGACTCTCCCAGCAGCAGCAGCAGGAAGGTTTGTCTTCACGATCTGAGCATAAACCTTAATGTGCACGCAGGACTGCGCTCCTACCTGTTCGTACGGGGTGCAGTAGATCTCGGGGCTGCTGAGGCCGCAGGTGGAGGAGGCCTGCAGGAGGTGACTGCGGCCCAGCAGCAGGTCACTGCTCGGGGGGTAACAGGCGCCTCGGTAACAGTCCCTCTGGGCCTGCGACAACGCCGCCATGGCTGAAGGTTAACACACACACACACACACACACACACACACACACACACACACACACCAGTTAAATGGTTTTAAGATAAACTACTGAGACTCAAAGTAGTGGCAGGTGGCGGCTGTGGCTGCGGCTCACGGTTCAATTCCAATTTCCAATTTCAATTCAAGTTTGATTGGAATCCATTTCAAATGGCTCCTTCTACAACCCTAACCCTTTCTTCACAACATTCATTTGAAAACATTTGGTTTTCAGTTATTTTGTGTCCAGAAGTTTTTACAGGTGAAAATAAATTGTCAGTAAAAAGTCGTCTGACTATTTGATTCTGGGCTTAAGAGCATCATATGAATGTTCAACACTTTAAACATCACTCAATAAAATAAAGCTTTAATGGAAGTATATGTGACTTGTTAAAGTTGGTCAAACAAACTATTTTAGGCCATGAATCTATCATGAAATCTGTTTTAAAGCCTAATGACCAAAATCTCACTTATTTTAGATTTTATAGTGAAAAAAATAAATATTACACATTTTTTTATTCTCTGAAGGTTATGTAAACACTAAAGTTCATAGTTTATTGTGTTATTTGCAAAGAACTGTTGACACACTAGTCATTTAGCTCGGTTTCATTAGCCTCTCACAGTGAAAATATGAAAACAATCTGTAATAGTATTTCACATTTGTCCGTATTCGCCTTCCCTGAAGGTACAGACCAACTGTCGCGTCATGTTTTCATTGATTATTAACATATTATTGTTAGTTTGAAATAAAGATTTGAGGATTTTAACAAATGTGGTCATTTGCCTGATGACAGGTTGATTTATTGATCCAATTTCTTTAAAGTTCAGCATTTACTGATAATGTGGAGGATGTCAGGCTCTGCTTTAGATCAACGTTACAGTGACGGCAGTTTCCAGCTCAGATTGTTCAAGAAAATGGTTTTCTTTCCACATGTTGACAATTTTAGGATATTTCCTTTCTAGAATCTTTAACAATTCAGCATGGTCGTCAGGATTTGAATCTTAGAAAGACGCTTTCAAATAGATAACAACCTGACTCAGAGTCTCACCCCTCTGGAGAAGATCTACCCTCCCTGACAGTCATTAATGCCCCTTCACAACCAGGACATACAAAACACTGCACACATGAAGTGTTTTCAACATTATTCTAGTGCTGCAGCTCAACAAAAGTCTATAAATCAAACCACAATACAGTTAAAGGTGATTTTTACCCCCAAATGGGAAAAAAATTTGTGTTATTTAATATCTGCATCTGTGACTGAAATTCCAGTTTCTTGGTTTTTTAAAATGTAGAAACAATGAAATATGTGTTTAGTATTTTTCACCAGATTTTGTTATAGATAAAGAGTACAAGTAGAGCTATGTTACATTCATTTAAATCCTTTAAATATCCTCTTTTTACATGAAAATATCAAATGAAAGTATTCCATCAGGACTGGGGAGCAGCAACAAAAGCTATTTTTTTCTCACACACAAACACAAAGTATTTTTTCCTCATTTCAGCTGTATGTTGAAAACAGACATGAAAGCTGAAAGCTGTTTTGAAAGGTTAACTTGTACAAACGAATCACAGACTGTGTGATTATAAAACGATGACTGGACCTAAAGATCATGTTCAAACATGAAACCTTTCTGGAAGTGAGATTCTTGTCTTCTCCTCTCATCATCAAGTTGTCTTGATATTTCAAGCAGGTTAAATCCAGCTGGAGCCAAAGTGAATTAATGTACAAAGTTTGAAGTCAACAGTACACAGTGGACTGACATCCTTTCTTTAGTTGTTGGAGCAGTCAGCTCTCACCACGATATGGTGTGATTCCTGTGTGGAGTTTGCATGTTTTCCCATTGCACACATGTGTTTTCTGAGTACTTCCTCACACAGACTCAAGACAAGATGTATCTTAAAGGGTGAATATGTGTGTAAACTTCAGCTCTCTGTGATCAAGTAGCACAGATTACTAGATCGTAAACGGGTGTAAAAGAGAATACTCTTGGCTTTCTTAATCATATTTAAAATAACATAAAATCAAAGACTCCCCAAAAAGAGAAGCTTTCTGTGTCATCACCGCAGCAGGAAGAACAACCTGCAGCCATCTCGGCTCCCAGTGATGGTGGAAAGCTCTGCC
>NC_137637.1:4585909-4670909 GCF_963383615.2 Lipophrys pholis
CGGCTGCTTGGTGACGGGGAGCCAGTACACACCGCCGCTCCGTAGATCAGCCAGGAACAGCCACAATCCATCACTGATAACCAAGTCTCAATGTTACTCAATGCGCCTGTAAGAGTTTCTGCTGCTGAAACCTTTCCATTACCTGAGATGTGGATTCACACACACGCACGCAGAGACGTATGAGCTACTGAAGTATCCGTCCATCTTCTGTACCACATTACTCCACTTTAGCCATTTGGACAGGTTCTTGGTCAATGACAGAGAAAACACAGAGGGACTCCACATCCCAACCACGAGAGTCACAGATTAAACTCACTGGAGAATCTCCAAACAACCACAGGGAGAACATGCAAAGCCACCGTGGAAAGGCTCCCGAGCCTGCTGTCACAAACTAAAGCATCCACTCCAGTACAAACTGTCTCAGAGGGTAAAGAATCAATGAAAACTCTGGAAAAATCCAACCGTCCTGATCTTACTTAAAGTCTCCAACTTAAACATGTTACAAGCCGCACATCCAGGCCAGGAGCCGAGGATGCAGCCAGAAACATTGAAAACAATAAAGCCATGATTCTACTTATGAGGCAGTGAGTCGAAGCATCTTATTATTATTATTAGGGACTGAGCCCGAAAGGCCAGGACCCTATTGTATTTTCTTCTTGTTTTTTGACTCCTGACGCCTCATTGAGCCCAAATCTGACCCACTAAATACGCTCAAATGTTGACCAAATTTGGCACGCTCATCAAGACTGTAAAAATAATGTCATCATTTTAACCAACATGTTGATTTGTCTCTGAGAAAGAGTGTTGTAGTGTTGAATTTATTTCCAATACATTAAGACAACTTTGTCCTTCATTATCATTATCATGTATTATTACATTGTGGCTTCAGAAAATGATTTTTTGTTATTGTTGCTTCAATAACTTAATTACTAGAAAATCAATTAATAACATATAATATTGGCAAAATGTTATTAAGACATGTGTTGAAAAAGTTATAGCAGTCTCGTAAAGTTATAAAAGCCAAGACTTCCTTTACTCTCCTCCTTCATACTTTTTTTTTTATTTTTTTAAATCAGTGTGTGAACTACAGACCTGAACAGTCAGACCTGATCTCAGCACAAGTTAAGGAACAGTATGTTCATTTATACTCAGATAAAGACTGACAAAGGTCAGATTACTTTGTAGAATAAATATTGCAGATAGCAGGTAATTCCCGTCTGATCATGGTAAATCTCCACAGCAGCACACGTATGTGACAGAACTCCGTTATAACAACTGTAACACTGCTGTCAGGGTGAGGGACACGCAACAGTCACACTCATGAACAGAGAGTTTAAGATAATGACAATTGCAGGTCACTTACGAGTACTGGAGAGCAATCAGATCTAATGTATTGGGTGTTAGATTTCCTCAAATACAATAAATTCAGTGAATGTTGTGTCTACTCTATGAAATAAGATGAATCCCACTGTGAAGAGAACAAAGACAGACTTAAAGGTTTTGTCTTTCTCACTCACAGTTATTATCTAAAGAGCAAAATAAAAATGGAAACAAATTAAACAAGTAAAGACAACAAGGTCTATATTAACACATTTTACAAAAAATTCAGCTTGTGTTTCATTCATGAAATGAAAGAACTTTGATGAATTGAATGGAGTTTTGTCTACTTTTGCCAGTTTTAGCCGGCAGGGGATACCCAGGGTGCAGTTGTAAAGTCAAATACTTAACAGCTGAGTGAAAGTCCGACTTTGGCAGCAGGGTTTGTGCCTTCATTGCAAGAAAGTGAGAGGTTCAAATACTATGAGGAGTTTGCATGTTTCCTCCAACGGATCATGACTTTTCTCGCTTTCCTTCCAAAAACATGCATTTGAGGTTAATTGGCGAGATTGAATTTCCTCTGGGTGTGAAGGTGTTGTTTTTGTCTGGCTTGTGACGGACTGCTCACCTGTCAAGGTGTACCTGCCCATACTTGACCTCCCCTGTCCAGGTGGACCTGTCCTCATCTATCCAGGTGGACCTGTCCTTACCTGTCCTCATCTATCCAGACGGACCTGTCCTTACCTGTCCACGTGTACCTGTCCTCACCTGTCTTCATCTATCCAGGTGGACCTGTCCTTACCTGTCCAGGAGTACCTGTCCATACCTGTCTAGATGGACCTGTCCTTACCTGTCCACGTATACCTGTCCTCACCTGTCCGCAAGCTCGGACTGAACCTGTCGTTACATGTCCAGGAGTACCTGACCTCATCTGTCCAGGTGTACCTGTCCTCACTTGTCTGGATGGACCTGTCCTTACTCGTCCACGTGTACCTGCCCTCATCAGTCCTCACCTGTCTTCATCTATCCAGGAAGACCTGCCCTTACCCCCAAGTGTACCTGTTCACACCATCTAGATGGATCTGTCCTTTCCTGTCCATGTGTACCTGTCCTAACCTGTCTGGATGGACCTGTCCTTTCCTGTCCATGTGTACCTGTCCTCACCAGTCCTCACCTGTCCTCATCTATCCAGGTAGACCTGTCGTTACCTGTCCAGGTGAAGCTGTTCTGACCTGTCCACCTGTACCTGTCCTCACGTGTCCTCATTTGTCCAGGTGAAGCTGTCCTTATGTGTCCACATGTACCTGTCCTCGCTTGTCCTCATCTATCCAGGTGGACCTGTTCTTACCTGTCCAGGTGTACCAGTCCTCACCTGTCCTCATCTGTGTGGTGTACCTGTCCTCAAATGGCTTGCACAATACGCCCCTGACTAAAACCTCTCCCCTGTTTCGTACTTCCCTCGCTGTATCAACACATTGCTACAGTCATAAATAACAGCGCCACTAGAGGTCACCAGAAGGTTCACGGTCTGAGTTAAGTGGAACCAACTTCAGTTGAAATGACAAAAAAAAACAACCCACAATATCAGTTGAGATGACAATTTACAAATTGCATTTAAAAAGTGTGTTTAAAAGCTGAAGGTCCTGTTGGACTCCTAGTGTGTAACCTTTCAACAGCACCTCTGTTCAGACACCCGGACCAAAGCCTCTTACGGCTCACTAACATGTGGATCCGCACTCAGCAACAAGCACACGTGCTCAACATGAGCCAAAGACTTCAGACTGAAAAATTCCCTCTAAAGCTCCTTTAAAACAATAAGCTTAGCATCGGGGCACACGTATGCTTTACGACCTACTTTCAGCACCTTACAGATTTCAGTTACAAAACATTCCTCCTGAACAATGCGGTCAGCAGTGCTAATTCAGGAAACTTTCTTTTAATTTGTCTCGGAGAGGATTCAGAAAAACTCTACAATGTTGTAACACCTCGATGCCTCAAAAAACAAACAAAACACTCCCAGCATGTTTTCCTGTGCTGGAGACTGTGTGACCTTTAATGAATAATACTTTGTTTCTGGTTAATCAGGGAGATAATCCCACTCCCTTCTTTTTAATGTAGCATTATTTCATAAGGCAAAGCAGGACAGCAACACTTTGAAATACATCTTTTTATAACTAACCTGTTTTGCTTCACCAACATAATTCTCACCATATTCTTACCTCCACTGTTTGACCAAGCAGCTACTATGGCCATGTTCTGCTTCAGTGGGTATACTGACGAAGGAGAGAGAGAGAGATAGAGAGAGAGAGATAGAGAGAGAGAGAGAGAGAGAGAGAGAGAGAGAGAGAGAGAGAGAGAGAGAGAGAGAGAGAGAGAGAGAGAGAGAGAGAGAGAGAGAGAGA
The DNA here is from genome assembly GCF_963383615.2 of Lipophrys pholis. NCBI lineage: Eukaryota > Metazoa > Chordata > Actinopteri > Blenniiformes > Blenniidae > Lipophrys > Lipophrys pholis. Next base: position 4,589,629 of record NC_137637.1, read on the forward strand.
GAGAGAATGTTAGTAACATGTAATGGTGAAGTGATGAGAGCAGCTCAGTACAGTGCAGGTGTCCCAGCTGTCTAAACCTTCAGCAGCTTCAGTAGAAAATGGTCCAGTGACCTGAACCAGCTCAGATTGTAAGCAGCACAAATGAGTTACAATAATTGCTGCTGTCAGGTCATCATAAACTCATATGTTTCCTTTATATGCACCCCATGTTTTCAGTTACTTAGCCTCACAGTTATTGAGCTTTCTGAAGAAAGAATGTCTTAGTGTTTGACTTTTAAAAACAATGTTTTGCAGCTGCTAACAGTTGTTCTCGTGCAGTAAGAGCCGTGCCGTCAATCACGTCTGTCCTGGGTTCTGCAGCTGACTCACACACACAGTTTATGGGAATAGTGTTTTTCTGACAAAGCAGAACAAATATTTTGAACTTCCTACTCTGCTCCACATCAGTCCTGAGCATGCGAGGTGTGTAATGTTTGTGTGAATGGTCAGTTTGTACTGCATCATCTGACTTCACTCCGATCAGAGTTCACAGCAGCGACTTCAGGTTGACGGAGTTGAAAGGACCTTTCCCCTGGTTTGGTATTTGTGGATGTGGAAGACTGACATGAACTGAAAGAGGAAAGACCCTGGTCCCCTCTAACTACCCACAATGCATCTTCACCACAACAAACAGTGGGGGGACAACATGTATCCAATGCCAGCCGCGAGCTCGGACTGAGCCGTCCTCGTACTTCTTTATCAGATGCTGTCAGAGTCCTTGAGAAATATACAAAGTAAATAGGACCACATCTAATAGTAACACTCCGATGTCGTTTCATCAGCTGGACGTGCAACTCAGCATGCAGAGTTTTAAGAATGAATCACAATTAAATGAGTCTGAATTGGACTTTAAGGCATCCTTGGTGAATGCATTGATTATTTTGTGTAGGTAAAGTTGAAATACGGGGAAATGAGGTTGTTGTTTGGTTGTTGTCAGGTGAAAGGTAAAGTTGGATGACAGAGGCTTCAAGGATAAAACACACTGACAGAAATCAGATGCTAAAAAAAAAAAAGCTATTTCACAAGTGAATAGTGGGCAGATGCAGAGACGCTTTTAAAGTAAAATGACATCTCCAGATGAAAGTATGGCGGAGCATCATGGCGTAAAGGAGGGACAGGTTTATTTTAATTACTTTTCAACAAATTTGGATCCACTTTGAAAGGCAAATCTTTTTGCATTTTTTTGCGATTTTTGCAGAATTGATTTGCCAAAGTGTTAACAGACATCATAGCACACTATTCCTGAATGCTTCACATGTTTTGATGTTCTTTTTGTGTATGTGCTCCCAACAGTGCAGGACTTGTTACGCACCGAAACCATGGATCGTAATATTTGCGCCTCGTCTATTACATTGGCAGCCACACTTCAAAAGTTTCCTGATTAAAAGTCAACATCTCCAAACTGATGAAGTTAGTTTTCAGGAGGAAGAGGGGATAATAAAGTGTGTTTGTTCCAGTTTTCTCTGGATGAAACAAGTGTGATAAAGTGTGTCGTTCACTAACAGGAAGGCCTTGATGAGTCCACCGAGCCAAAGAGAAACACTGTAAAAGCTCACACGGACAGCCTGCTTTTAACTTTCACCTCTGACCTTTCAAACACCGCAATATGACAAGTTTTAGCTGCCTTTTAAAATTTTTTTATTTTTTTTTAAACTTATATGGCATTTAAAGAAAGAGGGGGAAAACAATTAAAAGCCACTTGTAAAAAACAAAACAAAATGTAAATCAAAATTACACAGATTTTATTTAAACATAGAAATTTCTCTTCCTTGAAAGTGAGTGTAAAATAATTTTTACACATTTCATCACCAATTAGGAGTGCTATTCTACAATATAATATTTATGAGCATGATATAAAACTTAAACAACTTCACTTTCAGTATACATGTCATTATATAGTCTTATTTTCTTCTGACTTTATGTTTCCTTATGTAAATTTGTTTCCTTGTAAATGAGAATGAATTTACCTATACAAATAAGTCAATTTAGAAATTTCATAATTGTAATGTGCTCTGGTTTTATGTGCACAGATCTCATCACATATGGAGTAAAATACAGTTTTTCTGTTAATATATGAAGTATAAGCAGTCTGATCTACTTTCAGCTCAATGTGCAGCATGACTGCAATGAATACTGATAGTTTTAAAGTTTGACTTTACACACTCTGTTCTTAGTTCTTAGTTTGGACAAAGTTTAAAAACATAAAAATTTTTACATTTCTGAGTTTTAACTCACTTCTCCACAGAACAGTCACAATAATAGTAAACGACTAAACTCATGTGGGTCAAAGGTGGTGGCACGGAGCCGGCTGCTGCTCACCTTCAGGCTTCATGAATATTCAGCAGGGTGGGTGGCGCGCCCGGGGCTATAAATGACCGGCAGATCTGAGGAGGGTGTGATCTTACCACAAACTGGGAACTGAGAGACGACGAGATCTGAGAGCTGAACAAACCACAAAGCGCCGCACAGTAAGTTACTTCTTCTTTTTGACACTCATTTATACTCGTTAATGCAGAACCACATCAGACTGCAGATGTGTGTTTAAATCCCAGGCTTTATTTCTAAAACCTGAGATTTCTTAAGCAGACACATAATATCGCGATTTAAAATGATGTAATGTGCAACATTCCTACTTCTCAAACTTCAGGACTTTAATTAATTGAATCTAAAGCAATGTTTCCCAGATTTACATGCAGAATGTGTTGGCTTGATTTTCCACAGGTCTGCAAACAAGTGCTGAAACACAGCTGCTGGAAATGGAGAGTCTGCATGAGCTGATCCCCCTGGCCAAAGAAATGCTCAGTCAGAAGCCCAACCGGGGCATGCTGAAGGTCTACATGGTGGGCTCCGTGTTCGCCGTGATGGGGACCGTCATCGGCCTGGTGGAGACCGTGTGTCAGCCCTTCTCCTCGGGCGAGCCGCTGGACGCAGAGATGCTGCTCATGTTTGCCCGGGAGAGGAAAAATTTGGAGGCCAAGACCCTGTGTGGCCTGACAGAGGAGGAGCTGAAGGACGAGGAGGAGGAAAGCGTCAGTAGCCAACCCATGACCTTCACCAAGAAGCAAACTCCGTTCCAGCGACCCATTTCCAACCGGCTGCACGCCACCTAAAGAGACGGGGTCGACCTCCAAAGACTCGGCATATTTATTGCAGGACTGAAGTGTGAAATGTGCACCAAATCTGAAGCTTTATAGGAGGAAGAAAGAGAAACGAGTGCAGCCACTGCGCTCCTTTATAGTGTCTTAGTCTGCTGGGAAATCTGTCTTAGAGCCCTTCATGCACCGGGTGCACACAAAGACCCAGGACATGGAGGAGTGGTCCATTTTAACACTTCTGTCATGACAGCATGCAATTCAGTCAGTGATACAACGCATAGTGGTTTAGCCTTGATTATTAACCTTCTATGGGAACATAAAAGCACGTAGGCACTTGATGGCAGCTTCATAATCAATAGCAGTGGTCATTTTCTCCTGAGTGAGTCACAGTTACAAAACATGAAAAAAACCCTGTGTGAGCCCACAAGAGCTGTTTCACAATCACCTGCTGCAAAGCACGGCTGGAAAGAGGAGGGACGGAGGGGGTGCTGGGAGGAGTCCCTGAACACAGCTCCATGCTGAGTCTGTGTGGCTGCCCGAGCTGCTGTGCAGCGCCACCTGTGGTCTGATGGATGTATGTGAACTGCCATCACACACATACTGTGAAAAAGAGGGAAGTGTATATGGAGCTTTTCCTTGTCATTATTAAAGTTGGTTTTGTTTACCAAGTCCTCTCCACCTGGTTTCACACACACACACACACACACACACACACACACACACACACACACACACACACACACACACACACACACACACACACACACACACACACACACACACACACACACACACAGATGAATTTATAGCTTCAAATTTAGCTTCAAGATTTTTTTTTATTATTTATATGATACGAACTGAGACCAAGTAGGTGAAAGAGTAGGGGGAATCAAACCATCAAACAAACCAGACCACCACTGATACTGAGCTAAAGTAACTGAAAAGAAGTTAGAAATTGTAATACAGGATGTCTTGTACAGGGTTATAGAAGAATAAGAACAACAAAAGTAACACAAGAATAATATTAAGACCCCCCCTCCAAAAAAGAAGAACTGTGGCTTCATTGAACTTCTTTATTCTATGAAATTGGCTGTCAAGTTAAAAATGAAGTCCTTGTTTATTGTCAAATACAGTGTGAAGTTTGAAATAAACGCATCCACCAGGTGCACTAACTGAAACTAAAAGAAAAAGGACACAAGCAACACCGTTTCTGTTATTACAAATATGCAGCAAAAACCATAAATATTATAATCTTTTTACAGAAATATTCCCAATTATACAAAACTTTCAGTGTCAAATAGTCTGTGAGGTGAAAGGTAGGAATGTAGGAGTTCCTGATAAATGGTATCATACAGTGATACGAGGAAAAATGATCAGACTGGTTTGAAATAAACTATTTTAAAACTCTGAAAGATGGACTGTGAGATGCCTCTTCACAGTTTTTAAAGATGAGATCTAACAGGACAGGAGTGTAATAATCTCGTAGGAACTGAAGTGTAAACTGAAAAGCCAACAGGGTGTGAAACACCTTAAACCTTCAGCAGTGAAATGCCTTTAGCTCGTTTGTGTTTGTGCAACATGACGTCCAAACTTTTTGGGAACTGGGACAGTAATGAAAGGAGTTTTTCTTTTCTTTTTTTTTTAAACAAGATTGAACCACTAGAGGGCGTGACAGAGATCCTGTCTAGGCATGAGTGCACAAACAGCCAAAGTTTACCTACAACAAAGGTTAGGCGCTCGAGAGCACATTTTGGCACTCTGGGGGTTAATGTTTACATTTTCTTAAATGTTTTGGCAGTCTGGATGGGAGTGCCACATTTGGTGAGTGTTTGAGTGAGTGTATTAGAATTACAATAGGGTCCTTGCCTCCAGGCCAGGCCTTTCAGGCTTGGTAATTCCTCAGATGTGCAGTGACCCGCTCGGTGTCTGTACCGACTCTCACACTAAGCCGGAGGATTTCTCTCTTCTCAACAGGAGGAGGTTTCTCCCACTGCTCCACCACATCACTCTGGACATCAAGGTAGGACTGACAGCCTTGGTTTGGCGTCTAACGACACTCAACAACTTTTCACGAACTGAACTCAAACACAGAAGACTTTTTCTATTTTCACCAAAAAATGATTTCTTTCTAATATTGTTCACAAATGTGTCGAAATGTAAGTTAGTGAGCACTTCTCCTTTCAGCTCATGAAACATGGGAGGAGAAACAAAAGTGAGGAATTTATATTTGTGTTCAGTAGTTCTACATTCTAATAGACTCATGAGAAACTGACTTCAATGAGTCTGAATAATATGGGGGAAAACAAATCTATATTTTCGCATTATGACATCAAATTCTCACATTTTTTGTTTCTTCAACTCTACGAATAATCCATATGATGACATTAGCAGAGATAAATCATGTGAAGTGATTTCAATTTTCATGAGGAGAACTAATTTCTTGTGAAGTTTGGTTGGAAACTAAGCCAACAGACGTTTGAACAGATTGATCAAATCTTTAGTTTATCTGAAGGCAAACACAGATCATTGTTTTGTTGCAGACATTGATGCAGTGACTCTGCTGTTTGCTAAAAATAGAGTCACAATACCTGTTAATTGAACTGAATGGTGTGATAGGAAAAAAGTGACATAAGAGCAACACAAGTTTTAGAATTAAAGACAACAGATCACTGGCTGGAGCTCAGTTCTTACTTGGTCGACACAATTATTAATTCAAACGTAATACTCAAAGCAAATAGTTGAATCCCTAAGAGCGTGGGAACAATTATGAAGAAACAACACAAACATTCACTTTTTTATGCAGCTTCTTTAATGTAAGGTCCTAAACAGTTATTTGTCAGGCAGAATAGATCATTTTTTTCAGTTGATAGATGACTATATAGTCAATATGCATTGTTATGCAATATAAAGGATTGATAAGATGTTTTTTTAAGTCATTGGTTTAAAGGTTTCCCCAGAAAATCAGCTTGTCAGGAGAAACTGATCAACATATGAAAATGGCTGAATGAAGATTATAAACTCTAAAATACTGAAGTGTATGACATAAAACTCCTCAGCAGAGCTTCAAGTCACCATACATCTGGTGTTATTGTGAACTCACATGATTCTTCACCTCAGCACAGTTGATCCACATCAAGATAAGAAATATAAGGTTCAGTAATAAATACTCTTACTACTGGTGCAATATAGCACAACAACAAGTTCACAAGTTCATTTCTAATTCCCGATTAAAGACTATTACACTTCTCTTGAAGTGAGTTTGTCCTGATGGGAGTTAATTTGACTGGAATTCCACTATTTAAATTAATAAAAGACCTGAGACAACCTCAGACAACCTCACTTCAGCTGGTTTCCAGGTTTCTAATACTTTCCACTGAAGAAGTCACAGGTGTGAATGTGTCACGTTCTGGAAACGTCTGTCTTTTCATTAAAAGTCACTATATTTCAGAGCTGTAAGATTTTCTTTGGAGTCCCTCTGAGTGAAGACGTTTGCTTGTTTTTCTGGAGAGGAATCAAACTGATGGCCCTTCACGTTTCAGTTCCTGTTTGAGCGGGTGGAAGGCGTCTCCCAGGCGACCATCATCGATCTGGACGCTCATCAGGTGAGCCAATACCGTTTACCCTCTCCCAGTGTCAATGCACAGCCCTGCTTAGGAGCTGCCATTGATGAAAAGATAACCCCCTCCTTTTATCACCGCGCCGATCACTGAGGCTCTCCGCGGGCCAAACCGGCCATTACTGTCATACTGAGTGTGATATATCTAAAAACTCAAAAGTCTTCAAAAGTTATTCATGCTACAATAAGAGTTCACTGGAAAGCTTTCATCCTCTTCGGTTTGCAATAAACTACCCAAACCGAACACTTCAATAACATGACTACACATAAACTCAACACGTGTTTCATGGTTTCACAATCCTAGATCCGAGAGAAACTCACAGAACCTGCAAATAAGAATTTTTTTTTCATAGAAATGCCAAAACCACACAGACATCTTGTGTCTGTTCTATTAAACTTTGTGTCCTAACCATATACACAGTGAGATTTTGTAATTATTGTTTATGATTAAAAAAAAACTACTGAGGTTATCAGTAATATCTGAAACAATGTAAATCTAAAGTCTGTGCTGTGTGATTGTGGTCATGTTAATCATTGATATAGTTGAGCATCAAAAGATAAAATCTAAAAAGAGTCTTTCATCTGCTTGCATGATGTCTTCTCTTCTATATTTTCTTTGGCTGTACACTTTGTAAAATGGGAATTATGTGTCGTGCTTTAAAAACTGCACTAAAGAACAGTGTGCATGTGTGTTGATATATATATATATTTATATTTTGGAGACAGATCTGTGTACAATCTCTTATATCCTTATGGGACAAACAGCCCACTTACCTATCCAAGAGGCGTTTATTTACATGTTTGGTAAAGAAATGTTCCAGTGGTCAGGACTCAGCAAGTCGTTGCAGCTGAGTGTAGAAGAAATCTACCTCAGATGAATGTAAGTCAGTACAAATGTCCTTGGAAGGCATGAAAGTGTGTGAACCAGTCTCATCCACATAGTCACATGCTCACAAAAGTGATGATTCTTTCGTTCATCGGTAGCTCATTCAGCTTCAGTGTCGAGCCTGAAGGACACAAACGCCATCAGAGACTTGGCTTAATGCTGCTGTTTGAGCATTAGGGTTCATTGACGTCACTTCCTGGAGTGATATTAGAAACATTGAATTTTATTCATTAGCATGTTTCTAATTTTGGAAATGTTATGTAGGTGAAAAAAGGCAGTCCTGCAGATTTGTTTATTGTGGGAGTTGAAGGATAAATCCTGATCAAAAATAACTCCCAGGTTCCTCATAGTGGTACTGGAGGACAAAGTAATACCATCTAGTGTTACTATTATCATTAGATAATTTCTCTCTCAGATGTTTTGGGCCAAATATAATAATTTCAGTTTTATCCAAGTTCAGGAGCAGGAAATTACGGCTCATCCAAGCCTTTATGTCTTCAAGACAAGCTCCTAGTTTAGAAAGTTGGTTATTATCGTCTGGTTTCATAGATAAATAGATTTGTGTGTCATCGGCATAACAATGGAAGTTAATGGAGTGTTTTTTAATAATATTCTCTACAGGAAGCATATATAAAGTAAAAAGTATAGAACCTATGACAGAACCCCATGGAACTCCATGTTCAACTTCAATCTGGACTGAAGAGTCATCCTGAACATAAATAAAGTGGAACCAGTCTGATAAATATGATCGGAACCAATTTAGTGCTGAACCTTTAAGCCTGATGACGTGTTCTAGCCTATGTAATAGGATGTTCTGATCAATAGTATCAAATGCAGCACTGAGCTCTAACAGGACTAGAACAGAGACCAGTCCTTTGTCTGAGGACAAAGATCATTCGTAACTTTGACCAGAACTCTCTCTGTGCTATGATGAGCTCTAAAACCTGATTGGAAAAAGACTCAAATAAGTAATTTTTGCTTAAATGGTCACATAGCTGACTTGCAATCACTTTTTCTAGGATTTTAGAAATAAAGGGAAGGTTGGATATTGGCCTGTAACTTGCTAAGTGTTGCTCCTCTGGGGTTCAGAGGGCATACATGTCAGTGTGTGAAGGAACCAGCTTGTCTCTGTGACAAAGAAAAGAGAGAGCACATGCGTTGAAGCTGTGTTTACTTCATGACAGAGGATGTTTTCTTCCTCTAACAATGTACATCAATAACAGTAATCCAGATAACAACATGCAAAATGGCCTGAAAGAGTCCAAAGGTCCAGGCGGCCATAGTTAACAAAGCTTAGTCACATTCAAAGTACATTTCAATTCCACAAGATATCAGAAAACATAGTTAACTTGTATTTCTTGTCTTTTAAACCATGTGTTATTTATGCTTTTTAACCATTCATTTGATCAATGAATTAATCTTTTAAACTCTTATTCTAAACACAAAGGATTTTAAATTGTCCCGTATTTACATTTTTAATGCTAAACCAATGGAATCTGTTTTTAACCAATTCACTATGCTTAATATGTAATCAACTAAGCACGTGATGTAGCGATAGCCTTCAACCTCAAATGGCTGTCCTGTATCCAATACAGTTTTCAATAGCAATACTGGCATTTGGTAATAAACCATAAAATAGGCATATTCAATTACAAATAAAGCCCAGTAAATTGCATATTGTTTGAAAAACGTTTCATAAAAGGCCCTGAAATAGTGTGCTCAAGTGATTCTTTGTACCAAACAATGGTCTGGATTAGCTTTTCTCATGACTCACCACAAACGATGATTCCTGAAAACTCCGGCCACAGTGGAGATCTGGATAAAATTAGTGTCTCTGTTTGCATTTATGTCACAATTCGTGATGTTCTGTTTTTTTTCCAGGATTCTGATTGACTGTCATGGCTTCATGCTTCTTGCAACACTGCCCCCTACAGGTTTGGCTGCTCGTAGCAGCTCTTAAACCAGCTGTACTGTATATGTGGGTCAATTTAAATAAAGATTTTTTTTTAAACGTAGATAAGGAAATATCTTTTCTTTTTTTTTTTAATAACTGGGTGTGTGTAAACACACTCAGTGTCTCTGGTTGCATCTAAAGGGGGGAGGTGGATATTTACGTCACAATTCTTAGGATTTCTTCAGTGTCAAACATGAGCTGTGACACGCAAAAGGTTCGCCTGAGCCAAAGAGATTAAATGTTATTTCCTCCTGTCATTTGCAGCCATAAATAGCTCACATATTGACTTCTTGTCCTAAAAAGTCCAACAAGCTTGAAATTACTACGAGCAAGCAATTCCATTTTTTTACTTTTGTGTGAACTTTTGTAAAATATCTGCTGTTAAATGTTATTCTCTCTTACCCGTTGCTCTGCTCCTGTCCCTCCCTCACTTTGATTCGCTGACTCGAGCCCTTGATGTCCCTGCATGGCATTCATGTATTTACAATAGATAACATTACATATAGCAATGTACAGTATCAACATTTGACTTACAAAAGCTAAAAAGGTCTGTGTTAAGGTTTTTGTCATACAGAATTAAGACATTTAACAACTGATATGCAGATAGGCTCATATACTGGTAACTTTGTTTACATAACTTAACCATTACAGTAAAATATTTACAGACTTTATTTTAAGACCTCACCTCCAGTCCTGTGCCATCCTCTCCTTCTCCTGTCTCCTTCCTATTCCAAAACATATAGAAAGTCTTCAGAGATGCAGGTCTAATGTGCAGCGTAAATGTGAACCATTTTAAAAGGAAACTGAAAAAAAAACTCCCTCATCGGTCAGTATGGAGCTTCTCACCACATAAATATGCAGAACGCACGTGGAGTATTCTAGTGCAGCTCATTACCCAATCAAAACTTGACCCAGACCTTTATAGTACTGTGAAATAATGAAATAAGTATTGAAAATGTATCTCTAAAAATTCAACTTGAAATCAGTCTTTACTTGTTCTCCCTTCTGGATCTATTATAATCAATACACCGTCATCAACAACCAGAGGAGCATGTTCAGTGAGAGACAGCTTCTTCCCAAATGTCGGACTAACAGACTTAAGAACTCCTTTGTCCCTCAGGCCATCAGGCTGTACAACTCCTCACTGAGGGGGAGGAGGTGACAGGACAGAAGGGAAGTAGCAGTAGCCGCGATCCACCTCATCCACCTCACCATCTTACATCTCACATACTATAATGCAAAACTGTCTAATACCTAATTGTCTATTCACTGCAAATGATCATACTTGTGCAATAATTCTGTTTGTAACCACAGTGCAATTTAACGTCATCAGCCACTTTCACTCCTATATTTTGTTAGGAGTCTTATTCTTTTTGCCAGTTCTATATTTAGTTATGTTCAGGTTAGTTAAGAGTTTATATTATACTTTGTACCTTTTGTACCTTTTCTGTAACTTATCTTTGTTGTCCTCTGTGTGCTGCTCCTCTTTTATTAAGCTGCTGGAACTTAAATTTCCCTGACGGAGTCATCCCAAGGAATAAATAAAGCAAAGTCTAAAGTCTAAAGTCTAATATCGTTTTTAAACCTTACCTCACACCCTGAAGCGCCACCTCCTCTCCCATCTCTTCTCTGGATGTATTACAGATCATCTCATGATAAAATAGTTTGTTTCAAAAGTATTTGGAGCTAATCCACATTTCACTCATCAATTTAAGGCCTGAACTGAGCTTCCTCAGTTTCTCCACCTTCCATTGCTTCACCTGCTTCAGTCCTCTAAGTTCTATCATTCTCCTGACGAGACATTTTAAACATAATATCCAATATAAAGTCATACGTGTTGATAAATGGTGGAGTGATTAGGTGTTCCCCTTGTGTAGCATAACATTACTCACACTGCAGTTTCAGCCTTTTCCTTAGTGACGTTCTGTCAAGCGTTGACCATATTCAGGAACACTGACAAAGTCAGCGGTCAAATAAAGGACCAATGACCGTCCCAGGATTTAGACGACTTCATTCAACAGATTTTGTTCCTAAATATGAATGTAAACGAACAACATGACGTTATAAGCGTTCCCTACAGACCGTTTTACCTCATCCAAAACAAGTCCTTTAAGTAAAATAAACAAAAAAAACTAATTTTGTCCACTGCTGCTGTCTCCCCCAGAAACACTCAGAATGCGTTCTAATATTCCCTCCTATCTCCTTTCCTATATACTTTTCCTTAACCACGGAACTGTTTAAGTGGTGGCCATGATAAGGAGCCTTGGAATTCTCAATAAGCTAAGGAAAGGAGGCTCAATGCTTCCTTTAGAACCTCCTTTAGTCGAGGAAACACTGATGCTTCCTTTAGAACCTCCTTTAGTCGAGGAACCACTGATGCTTCCTTTAGAACCTCCTTTAGTCGAGGAACCACTGATGCTTCCTTTAGAACCTCCTTTAGCCGAGGAAACTCTGATGCTTCCTTTAGAACCTCCTTTAGCCTAAGAAACACTGATGCTTCCTTTAGAACCTCCTTTAGCCGAGGAAACACTGATGCTTCCTTTAGAACCTCCTTTAGCCTAAGAAACACTGATGCTTCTTTTAGAACGTCCTTTAGCCTAAGAAACTCTGATGCTTCCTTTAGAACCTCCTTTAGCCTAGGAAACACTGATGCTTCCTTTAGAACCTCCTTTAGTCGAGGAAACTCTGATGCTTCCTTTAGAACCTCCTTTAGCCTAAGAAACACTGATGCTTCCTTTAGAACCTCCTTTAGCCGAGGAACCACTGATGCTTCCTTTAGAACCTCCTTTAGTCGAGGAACCACTGATGCTTCCTTTAGAACCTCCTTTAGTCGAGGAACCACTGATGCTTCCTTTAGAACCTCCTTTAGCCGAGGAAACACTGATGCTTCCTTTAGAACCTCCTCTAGTCGAGGAAACTCTGATGCTTCCTTTAGAACCTCCTTTAGTCGAGGAAACTCTGATGCTTCCTTTAGAACCTCCTTTAGTCGAGGAAACTCTGATGCTTCCTTTAGAACCTCCTTTAGTCGAGGAAACACTGATGCTTCCTTTAGAACCTCCTTTAGTCGAGGAAACTCTGATGCTTCCTTTAGAACCTCCTTTAGCCTAAGAAACTCTGATGCTTCCTTTAGAACCTCCTTTAGCCGAGGAAACACTGATGCTCCCTTTACCAAAGGAACCGAGATCATGCTGCCCCACAATTCCTTGCGGTGACAACATTTAAAGGGACCTGCTCATCGGAGCGTTCAGGGAAACTCCCGATGCCTTAACGCAGCTCATGTTAAGTTACTAATGCAATAATCGACCTTGAACAACTTTAAATCATTTAAAACCCAGATCCCGACTATGATTGAGGAACACAGTAAAGAAAATCTTTTCTGCAGCTTATTCTCAGTTTGATTGTTTATTTAATCACCTGGTAGCCTCTTTTCCCTTGATTTTAATTCAAACCTTGTGATATTTGAAATTATATCAGCATTTAGAGGCACAGTGGAAAGTGCGATAAATGCGTTTTTTGTTGTCCATTTTCAGAAATTTTTTGTTTTTTCACCACAGCTGACATCACTAACCTTCGCTGCTGTCAGATTATTATTGTGTCACCTAGTGAAAGTGTGGTCCCATTGTCACAACAACGTGATCGCCTTTCCCTAACTCCTTTAGGAAGTCTCCTAACACCTTGCTTTAATCCTGTGACATCATCCACGGGGTTAAGGAAAAAAAGTGGACAGGAAAAGAAAAAGGAGGTACTATTCGGAAGCACCTTCAGAGGTGCTGAAGGAGGCTCTGTCAGGACGCTGTGCTGCACTGTCAAAATAAAATAAATCAAGTTAAAAATGTCAAAATCAAATATTTTTCAATTTAACTGTTGTATTACAAAACATGTATTTTATTTTATTCTTAATGTCAAAAACATGAGCATGGCATTTTCACAAAAGATGTGAAAACAAGCATGCCGATCCTCTGGAAAACACACACACACACACACACACACACACACACACACACACACACACACACACACACACACACACACTTGCACACACACAGAGTGGAAAAGCGAGTTAAAAATGTCAAAATCAAATATTTTCCTCCTCCGCGGTATAATATTTTTTTGGGGGAACAAATGCACAAGTCTCAAATAGGGACTTACACTTCAACACATTTACACAACATACTACAGGTGTTCCTCACATATAAGAATGAACCAGGAATCCACAGCGTCAACAATCACACTTTTAAACACACTAAATGTGGCTGAACAAATATAAACAAATCCTCTTATTAACCTGAGGCGCAGGTCGATGCCCTCTGCTGGGCAGATTGAACAATACAGCTGCAAAAACAACACAGACTCAAATTGTAACAAAATGTATCACAAATGTAAACACATGTACTACAGAATGAACTACAATATCACTGTGTAGTTACTTACAGACAAAGATCTTACCGAGTTCTGAGAGAAAGCCAACTTGTAGTGATTTTCACGCTGCTGCACAACTGGTCCATCACTGAAACGGGTCAGACTAGGAACAATAACTTGAGATCCACAGGGCGGAACACTTCTCGCCTGGTATACCATTAAACCACTATTAATACCTTGACTACTCAAACATCATTCAACCAAATTACCAAAGTTATAAACATATCACACTTCTTATCAGAATGTCCTCCACTTTAAGAGTCCTCAGACAGAAGAAGAACGAGCTCCGAAATGGGTCCCATGTAAGTTTTTGTTGTTCCTTGCTTCATAACTCTGAGTTTGACCTTGTGGACTTTGTTGTCTTTGCTGGGCAATGTCTTCATGACGAGCCCAATAGGCCAGTCATTTCTCTTAGCTTGACAATCTTTCATCAGAACTACGTCTCCCACTTCAACGCTCGGTTTGTCATCAGTCCACTCATGACATTTCTGGAGAGCCGACAGATACTCCTGTCTCCATCATTTCCAGAGGCTCTCCGCTAGACACGCCACTTGTTTCCAACTGATTTTTGCGCAGATCTTTATGTTCGAAGTCGCCTGGAGGAGCTGTCACTTGAGTCATCTTTTGAGTGAGAATCATAGCAGGTGTCAACACAGTCGGGTTGTCAGGGTCAGTTGACACTGGAATCGGTGGCCTGGCATTTAGAATGACCATGACTTCTGCCATCAGTGTTTTCAACACTTCGTGTGTGAGTCGACTGGCGTGAGACCGCAGCAACATGCCTTCCAGAATCCGACATGCTACTCCTATCGGCCTTTCCCAAAAGCCTCCCGTATGGAATGGATGAGGAGCGTTGAAAGGCCATGTTTATCAAGGTAAGTCGTCAACTCCGGTCACTGGTGTTGGCATTTACACATCAGAGCGCAATTGTTTGTATGGGCCACGGACTGCGAGAAACCGTTGTAAGGCATTTATGAAAGTTAAAGTGGACATGGATTCTAACACTTCAATGTGTGTCGCTCTTGTGCTCATGAATGTGAATAACATCTTTCACTTTCTGTGCTACCCCGACGAGTGTGGCGAGTGATGATGTTCCATGGCCCGACGACGTCCAGTCCAACATGGGTAAAAGGAGGCTCTGAGGTGATTCTGTCAGCAGGTCATGACGCCATTTTTTGTTCCACTGACCTTCCTCTCAGTTTTTTACAGGTATCACAGTTGTAAATGACAGCAGACACCAGCCGTTTGCCTCCTACTATCCACATTCCTGCTGATCGGATGACTCCTTCTGTGAAGTGATGACTTTGATGGTCTAATTGTGTCTCACTATGGGAGCTGCGATGTGATGAGTTTTTGGCAGTATCACAGGATGCCTCTCTCTCTGGACACAACAACTGATGACAGTTTTAGCTTGCCATCGTGCATCGACTGCATATTCTCTGTGAGTTTTGGAGAATATTGTTGCAAATTGAATGAGTTTTGTAATGACTTGCAGGAGCCTCCTCCAAATACTGTAGAAAACCATTCAAAGCATGCTGAGTTGAACTGACCTTCTGTAGCTTTGGTGAAATTGACAGCAACTTGGGGATGAACTTCAACAAAGTTCTGGAGCTTTGGCTTTTTGGAGGCTCACCAGTGTGTTTCTGGAATCCAGGACCTGAGAACCAGTTAGAGGTCCTAAGCATGTCTACAGATGCAGGTCTTGTGGCGTAGTCTGCCGGATTCTGTTCGGTGAGAACATATTGCCATTGTTGTGATTGGCTTGATTTCCTGATGCGATTAACTCGGTTGGCAACATGCACATGAAATTTGTGGGTGTTATGGATGGAACCGAGAACAATCCTGCTATCATTGAAAAACCTCACTGCCTGTATCTCAATGTCCATCTCACTGCGGATTGTATCTGCCATTTCAGCTGCAGCTGCACACAGCTCCAAATGTGGAACCATGGAAGCTGGATCTGGCGCCAACTTTGCTTTGCCTATTATGAATCCCACATGGTACAAGTTTTCATCGCTGGGGATGCATAAGTAAGCTACTGCAGAGATGGCCTGAGTGGAAGCATCAGAGAAGATGCAGAGTTCTTTACTTTGAGATGAGGTGAGGGAGACCTTCGGCCAATGTGTAGCTTTTCTAATTCCAGAAGAGACTCTTTCCATCATTTCCATTTCGTCTTTGTGTGATAGGAGAGGATCATCACAATCATAATCTTTGGACAGTTCTCTGACTAGAGCTTTTCCTTCAACTGTGATGGGAGTCACAAAGCCCAGTGGATCATAGCGGCTCTGAACTGTTGATAGGATGCCTCTTTTTGTGAAGGTTTTTTGTGTGTGAGATACTTGGAAACTGAAAGGATCTGCTCCAAAGTTTACATCTTTTAAGTCTTTTGCAAGGTCCTCTGAGAGGCAGGGTGCGCTCAGGTCTGCTCAAGCCAGTAAGTAGCAGCAGCTCCATTTCAGTACACAGCTTTAGGCAGTGAGCCGTCCAGCCGTTATTTGGACGGTCAATCTGTGAAAAAGACGGCCGAAAAAGTGGACAGTTCACCCAAAAACGTCTAAAACATGTGTGTTGTTGAAAATCGGATAAGTGAAATCGTGTGCACAGAGAGGTTTTAACTGTTAGCACACCTTAATGAGTGGACGGCTTCTTGTGCAGCACGTTGCTACTGTGAAGTTTCACTTCAGTCAAACATGAGGCCTGTGGACCAAAACCGGCCGCTAACAGCTCCAATCCGGCCTCACAAACCACCAACCAATTTATAGGAGGGTTTTTTTGGGGGATATTTCAATGTATTTTGCACCAGAATGTTTCATTAAAATTGACTTTATTATGAGATTGTAGTCATTTTTCAGTAATTGTTTTATCTTGCAGAATTATGGACAGTTTCGTCACGTAGACTGTGCGCCACAACAAAGCAAAACTTTCAAGTGTAAATTTAAATGTTATTATAGCAATATTTTACTGGTTCGGCCCACTCAAGATGAAACTGGACTGTATGTGGTCCGTGAAGTCAAATTTATTTAGTATTTATTTTTTATACATATTTGTATATTTAGTAGTCTACATTGCATTAGAATGCACCATTTTAAGGCATACTTTTTCAAGATTTTCCCAGTGGAGGCCACCCGGACGCCCCTGTTTTTTCCTCCATTTATTCTTAATTTTATAAACCAGGTGATGGACCAGGTGATGGACCAGGTGTTGGTCAAGGTGATGGACCAGGTGATCTGGGTTCTTGGGTGTGCGTGGTCCTGTGGAGGACTCAAGTGTAGTCCAGAACTTGCGGGTCTGAGCTGTTATTAAAGTGGTACCAGCACATTATGACCTTGTTTCCACTACGCAGTATGGGCCGGTATGGTACGGTAAGGTATGGTATGGTACCCAGACCCAAATCCGTTGCAGCGAGTAGGCAGAGATGTGAACGGCCCCTTAATGATGCAGGCATGTGACATCAATACGTGATAGTAATTGTGGATCCACACATTTGGTGCAGCGCTGCTCAGGCGTCAGAGCAAAGTCGACTGGTGAGTCTCCGTTCTCTGTGACACGGCTTGTAAACCGTCCTCATTCCAAACGACAGTATCCAGCTGAATCTTTTATCTCAACGTTAATTCATTGAAATGATTCACTTTGTAATTTTTGGCCAATCTCGGCCTGCGGGCCATATGTTTGACTCCACTGGTTTGCAGGGTGACGCTTGCGGCCGTGTGGCTGTCTGAGATAGCACTTTAATAATGGAACAAAGCGGCCTGAAGCAGGAACACAATAAAAGCCTGAGTCAACACGACGCTTCTCTTCTCAGAAAGGATTTTACTGCTTTGAACCTCTGACTCTCAAACACTGAACTTAGACTAAAGAGTCAGGCTGGACTGTTTGGAGCTGCTCTACAATATATCATTACAGATGAATCATTTCTCTAAATACGCCAATCAAACATGAGGTGTTCCGCAGGGTTCAGTTTCAGGGCCACAAACTGTGTTTTTTAGACTTTGAACATCAACTCAATGCAAAAAAGGAGAGTTAAACTTAAAAAGCACAGTTTGTGTTTTCTGACTGAAGCTTTTATCCTCCTCTGACTGATTATTTTATCTAATTTTTTCTGTTTTGAGTGCTGTTAAGCACCTTGTGACTCATGTCTGGGAAAGGTGCTATATATATAAAATTGTATTCTATTCTATTCTGTTCTATTCTATTCTATTCTATTCTATTCTATTCTGTTCTGTTCTGTTCTATTCTATTCTATTCTATTCGAGTAGTAGTAGTAGTAGTAATACATATGGCTGTTTTACTGTTTTATTTAATGTCCTGTTATCTAAAAAATAGTGAGAAAAATTTGGATGTGTTTTTTTTCTGCACATGTGCATTGATCTGAGGTATTTTATTGACTATGGATGGTGTCAGAGCTGCTCAGAGAGTGCGATCTATGTAGTATCATTGTTGGAGTATCTTTTAAAATAGTTTTAAGACCAGGTATCTAAATAATGCTGTGTAATGTTGGATTTATTTGGTGATAAGATCTCCGTGCATTAACAGGCATACCTGCCTCTGCAGGCTGTTTTCTGGATTATCAGCTTCATGGCCTGTGACTTATGTGTCTAAATACACATACATACATATATGTGTGACCACTAGATGTCACTGTATGTCTATAAAAAGCTGCTAGAGCACCACAAAAAAACTCCATTACTACTGTAAGTGACAGAGTACGAAAACTGTCCCTCGAAAAAAGAAAAAGGGAAAAAAGTTTATTTTCTTCTCATGATGCATTTTTTGACGGATACGGTTTATAGTCTGGAAGATATGGTGGTTTTCTTTGGATGAATGCTGGATAACTTTTGTTGCTCACTTTATAAGTAAATTTTATTAGTGCTTGTTGGGATTGACAGTGGACCCCCGGCTCGTTCAGTTGGTACAGCATGAGACTCACAATCTCAGGGTAGAGGGTTCATGTCCCATGCCGGGGGCCACCTTCCCATGGGCTCACCACCTGCAGGAAGGTTCTTAAATGGTGCATTGTGATCTGGGTGACAGTGCTCAGACTGTCACCCCCGCGACCCGGAAATGGATAAGTGGAAGAAAATGAATGAATGAATGAATGGGATTGACAGTTTATTAAAAGCAGAACTGTTCTTTCTCTTTCACATTAAAGTCAATTAATGTCTATTACACTGACAATGAAATCTGTCCATTTTATATAATTAAGAATAATCGCTTCAGCATCTTAATATAATATCCTCCAACAGATTTTTCATTGCGCCTTCCAGACAAGGCCATGCCCCACACGTTGAAAACAAACGTAGTGGAAAAGAACAGGAACAAAACAAAAAACATTTGTGACATTACTACATTTAAGAATATTCTAAACTGGGCTCCGCTGCCGGTTTAACGAGGGGTCAGCAGGTCAATTACAGAGCGTCCAGTCAAAGAGACTAAAGGGTTGGGAAAGGGTTTTTCTCTCTGCCTTTCAGGACAACAATGATTTGGACTTGAAAGGTTGTCAGTGGAAACCAGAAGCAACAGACCCAGTGTGAAGCTGTGAGTCAGAGAACGAACAACAGAGGTGCTGCGGAGCGGACGCCAGCATCGTGTGCACGCGCAACTCGCTTATTACACACTTGAAAACGTCTCCGACAGGCGGAACAAAAACAACAACCCAGTCGAGGAGTTATATTTGTTCAAGCTCTCTCTCTCTCTCTCTCTCTCTCTCTCTCTCTCTCTCTCTCTCTCTCTCTCTCTCTCTCTCACACACACACACACACACACACACACACACACACACACACACACACACACACACACACACACACACACACACACACACACACACACACACACACACACACACACACACACACACACACACACACACACATACACAGAGCTTTATTTAATCAAGTCTGTGAGAAAAAGATCCGGGAAACAGCAGCAGGCCACATTCAGCTTCTCTACTAATTGAAATATATCACAGCATGTACACAACATCCGACTACACGCATTCTTTACTCTTTTCTTTGAATGTGATGTGTTATTCAGGAATGAAGGGAATCCCAGTCATAGTACGAGATGCACTTTGACTATGTGCATTTAAAATCAGTCTATGATGGATGAATTTAGTATAAAATCTGTAAGCAGATGATCACTGCTCATTTGAAAAAAGTAAGTAGAGTAAAGTAAAGTCAGGTGACACTTGTAGTATAAAGAAATGGTTGGTAAATGTGCCACGAGGATGATGGAAGAACTACTGAAAACAAATCACCTGCAGGATTGGATGTTTGTAGAATCTATAAGAAAAAAAAAGATTAAAAAAAATCATGATACTACAGTGTGTCTTATCAAACACACACACACACACACACACACACACACACACACACACACACACACACACACACACACACACACACACACACACACACACACACACACACACACACACACACACACACACACACACTTATGAGAATATTACATATATTAATGAAATATTAACTTTCAAGCATAATGAACTGTATAGTTTTTTCGCCTGCACAAACTTGAAGATAAAATACATTTTCTTTCAAGGCTCATGGGTTGTCAGGAACACAAACCTCTCCTTTGGTAGTTGAACCTGATGATCCCTCCTTCGAGGCATCAACAACAACAGTTCTTTTGTAACTGATGGATTTATGTGTTCTCCACCGTTGAACTCGCTGGCCACATTAAAGCTCATGAAGGGATGAGGATACCTGAAGAAAAAGTCTGAGCTTAAAAAATATGTCCTTCACCACAAAACTAAAAATGCAAAACTTTTGCTTCCTCAAATTGTCCTTCATGCACGTGTAATTTATAATATCGAAAACATTTAAAAATGGTCTTCTGCTTTTTCTGTCACTTTTTCAAACTGTTTCTCAAGGTGGAACGTTCCTTTAGTAGAGCCCACGCTGCTGAATATGGTTCTTCTGAACAAATCAGAAAATGGCCTATTGAAGCATCTCTAGCTGTTCCTTCAACAAATTTCTGAAGGAACAAAATTGTTCTGCAGTGGGGATACTTTCCAATGGTTAAATTTCAATGGATCCCCACAAAAGATTGTCGGCTTGGGATCATGGAGTCTTTTTGCTGCTATAACATCAGCTAAATCTTTCATCTTGAAACACACATTTTGGGTGCCTTATCACTTACAGGTTGTAGTTGCTGAAATGCAGAGTTCATTTGATAATTTCTTTAACAAGTTTTGGCAGTTTAAGTTCTGTACTGCAAACTCTTCATCTTGATCTATTTCAGCTTCATCGTATATTTGAAGCTTTGCTTTTGCTGCCGTTAACCCTTTAGGCTCTTTTCTGTCTGCGTTCTCTTCTGTGAGTCTATCCCCAGCTTCAACTTTGTGACATTTGAAAGTGACAAAATGATCTGTTCAATCTCATCTAACAGCAATGTAACTACTAACTAAGGTCTTATCTCAGTGTTTAAGTTAAATCAAAATATCTTTAATACAATAAAATTATTAAAGTTTCAAAACTATTTACAATTCAGAGAGAATTCACGTGTTTATTTATAGTAATGGTCAGTTTTTAAACTTGCATTTGAATATTATTGGGGCCATAAACAGCAATTTAGAGCAAAATATCCACTTACTTAAATGCTTAAACATGTTTTCACCGATTTCTTAACTCTTCAAGGTCAACAATACTTTTTCAAATCAGTGAGTCAATACAAATGAAGTACCAATAATCACTAATCACATAAATGCCCAGTAATGTCTTGAGAATCAGAGTTACTGTTGCATTACTACACACAGTCCCCTGTAGTTTTCCAATCCTTGTGTCAGTCTTCAGACTACAAACTTCCAAGTCTGGGAGGGCTGAGGATACTTGAAGAAACACTCTTAGCTTGGGAAATGAAGAAAACCAAAGGACAACCAAAGGACAACCAAACCAACTAAGCAAAGGACACAAAACTTCCAGACGCTAAACTTTCGGTTCTTCACATTGGCTTTCTTCATAGACGAGTAACTTATAAAACAGTCCTACACACTCTAAACATTATTTTCTAATGTTATGGTTATTAAACAATGATACCAAAACAAATCACATAAAAAAAATGAAAAACATAAACAATTACATAAATTACATTTATGGCAGTTAAACTGATTATTGACCCAGTTGTACAGTTAGACTGACCATAGAGTACTATCATCTAAAACCTGTTTACCATTGATTATTTCAAGCACAGAATTGAATGACACAGCTTATCTCTGCACCATGGCCTGTTTGGAGGTCGGTTGTTTGGCAGCAAGTGAACATTTTGTCCTCAAAGTTGATATGTTGAATGCATAAAAATGAAGAAATGTGAAGCTCTCAGTGAGTTTAACAAGACTCCTGGATCAGAACATCTCCTGCAGGAAACTCACAGCTGTGAACTGGTGACGTATACGACTGAGGATCACTGACGCCCACAGTGTGAAGGCTGAGTCCACACAGTGTGAAGGCTGAGTCCACACAGAGTGAAGGCTGAGTCCAGCCGATGACCTACTGGAGCAGCAGAATGTTGGCTCAGAGTAAGTAGTTTGTTTGGATGGAAAAAGGTCGACCTAGATAGCGTTTGGCAGGTGATCATAATGTTTTGGCTGAAATTTTTTATATCAATGTTTTAACCTCTTTAAACCTGACGTTGTTTCCAATTATATAAAACAAATAATTATTTGTGTTCATGCTTTCAAGCAGAAGCTAAATTATGTTAAGATTGTTAATTTATCCTTAGAACATAGGCTCGGGTTAGGGGTAGGTTGTGGTCAGGGTTAGACTTTAGGATCCATAAATTGCATGTAGGTTCCATTCTGACCGATCCATTGAGAAAATAGTGATTGATAAAGGTTCCTAGATACGTATTGAACATGCACACGTCAGCATTGGGGAGATGCATATGATATCTCCACTGTGATTTGACTGCAAGCAGTATTTTGCAAATTTGAGACAATGGGCGTCAAGGGGATAAACTTCTGCTAAAGTAAAGCTCTAATTCTGCCACAATAACTCTGAGAGAGTCATACAGTACATCTTTTTATCACATCTCAGTAAGAATACTGCCCCTCCCTGTATATCACTCTGCTTCTGAAAGCTTTTTAAGATTGTATTGCTTGTATTTAAGGCGTTGAAAGGGTTGGCACATTCTTATCTGTCTGAGCTTTTACATGTCCATACTCCAGTTTTATCATTGAGGTCGGCTAATCAGATGGTCCTTAAAGTTCCTGGATCCAGAAATAGAAGTGACCGAGCTTTTTCAGTGGCTGCACCAAGTCTGAGGAACCGCTTGGTCTATTGCAGGGTTCTGCAACCTGCGGCTCCGGAACCACATGTGGCTCTTCAGCTCCTCTGCAGCGGCTCCATTAGGCTTTCAGAAGATCTCATGTAAATAAACATTACTTTAATTTATGTTTCATTTCCATTCCACATTGGTTTTTCAAAAATGGTTGAATCTCCTGGCTAAAATAGATGAGGTAAACCAGCCCCCCCCCAAAAAAAGCCATAGCTTTGAGGGAAAGAAAACATATTTGAAAACAGATAAAAAGGAAAAGAAATAAAAAGGGAAAAGCAGAAAAGGGAAAAAGAAAAAAAGGAAAAGAAATGAAATGAAATGAAAAAAGAAAGGCTATAAAGCTTAAACTGCTCAAATTAGGAAACTTTAAACTCCTTAAGCGCTAAAGAGGCCACAATAGACAAGATGTATAAAATGGCTAAGGCGGGAAAATACATGAAAGATTTATCTATTTGAAAATGGCCACAATGGATGAAAATGTAATCAAATATTTCTGAATTGTACCTGTGACCTCATTAATGCAGCTTTAATTTTTGTATGTATAGAAATGTATTTTTATAGATGTTTTTCTTTTCATTTCAGATAATTAGCAGCATTACCGGACAAATTTTATCACGAAAATCCTGAAAACGGCTCTTTTGTTTTTGTTTCCTGTATGAACTGTAAAGCATTTTGGCCAACCTTGGTTGGTTTTGAATGTGTTATATAAATAAAGTTCACTTGGCTGATCAGGAGTAACTGTCTGCGATGTAACTGAGATTTATCAATGAAGTAATGAAGTAATGAAGTGTTGGGAACAGCCTGGCAGGAACATCCGTGTGTGTGTGTGTGTGTGTGTGTGTGTGTGTGTGTGTGTGTGTGTGTGTGTGTGTGTGTGTGTGTGTGTGTGTGTGTGTGTGTGTGTGTGTGTGTCAGTCCCGGTACAGATGTGTGTGTGTGTGTGTGTGTGTATTCCGGTACAGTCCAGATGAAGAAGTCTGCATGTTTGGCGGTGCAGCGTCCAGGCAACCTGCAGGGTCAGGAACATGCTGTTTGTTCAGGCCTATGGCCTTATGTCTTACCAAGGACACAAGTGGGAATCCCTCAAAAGACAGTGCGGAGCGGTCTCAGTGATGTACACAACACACAGTGGGGCAGAATGAGGAAAGGTTATGGAGCTACTCCATCTGGAGGACATCACAAAGGGAGTTTGCCCGGTGGACACATGAACCGTCACACGGAGCATCAATCTGAGTGGGAGCAGGAGGAGACAGGAGGCGTGGCTTTACTGTACAGGACGGACATCAGTGCACATTTAACAGGCTCACTCTCTCTCCTCTCTGCACACAGCGTTTGTCGCTGAATTGTATGTGCGACATACAATTCAGCAAACTCAAACTCTTTCTGTTCGTGTGTGCTTTTGGTCTTTATTCCTTCGCCTCTCCACTGTGAGAAAAGTCACACTAAGTCATGAATACACAAATATTGATATGATATATAACTGTTTCCTCTGTCACTCTGCCTGTGTTTGAACTTTGAGTATTGTACACATTGTTCTCTTCAAATCAGTTGCTGGTAACATAGATAAGGACGTATCTGATCGTGTATCTGATGTGTCTCAGACAGTGGATTTGTAACGGTTGAACGGCTGAACTCTTGTTGAACTTTGATAACTCGATTCAATTTCTAATCTGTTGTGTTAGATTCTGGTAACTTTCTGTCAGAGGCTTTAATAAAGAGACGTCCAAACTGTGATCATTGAGGGACAGTTACAGAAAACTACACAACTCGCAAGTATGCGTAATGCATTTCTGTCGTGTTTTCTGCAGCTTTTCTTTGATTGGCCCGGTGTTGAGGAGGGGCAAGCTCAGCCATCAGGGGCTGTTATAATAATGCTGCTCACGACAAAACAACACGAGTTAGTCCTTCAGATTATTTATTAACCTCAAAGTAACTCTTGTCTGGAAAATGTAGATGAGCCTTGATGAGTTTTCTTGTTGCAGATTTAAAACGGTGCAAAACAATCCAATACATTTTTTTGGCCAGTTTCCACTATAGTTGCTTTTGGCCTCTTCAAACAAATGTCAGGCTGCTCGTCAGCGTTTGGACCACCTCTGCATGTGTTTGCACCAGACTTTACTATCCAGAGCATGTGCAAGTGTTTTATACTTTACGACTCATTCATTCGTTTGTTTGTTCATTTGTTGGTTCACACAACCCCTGGAATATCAGTGGGTGACTACTGTCATGTAAAAGGTGCTCGACCTCCACTGGGAAGACTGTGACATATCGACAGGGCAGAATAGGGAATTAAACCACCAACCTTGGGTTTGGACGGCGACAAGCTCCAGCAGAGCAGACTCGATAACCTGCTACTTTCAACATGAGCATTTTTCAGAAGGAATCAGCTCCCTGGTTGGAATCTGCTGGATGACTGGGTCGTTTTAGAGTTTTCTAGTTCTACCTGAGCCTCAGCCTACAACAAGCAGCACAAACCCTCGAAAATATGCAGAATCATTAGCAAACAGCAGCGATAACTTTGAATATAAGTTGCGCTTTGGAATCCGCTCCGGAGTGAATCTCAACCCAGCGGCAGCGGCAACATTAGCTTGTACTCTGCTGTTAATACTGAAGGTTTCATTTTCAAATGAAAATCGATAAGAGAATCAATAAAGAACTGAATCGTTAAGCTGAATCGAAAATCGAATCGGCGTCATAATAATCTCATCAGTTCCCATCCCTGCTCCTCACTCTTTGATGCTTTGTTGCGTTGGAATGTGTAAATACTGTAAAAATGGACATTTAGCATTTCTATACATTCTGAAATTGAAAGTATTTTCTTTGGGGCTGCGACACCATTTGGGTTAAATGGTTTAGAAGATGGACGGATGTATTTTGTTTGGGTAGATTTTATAGATTCTATCTATCTATCTATCTATCTATCTATCTATCTATCTATCTATCTATCTATCTATCTATCTATCTTCAGAATCTTATTTTTAGACATGATGGATAATTTGGCTTGTTTTGAAAGTTCTTCACTTATTTGTTGTCCTAGATTTTACAGTATTATCTTAAACGGATCATATTATGCAAAATTCACTGTCTAATGGTTTTCCAACAGTACTAATCGTCCCCACACCTGGACTGACACCCCAGAAGTGAAGAAAGTCTGTCCTCTCTCTCCCTGGCTTGTTTCATGTTTTAAAAAGTGTGTTGCTCCAACCAGCCAATCAGAAATCCAACCCTATATAGTGTCATCAGAGGTTTAGCCAATCTCAATCAAGGTAGGCCCTCCCTTTGACTCCTCCCACAATTAGGCAGCTCTGCTCTGGCACATGGCAACACGAAAGGAAGTACTTCCTCCTCTTCTCAAGATGGACATGTGTGGGCCGAGCCAGTCCAGCTCACGTAGACACAGCAGATTCTGAATGTAGCTCCTATGATCCAATATTCAAATGGAGGAAAATCAGGGAAAAGCTGAATTTGGGACAATAAACTTTGAATACGTTTTTGGACCAAAGCTGGATAATATGACCCCTTTAAATTTAGGTTTACAAATCTAATTTCCAGATTTCTTATCAAATGAAATTTACTTACTGCATGTACAGATAATTTTTACTGCTTTTAACAAATTTTCTTCTCAACTTTAGTTTTTATCGTATATTTTGGCTGCACTTTTTTGCTGTGCTGCTTGCTTGATTGATTGAAGACGTACGGACCCACACTACACATATCAACAGTAGCACAGTAGGTAACAACACAGTGTTGACCTTGTTTCTAAGTTTGCTGTGACAGAAGATAATCCAAACATTTTCAGTAGGTCTTTGTACTTACACCTCTCAGCTGATTTGACTTGTTTAATTATAATCATTTCATCTGGGACTTATTTAAAATTGTTACAATACAACAGCATGTTCAAGGTTCATACACGTTTACCACAAAGATAGCTTTTCCTACAAGATGTGCACTCCGAGACACAGTTTTGAGCCTTAAACGTCTCATTCTGTGTCTTCAGGAAACTGCAGCTCACGGCTGGGAGGAGAGAGGCATGCTCGCAGGAATGTCTCTGAGGCAGCGCAGCTGTCCACAGCAGGGCGGCGACTCTGTCTCCTCACCATGTGTCCACAGCACACATTTGGTCAAAGCAGCAAACTGGAACCAACGGATTATTGCATGACTGCACTGGACAGTAACAACAGTTCACAATAAACATAAACAAGAACATGAGTAAAAAACTGGACACACCAACAACTGAATTTCTCTTCTTGTTCTCAGAAGTCCATGAACTTTGGAAGTCGTCCCTTTAGTACCTTTCAGATACATTTATACTTTCATACAATCCACAGTCGAACTGTACCCTACATCACAACATCATCTTCATGTAGAAACACACTGGCCAAGCTCCCAAGTTGTAAAACTGACAGGCTTGTGTTTGACAGCCTCAGGTGGATTCATAGTGTGAAACTAGGAGTTTTCATGGAAGTTCGTGACATCACACAAAATGGTTGTGTTTTTTGTCAAAGTTAAAGAAACAACTCCTATTCATAGGTAAACAAGTACAACACCCTGTCTTCACTGAAACAGAGTGGCTGTTTGTAATTATAAAGCTTAATAACATTCGTTATAACCAACGTTTGTTATATCGGCAGAAGAAAACCAAGAGCATTCTGGACAGTCGATATGCAGACCTGTGAAATGCACCGCCCTCACTGATAATTGCCTCACCTCTCTTTCTCTTGATGTCTGTTGATGTCTGTTGATGATGAGCTTGATTGTCTGTTTTCTGGACAGAAGTAATATATTGAAGGCCATCTTGCTTTTTCCCAACTAGTAACTATACTGATTGCCAACTGCATGAATGCACAAATAGTAAATGCGACAGCCAGAAGGGACAGAAGGGAGGTATCATGATGGATAAAGTCACAGGAGTGGAGGAGATGGGGTGGATACTTGAGCCCAACTCTGAATCTTTGTGAACATTTTATGAGTCTGAGTGGAGAGAGCGGCTGAGTAACGTGGCCTGTTGGGTTTAAACGTTTCTTAGTTTTGCTGCTACTATTCCAACTGGTTTAGTGTCTCCCTCTAACTGAACGGAGGAACTGAATCATTTGAGAATCAAAACCATTTCCACAGGGAACTCGTAGCAACCAGTAATGTAATAATGACTGATAAAATAATATCTGCCAATAGTGGCATCATTTGCAGCTATTTTAAATGTAGTAAAGTAAAAACATATAAAACCAAATGTACAAACAAGGTTTGCATAGTATTTGGTAACTTATGCGACCATCTATAGTTTTATTTATAAACTAACTGCAGAAAAATTTAAAAATATCTATTTTCAAGAAATGTTGATTTGTTTATTTGTTATTACATTATTATAGCTGTCAGTTATTAAAAATGACAGTAAGTTGTGGAATTGTCAAAATGCCATTGCACTGTTGGCAAGTTATTACATTATTGTTTTGCTGAAATGATAACATTATTGGCTGGGATTACATTATCAGTTGCTACCCACTTGCATAAAGCCCAAATTCATGTCAAAGGGTCTGAACATGTGAGAAAATTAGTTCATTTATTTCCCACAATAATCTTGTTTAAAGAAAAATCAATGTCAAAACCACAATTACGTTCTTTTTTAAAGGAGGCATCAGGTATAACATGCAGTGAAATTGTTTGAAACACTGAAGAATGAATGATGAGCGATACTGTCCCGGGCCAGATTGGACCTTAGCATGCAGCTTCTGGTCCCTGGGCTGGATGTTTGACACACCCGGTGTAGAGAGATGATGCGTGATTCCTCCAGACGGCGCTGTTGACATGCATGTGCAGTTTTGTTGGTAATGGACTTTTCAGCACGAGGATGCGCGTGACGATTCTTAAAGCACACAAACCACCGTTCATCCAGAACTCAGATCCTCTCAGGTCGTGTGTCCTGGACCACATGAAATGTTCTTCAGCATGTTCTCTGTTGGTCACAGTTGTTCTGTATTCACAGCTCTCCGTATGAGAACTGGACGCTTCCTTCTGCTCTACACGGCTGCCGTGCTAACGTGCTCCTCAGCGCTGTTGGCAGTAGCCGCCACGCTCGTTGGCAACCCGTTGACCGGTGGCGTGTGCGGCGTGACCTTCGCCAGCCGGTGCTCCTTGCTGTGGGTGCAGAAGTGGCAGGAGGAGCAGGCCGTGTTGCAGCAGGGTAGGAAGCGACAGATGCTGACGCGCCAGAGGAACCAGCCCGGGGACCAGCAGCACCAGCAGAGCACCACGCCTCCGGCCACAATGCCCAGCAGGATGTAGAGAACCAGCAGGGACAAGGGGGTGGGAGAGTCTGAGGCAGGAGGGACAAAACACAACATTGATTCTGCAGTCTGATGAGAGTCATATCTTTCATACATGGCTTTTGGCATTTCTAAAGCTTCGCTCCATCGTATCCCACTCACTTCCACTGTCCTCGCCTCCAAACTGTTGTTTGTCAAAGTATCACAGTGAAGACAAATGCTGGTGGATTCTCAGATCAGTTCTAGATAATAGCATGTGTTTATTCTGGCTTTCTGTCCAAATTGAATGGTGACAACCTCAGAACAACAGAAGTCCTGCTGTGATCTCTGCCACTGCTCCCAGTTTGAGTTATGGAGGCAAACAGTTTCTAGTTAAGAAAGCAGTTTTTACAGTTTGAGCTGGTTCAGGCCAACCTGGACCATTCTCTAGTGAAACTGTTGTAGGTTCAGACTGCTGGAGGACCTACACTTCTTTTCTTTCTCACTCACCATGTATCACTATTATATGTCACATTTGTTCTCTCTCTGTCGTCTGTACTGTCTCTGTTCTCTGTTCTGTTCCAACCGGAACAGCAGAAAGTCTCCACCTCAGAGTTTGGTTTTCCACCTTTCTTCTTGTTTAAAGAGATTTTTTCTTTCTACTGTTGTTTATGCTCGTTCATGTGGATTTGTTCAAATGAAATATCGACAATGTTAATGATGTTACATACACTCACTGTGGTTCACTGTGTACCTCTAAGTTGGTGCATTTCATTGCCCTACCCATGTTTCCACCCGCCAAGGAGACGAGGTTCTCCTTAATAATGTTTTCAAGGTTCTCTTCAGATGTCTTGTCGGGCCGGGGAACACAGTTCATTTCAAAGTTCTGGAAGACCTCCTGTGAGCTTCTGGTGCGGGTGAGCCTCTCCTCAGGGCATCATCCTCACACCAACGGACAATCGGAGAGGCTCAACTGGCCTCAGGGTCCTGGCCTCTCGGAAGCCCTTTGAGTTGAATTTGTCCATAACTCCTGGCCCTGCTCCTCTACCGGACTGGTTCCCTTCGAGTGTGTCCTATGGTACCAACCACATCTATCCCTGTTTCTCGAGTCGGAGATTGGGGTTTCATCCCCCATGGCATCTGGGATGCTGGGAATTCTACTATCATTGTGAAGCAGAATTCACCAAGCGTTGGATTGTTCACCCACTAATAGGGAACGTGAGCTGGGTTTAGACCGTCGTGAGACAGGTTAGTTTTACCCTACTGATGATGTGTTGTTGCAATAGTAATCCTGCATCCCAGTGCATAGTAGGACAGTGCATCTGGCTTGCTACTCAGGACCTCCTTCTATCTACCATATCCCGTTAGTTAATGAGTGTTTCAGTCAGACTTTAATGATGTGTATCATGGAACATTGCTGCTGTGTGACACCTGAAACTCCGAAGTATGTAGCATGTAGCATTTAGCATGTAGCACAGCTTAGAATTACGTGCTAAGCAGTTGAACTCCTGAGCGACAATGGGCTAACTGCTGGTCCAAATGTCTTTGGTGATGAAGTTGTTGATGTTTTACAAAATATCTCTCTTCTCTTCTTGAGAGTTTGGGTGAACATAATTACGGTCTGTCCTACTTTTCACATTTTCAGTAATATTAAAGAATCTTCAAACCACTTACCGCTCTTGCGGGCGTTGTTGCTGATGGATACCCAATACTGGTATTGGTATCACTGCATCCCTATTTTAAACAAATACTTTTCTTACAGAAACTTGAATATCTATTTGTAACTATATAACAATTGGGCATACCAGAAACTATACAACCTACAAACAACAATTACAAGTCTGTCCAGTCTGAGCTCCCCACTGTGTGCACATCGGGGTGCAGTGAAATACATCTGAGCTCATAAAACAGCTGGTAATTTGCACACCAGGCGAATGTGAGTCTCTCGGAGGAACAGTGTGAGCCGAAGAATAGCTATTTTCTCAGGCCAGAGCTGGCTCGCTCTTTAAAATCTGGCCCAGACAGTCTCTGTTTGCTCCTCTGACACTCCAATAGAGACAGATCACTCAAAAGGTTGCCCTGCCCCATGAGAATCCATCAACATTTATTGGTTTACAAGTCTTTTGGTGAAATTAACAACTCAATGGTGCCCACTATTAGTTCTAAGGCTCTTCATCTGACTACTTTGCATCCAAATGGGCACTTTGTTAAATTATTTCTCAAATGACTTCAGGCTGAAGGCGCTGTGCATCACACAGTCATTTATACTGCTTTAAAGAGCAAAATATAAACCTGCCGTGTTACTGCGCTGACTCACCTGCTGCGGACTCATGGCTGGGAGCGCTGCCGGGAGCGCCACAGTTCATGGACACGGTGGGCGGATTCTCAAAGGCGGGAGGTGGAGTCGCTATCGGAGGAGGAGAATCGGGAGGTAAGAGCTGACCTGCTGATGAAGGATATATTTGGGTCAACATCCATGAAGGACTATTTTGTTTTAATAAATGTAATTGAAAATCTTAAAAACTCTTGTGTGAATCACAACAGAACAGTTTCAACATCATGAAATGATTTTGGGAAGAATCGCTATGTACAAAAGTCAATGCTGGATGCTGCTGATGTCTGTTCATCAGGCAGCACTACACTGAAGACGGGATGGATTTTATACTGGAAACCAATTTACAGGTCAGGAACACTTCCATAAATCACTGTCTGTGGCCATAGTTCACTGTACAATCCACAAATGCAAGTTAAAGCTGAATCAGGCATTTGAAGTCAATCCAGTATAGTTTGATGCAAAATGACCATGACCATCAATCTGCTTGTTATTGCACCTTGTTTGATTAACAATTGAGTCATCTCGATCTTTCAGGAAGTCATGTCCCTTTGTTTCTACAAGACATTTCTAAATCCTCTGATGAAGGATTTGGGGGCAGACATGAGCCTAACTTACCTTTACAGCCTGTGGTCAGATTTTCTTCCAGGTCACTTCCGTCGCCACAGTTGTCAATGCCTTTGTCATCACACACCAGACTGCGAGGGATACACTTCCCATTCCTGCAGGTAAAGTAGGGCTCACTGCTGCACTCTGACTGGTTGAACCCTAAAAAGAAAATAATGGTTTTCATATTTTGCATTGTACTGCTTCACCAATATCAACAGGGCAGAAGGTGGATTCTTAAGATTGAAAAACAATCTCCTTAAACAACTGAGCAAACTGACATAAGAGGAAAACAAAAAAACAAACAGAAAAATGTTCACACATCCTGCAATACAGTGAAACAGCCAAACACCAACTGTAGGGCCAGCATCTCATCAAGTAAAGAAAATAATGACATGACACCAAAAGATCTTTGTCAAATGATCTCAATCCACTTATTCAAAAATATGGATTCTATTGGTTGTAAGAGTCAACCTGCTGCAATAAATCTCATTTTTATATTTACTGTCGGCATATGATATACACCAATTTGAAACATCTACATCACAATCTAACTTTAGAATCTATTAATTCATCTTGTACGCCTGCTTTATCTAAAACAGGTTCATGTGAATGTTGGAGCCAAAGCAATTGTCAGTCATGACAAAATCAAAACAAGGCACATTTGTGGAAATCAATAAAAAAATTGGTTCAGCTTTAACCGTTGTGAGCAAGACTGACCTTACCTAGTCTGAAGGAGGTGAAGTCCCCAATGAAGTCGACCCTGGGTTGAGTACCACGGGTCACCAGCCTCAGTGTCAGGTAGTTTCGTGTGGACAGCACCGGGCGAGGTGGGCTCTTCCCACAGAGAGGAGGTCCGAGTGGAGGAGAGTTCCTGTCCCGGCCATCGTAGAACTGAACGTACGAACCAGCGTGACACGGGTCCCCCCCACTTTCACCAGATGTAGGCTCCATTCTGGGGTTGAGAGGGGCGGAGTCTCGAGGAGACTCTGGGAAGAGGGGGGCGGGGCTGAGAGGCGCCACCCTCAGCAGGCTGTAGACCAGAAAGAACCGGAAGTGGAACTGGACCTTGTCCTTTGGAGAACTGGCCTGCATGGTGAGGTGGCAGTCGGTCGCCATGGTAACAAAGTAGTATTTCTTGGACTCCTGGTGTGAGTTCACCATCATGCCGTCACCTCGAACTGTCTGCCCGCAGAAATCCACCACGTTCACTGAGAAGGAAAGAAAACACCTCAGTCTGAATCCTCACAAACACATTTCACAGTATTTTACTCATTTTTTTGAATTCTCATTGAAGGCGTGAGTAGACTGGATGCTGGACACAGAATCGCGGCATTGGTAGTGCGGGACGGGTTGCAAGCATTAAGATTTTCTCCTCCAGCCACTGAAGTCATCAGCCAAAGTCAAGTATGGGAGAAAATATATTTTTAAGGCTGCAATTAGTCCTTGTATTATACTCCCATTCTTCTTAGGAGAAGATGAAGCTGGCTTCATGAAGGTGTTTGTGTTGGTATTATAGAACGGCAATGCTTATTGTGCTCTAAGGTCATATATTATTATAATTCCTTATTCACACAGCAGCTTTCAGACTCAAAGTGCTTTACAGGATTAAATAGAAGCAATGACATACATACAGTACAAATAAAACTACATTTACATAAAACAAAGCAGCAGGTAATCATCATACGTATATCTCTTCTGGAAAATCGATGAAGCCTACAGTCGGAGCATCATGACGTTTTCAGAGAGTTTGATCCAAATATTTGGGGCCCAAAAACTAAAAGCCGCTTCTTTGTGTTTGGTTCTGACTCTGGGAGCAGAAAGTAGGCTCGATCAAGATGACCTGAGAGTATGTGGGTTAGGGGAGTGAATTTGAATTCTATATATTAGGAGTGATGGCCTCGGCCCACCAGGACTTGTTCTGGTATGCCAGCTGGCCAGTACACCACTTGCACGTCGTATTTCCAATAATTATTTGTATTGGGGGTGTTTACTCCACGTGATGGCAACCTGAAGCACATTGCTGTTATAAAATCAACTTCTTTCCATCTGCGTTCGACTAGATTTGCCTCACACCAGGTCCCGGATGTGTGGCAAAAATAAATCAAAAATCAAAAATCAAAAAACTAAATCTGAATGGAGAAAAGTGTAACTAAAGAGTGAGAGTGATTTAGGAAGCTGAATTTTTCAGTTGAAAGAAATACAATTCTTTTGAAATACAATTTGGATTTTATCATGCTAAACATTCAAACAAATAGAATCAATTTCAAATGAGATCAAACCGATCAATTCAGGTTCAAAATGAATGATTCATATTGAGATATAAAGAATTCAAATTCACCTGCTACTGGCAAAAGTTGTATCGCATTTGAAAGGTCTGATGGATCAGAACTTAACAGAAGATCTGAGGTGTACTTTGGACCTAAACTATTTAGAGCTCTGGAGACCAGCACAAGGTCTCCACCTCTGACTCTGGTTCTGCAGGTTTCTTCATGTTAAAAGGGAGTTTTTCCTTTTCACCATAGCTTCTGCTTGTTCATGTGGAATTGTTGGTTTTTCTCTGTAAAAGTGCCTTGAAATGACTGTCTTGGATTTGTTTCCGTGATACAAACTGGAATGAATTGAATCAAATCAAATCAAATCAAATCACTGGTCCAGGGTGGAACCTGCCTTGGCCCAGATGCAGCTTGTTTGGTTCTAGCCAACCTGACACTGAGTTGGATGGATGGATTAATTCAACAAGCTGAACGCCTGAGTTCTTTCAAAAACACAGACAAACTTTAGTGTAAACCCCGTTAGGTCCAAGCAGCCATGTGATCGGCATGATATGAAAGAAAGCAGGATAGACGGTGGGGCAGATCCGGCTACAGCTGCCCCCCACCCTCACTTGCCCACTGCCCCCTGCCTCCGGGCTGCAGGCCAAATAATGAGGAAATTTATGACCACCCTGGAGTTTATTGGCTGGGTTACCCTGGGAGACAACTAGATCCTCCTGCTCTGACCTCCAGGAATGTCTAGAAGCTCCAGTTGGTGGGAAACGGCTCATCGCCTCCACACGGCACAAGTAAACACAGAACAGACAGAGGACACTGTCCCAAACACGGGTGACCAGAGGACGCTCGGCGCGCTGTAAAGACTTTAACAGGCTGAAAATTCAACAGCTGTGACACACTATTGTTGTTAATGGAGTTCATTTCAGTGTCACTAATCAGGAGAGCACCACTGTACGCAGTGAGAAACGTCTCAGAGACTGTACTGTTGGTGAAAGGGCAGCATGTGTTAGAACAACACCAGTGACTCAGAGAGATCACGCCACACCTGCTGACCCCAACGCTTCTCACGCTCATCCTTCTGCTCTCTTATTACCATTAGAGTACAATGGTGTCGAGCTCAATTCAGCTCAGGGGTCAAATATACTCCAATCTGATCTGCAATGGGTCGGACCAGTGAAATGATGAGCCAAAAATAGTAACATCTCCAAATGTCAGTTCCATTGGAGACATCATGGAAAAACAATAAATCAAACTTTGTTTCATAAATGGACGAGGGATTCTTTGATATTACTGACCATGACAAAAGTAAGACAGACTAAATTATGTTCTGACAAAATATCAAGAGGAGAAAAATAGTTTGTAAAACCCAGCAACCTCCTCACCAGAGACATTTGGCAGAGTTAGCTCGGTGTTGCTCATTAGTGTAAATGCTCAGTACGTAACTCTGAGCCATGCTACATGCTACATGCTACATGCTACATGCTAAACCAGCGTGCTCGGCCCCTCGGTCTACAGTCGACAGGAGGCATAGTGCCGTGCATAGACAGAAGGTTTCTGGAGGTACGCGTCGCGCAGCTTTGATGCAGAGGCGGTTGGAGGTGGTTCGAGGCAACGACACAGCCTTTGCACATTGTGCGTGTATGTAGTCTGAATAAGGCTTTATGACATTTAATAAATACTAGTGTCGGTACTCTGTATCGCTACAGGTTAGTACACCTACTTTAAAAAAATAATTCTACAAATGTAGAAACCTGACGCCACACACGGTCCCTGCAGTCCTCGCCATGTATGTTTTCACAGACTCACTGTGACGCCGACGATAATGCTTCACTAGCTCATCCTGCTGGGGACGAGGATTGAAGCCTCCCCCTTTGAGTTAGCGAGGCTGACACCATCTCTACTTAGGTTGAAGGTCAGGTTGAAGACTTTTCTACTTAATAAAGTTTGCAGTCAGGACTGGTTCAGGCCACCCTGGACCATTTTCTAGGTAAGCTGCTATAGGTTAAGACTGCTAGGAGATCTTTTCTGCACTGAGCTTCTCTTCCGACAGTCATCAAGTCTACAGAATGTGGATTATCTTTCTGCACCATGTTTGTTTTTCTATTTCTGTCTGATCTTTCTTTGTCTCACAACTTTCTAACTCCAACTGATGCAACTGAAAGTGGCTATCTGAGTCTGGATCTGCTCGATCAGGGAACTCCTTTCACATGAAGCTACAACAAACAAGTAAAATAACAGCATGATGATCTGTAAAGAACAAAAACTCTACATTTCACCCAGTTTTAGTGCAGTAAGAGAGCCATCTTTAACGGCTATGTTCCCCGGTGGATAAGTTTCCTTTGTGTTTGTTAACGAGTTGCAGAGTCATCCTGTGGACTTGACCCTTTGTTGTTGCTCAAAACTGTAGATTCAGATTATCCCCCATCGATCCATCTCCATGCGGTGCCGCAGTGGTTAGTGTTCTTGCCTCACAGCAAGAAGGTCGTGGTTCAAATCCAGCTGGTGCCTTTCTGTATGGATGTTCTCCCTGTGTGTGTGTGTGTGTGTGTGTGTGTTTCCTCCCACAGTCCCCCAAAAACAAGCACCATAAGTCCCTGAGCAAAAAGTGACATGGTTATTTCTCTGATACCAGTGTCTATGGACAAGGTTAAAAATGGATCACTTCAAACTGGAAGTTTCTAAAGAGGAGCTTGTTGTTAGTGCACAGCTTGAATCCTGCATGTCATCCATCCATCCATCTCATCCATCGACTCCCTGGAGCTCCAGTGTTGGGCCGGAGACCATGCATTTGACATAAACACCTCAAAGACTGAAAGAATATCTTCTGAAACTTTCAATAGATTTAATTTCTTTAAACTTGTGGACGCTCAGAAATGTAACTAATGTGATAAAAAGTTG
This sequence comes from Lipophrys pholis, assembly GCF_963383615.2. Lineage (NCBI taxonomy): Eukaryota > Metazoa > Chordata > Actinopteri > Blenniiformes > Blenniidae > Lipophrys > Lipophrys pholis. Next base: position 4,627,280 of record NC_137637.1, read on the forward strand.
TACATTTTTCACATTACCAAATGTTTCAGTCTGAAAAGAAAAAACTTTAACTTCTCTTAAGCCAATTAATTCAGTGTTAACGTCACTTATGAGATTGTATATTTGGTAAAAATACAGAAAAAGTAGATAGACTTTGATTGTTCGACGCTCTGCTGTTTGCACCCGACACAACAGGCTCCACATTGTGCGTTTTATGCACAGAGGAAAAGAGAGGACGGGAAAGAACGTCCAAACCATCTGCCAGGGACTGAGGAATCTTTCCAGAAGTTAAAGTCTTACCGGTCTCGATGGCTGAGCTGCGCAGTGTGGAGCAGCAGAGCAGGAGGAGCAGCAGTTTGAGCTCCTTCATGGCTGAGAGAGGCGCGTCCAGTCCGGTCAAATCAGCCCCGAAACTCAAAAGCGGTCCCCATCACAGCAGAGAAAACAGCTGCAGCCTCCTGCGCTCCATCACAAACACCAGGGGCTTTTATTCTGCCCACTCATCTCCATGACAACAGCCCACCAATTAGTGCTCAGCACAGAGGAAAAGAAGCCCCACCCCCATTTCGTCTAAACTTCATCCAAACTCCATCTCGTCTTCATCCAAGCTTGATGTAGTCTACATCTTCGGGCTGCATGAAACGGTTGGTAGAGCAGTCTTTCTCAATTGGAAGGTTACAGGTTTCGATTCCCTTCTCCACCCTGTCCACGTGCCGAAGTGTCCTCGAGTCACAGGTGTGTGAATGTGATTAACAATGTAAAGCAATTTAAAAGGTCGTTTGATTATTTTGCAGTTTCTGAACAGAATGAATGGGTTTTAGAGATTAGGTTGGATTACTGAATCCATTTCAAAAAGACTATTTGGCTCCCTCTATTGGTGAAAGTGGGGAATTACAAGTATAAATCACTGTGTGCGTGCGTGTAACCCTGGTGCAAAATACAGTGAAATGTTAAAAACGATCCTTTGAAGCTTTGCATATTTTTTTTCTTGGAGTTTGACTTTAGTCGACTGTTTGAAATCCAACCGTGTCCACTTGTAAAAAAGTTCTGAAGAAACCACAGAGGCAGCCGGAGTTGGTCACAGATTTTATTTTGAGTTGTAATCCAGTGACACATGGCACCGATTGTGTGGATGAAACCAGGGAGACGCTACAGCTTCACACCCTTATTTACAGTTTTCAAAAAGGCATTTGTAAAGGATCCTAACAAAGTAGAAACTGGTGTTTGAGGGAATGTTGGCACACAAAAGTCAAAAGACACATGTCTGGATAGTCTGGATAGAAATCAATCCTACCTCTATGTTATTGGTTCTTCCGCAAAGAAATGTCTCAAAAAATGGATTAAACGCTCAAAGACAGCATCATAACATCCACCCTCTTCCAGCGGTGCAGATTAAAAAGCCTTGGTGAGCTTTCGTATCGGCAGTTTATGGCCGTTTGTCTTCCAGGTTGTTTTTCTTTTTGCTGGTCAGAAATAATACTTCAAAAAGTGAGGAATAAAATCACACAGGTGTCCAATCAACACCAAAGTTTTCACATTCCAAATCAAACGGCTGTTTGAACTCTTTAAAAAGCTTTCAATCTCTACAAGTGGACATTGAATGTGAGGTGACGGACCGTGTTTTGTTTAATCAAAAGATTATTCAAATCTTTGAAACATGTGCAGCAGGTCCAGTTTGTCTTGATGTTGGAGCTCACTTGACTCGTGACAGCCTTCAGGTGACCTTGTACTGATTCTATCTGAGCTCAATGAGACCTGAACAACCTCCAAGCTTCTAGGACAAATGTTGAGAGAATCATGATTCGACTGAAGTCTGACCAAAGTAAACAAGCAGCTGTACCAGACCAACACCTCCAGGAACGACTTCAACATCTCAGAAGTTCTGAGAGAAGATCTGCCTCCATTTCCAACAAGTGGAGGAGGTCTTCGTGGTACGGGCACACAGGGCCACCATCAAAACCACTAACAGGGCCACTAACGAGACCAGCAGGGCCAAACCCAGATTTCTTATTGAGTTCAAGCAAATTTTAGCAAGTGCAACTTGTAATATCCCATGTCATCAATTAAAACAAATAAAATATTGTTGAACTCTCCAGCACATTGGAAGCAGAGTTAGACTCTGAAGCCTTCTGGAAGCCTGAACGGATGCCGAGCGGTCACAATGTCGGGAACGTTGAAGGTAATGAATTAAAAAACGGAGCAGAAACACGGGACAAGACGTCAGAAGAGCTTCGTCCTCGTTAATCTGTTTCACTACATCTCCGTTGATGTCAGAATGAAAGAAGTGTAAATATTCATGCTTTAGAAGCAGAAATAATAAAAAGACAGTTTGGTTCTGAGGAATTTACACGTTGGTGACAGGTGCTGAATGAAGCCCCGCCTCCATCAGTCTGGTCTCTAGAACAAACTGTCCCTGTGCTGAGGAAACGTAAACGCTTCAAAGTGAAGGTCTTTGTTTTTAATCTATGTTGTGGCGCCATCTTGTGGTCTCAGTAGGTGCAAAAGTTCCAGATGGGACGATACAGAAAGAAACTTAAAACATTTGAATTGAAAGCTTTTTTCCTGAGCAGTTTATTCCTGTAACCTCACCGAAAGTTAATTTTTCACTTTCACTTCATCAAACAACTGTTGGTGTTTGGGTTGCATTGCATAACATTACGTGACACAACGAAACGTAACCAGCTCGTCTTGTTCCGGTAATTAAACTCACCCAAGTAGTTTTCTTTAACTTTCTTTAGGACCTTCAAATCCCAGTTAAGTCTTTTAGAAAACTAAAGCAAATCAAGCAGTTGGGTAACCAACATCTTTTTTGTCATTTTAACCTAAACGCTAAGTAGTAAAGATATTCAAGAAGTTTGGTTCAGTAAATATAAAATATGTTAATTACTAAACAAATTGACCTTTGACTAAGCCCCGCCCCTGTGATATGTGATTAATGTAAGACTCAACTACTAAGATTAGGTCATTGCCTTACTTCGGAACAGATATTATTGTCCTTATTTCTAATTGAGGCGTCGAGTTTGTGTGTTCTGCCACACAGCTTACAGAAAACACAGAAAACATTTGTCCAGGTTTTGGAAATTAGATTTAAAAAAACAAAAACAAAACACACACCTTTTGTTTATCCTTTCGGGATAACTCGTATCGCTTGACTATTTTTGCATCTTAACGGACTTAAATAGCCCAGAAAACAAAAGAGTAGCGAGCTCTGATGATTCTCTACAGGGGGTGGCAATATTTGTCGGGAGTCCAGGCAGCTGGTAGTTGAATGCTATTGGTTCATGTGCATTTAGGGGCGGGGTTTAGTCAAAGGTCAATTAGAATTTATTTCTTAAACCCGTCTGATACCGTCAGTCAAGCAGCTTAGTTACACAATATAGTTTTTAATGGAAATGATTCCACCAACATGGAGGCATCAACTGGAACTTTGTCTGTTTCAAGAGACGGGGTGTTTTAGGGAGTCAACGGGAGGCTGGCTGACTGACGTGTCACTGTGATGTCGACTCGACGGGTCGCTCGGTGCTTCGTCCAGGTTTTCTGTGCAAACTGCTGCAGTGCATCAGTGATGTGTTTCCGTCTTGTAAAAAGCAGTCAACACGTGCATGGTGTTTGTCTCCAACACAGTTCGATATATAAGAGTTTAGAGGCTGGATATTCACTAAAAATAATGAAAAGAGGCCACAAAATCCAAGCCGCCGATCACGCAGCACAATTAGAATCATCAAGAAGAAACATACGTTTGTATTCGTGTTGAGCTTTAAAAACCTCTAGTCTAAAATGAACAGTGAACAGGAAGCTCGGAATATTTGGAAGTTTGGGTTACAGCGGCCTGAAGCCACTCGGATCCTGCACAAGCTTCAGACTCAGAGGTGAGAAGTGAAACCCTGAGCTCGGTGTGTGGAGGTGATCGGACGGATGAGATGAGGCGTCAGAGTCACTTCCTGTAGTGTGGGTCCTTCTAGTGGACGCCGTTGATGATGTGATTGTGCAGCAGCTCCTGCTCCTGGTTGTGCAGGGTGGGACTGAGCTCGTCGTCCCTCAGCCGGGCGTTCTTCCTGATCTCCTCCAGGGAGAAGTCCTGCAGCAGGCTGCCGTTCTCGAACACAGTGACCAGCAGGTCCTGAAACGGCCACAACTTCACTTTATTCACCTCGAAAAGAAAGAATCCACAGTCCAGACAACAACCAGGAGAGCAGTGTGAGGTCATACTGCTTCTAACCACAAGGAGACGACCCGTGCTCTCTCCATTCCAACCCCTGCGTGTTCAACGCCGTCACTCCTTCCCATCCCATGCTCCTGATGCTGAACACCCTCCCTCCCTTTTGGTAACCTGTAAAGTACTTTGGTGAGCTGAAGTGCTCATTAAACTTTCACTGGACTTGATCAAATAAGGATCTGGACGTGTAATTCAAGCTGGACTGAATGAAACCTTCCTCGAGGGTTTGGGAGATTTCATCCCTGTGAGCTTAGAAATTATGATTTGTGAAACTCTGATCAGTTGAAGAAGCTGTATTTAAGAGAACGCACCTCCTCAGGTTTGCCAGCTCCTCTTTCTACCGTCTCCAGGAGTCCATCAGAGTTCCTCCTCAGAGATAAACGGCCTCTCTTCGAGCCCTTGGACGGGTCGGTCACTGGCTGTTTGTAGACATCCATCTGGTTGAACACAATGTAAACTCATTAATTAAAACATTCATAATAGAAAACATAGTGTTTCACGTGGCTGCTGCTTGTTGTGACAGGCTCATTTATTTTCACTATTTCAGAGAGAGAAACAGACTGAAACAATCTAAAGTCTCAGCAGCTGCTAGAACAACGACATGAAGGTCTGATTCCTCCGTTTGACAGGAAATGGAAACGTACTGATGCGTGTTGCTTCAGTAATGTTCACAAACAATTTGCATTTGGTGGTCGCTGCACCGAGGAACTCAATCAGAGATGCACTGATACTGATACCAACGTAGTTAATGTATAGTGAATCTCGGCTCAATAATGTGTTTCCAGTTCGAGAGCTTTAACTGACGGCAGCTGTGATCTACCACCTCAATGTGTAGATGTCTTCACCCATCGGACATGAATGTTTTCTGAACGGGTGTCCTCTCACCCCCTTGCCGTTGCTCTCCACATAGCTGCACTTGAAGGCGCAGCTGAGTGTGTCTCTGTTGAGTTTCTGCAGCAGGGCGCTGCCGCAGCCGAAGAAGACGTTCTCCGCGCTCCAGCCTTCGTCGCTCAGCTTCTGCAGGATCTGCACACGAAACATGTCTGATGTTAGGAGGACAGAACGACTTCAAAAATCAACCTCGCAGCTTTACTGTGGTTCGAAAATCTCCTACCTCGTCAATAGAGTTCAGGTCGATCCCGTCGCCCTGGATGATTCTCAGGTAGGAAGGCAGCACCTTGTATCCCAAAGAGTTCAGAGAAGAACCGAAACACTCCTCCAGGATCTTCAGAACCTGCAGGGGCACATTTGAAAGGAAATTCTAACCATTTCTTATTGAAGTGAAGCGCTTTCAATCATTTCCAGCCTCAGTGAAACTACGTCTCCCTCCTGCTCTCACGCCGTAGACAATGAAGTTCAGGAATGAATCTAAAATATAGTAAAGACACATTTCCACAGACGTTCCATCAAATTATTTACAAAAGTAACTTAACACAGCTTAAACTTTAACTTCTACAATACAGCATGGGTAAATATGACCATATTGTATACAATGTTGCAATAATGAAATGGAAAATCTACAATTATTACCAAGTTATTATTGGATTTTACTGTTTGAGACATTAAGTTATACTTTTAACTATTTGAGTTCCTTTAGATGGTTTTGAACTGTTTTAGTACTTTATGACCTTTGACATGGGAGTATTTTAATAAACCTTTGTTATTTAAGGAGTCACCTCAAAGTGTATCTGTGTCTACACAACAATTAGTATTGATTACATTTCATAAACCAATTAAAACTAGTTTTATCATATATGGTGAAATGATGGGTTATTCCTCCCTCCCTTTCTGACCGTGGAATTGGAAATTGATGCTCTGAAGCCGAACCAGTTTCTGTATTCCTACCCAACTCAAACCAGGGTCTTTATGGTTCAGGTTCTCCTGTTCTTCTCTATCCTCTCACCCTAAGTGGAATAGCAGAAAGCCGCCACCTCTGGTTCTGAACAGGTTTCTTTCTTTTCCACAGTCGCTCTGCTTGCTCATGTTGATTTGTTGAGATTCTCTCTATAAAAATCACCTAGAAATGACTGCGTTGTATTTGGTGCTATATAAATAAAGTTCAATTGAAGTTTTACAATGAAACAAGAGCTGAAACTTAGATTTTGTTTTCAATATATAAAGACAAAGGGTTTATTAAGTTGTGTTTTGTTTGTACTTATTGTATTGGGATTTCTGTAAAGATATACATTTGATGATGAATGTGTAGTTATTTACTTATTTACAAATTTAAATAAAAAGCAAATGGCCACTTCAGTTCCTGGTTTCTTGTCTTTTTCTTGACGCATTGAGCAAGTGTTGGATGTAACAGGGAGGCTCTCAGCCGCCTCCCCCTCTGGTTCTGGACTGACCTCGATCAGCGTCTCTGCTGGATCTCCGGAGTCGGGCCGGATCACCAGGAAGGAGTCCTGGCTGCGCTCCATCACTCGCTCCTTCAGCTTGTCTCCCCAAATGTGCTTACAGGCGTTGAAGATGTCGTAGCTGTCGCTGACCACCGACACCGGGCCCGAGGAGAACTGTTCCAGGACCCGTTCGAAGGCCTCCTTCTCTCGGCTCCGGCCCCAGGAGATGATGGTGCTGCAGGACCGGACAAAACGCAATAACAGTTCATGTGTAAAGGAGGCCTGAAGCTTAAAGGAAGGCCTCGGGTTGACCTGAGAAACGCTACATTTCCAGTAAAATGATGCAAGTAAACAACACGATTTACATCCACACCTGAAATTCAAAGATTCATTAGATTCTCTTGAGAAAAGATGCATCACACCTCACTTTGACAAGAATCAAAGATGGAAACCATTTAAAAGAATCCAACAGCCTGGACCAATGAAAGCAACCTGTGTTCAGGCTTTGGTTTCAGGTCCAGAGGTGGACGACATAAAGTAAAGTTTAGAACTTATATATGCGATATCTGCACGGGCAGTTGGTGAATGCTACTGCAGCAGCATTGGCTCAACAGCCATCATGCGAGTGTGCAAAATGCTGAACTCAAGCCGACGACAGCCTGGAGAGAAACTCTGTCACAGACCAGAGTTCACATCTTTCAGCACATTTGGAGAGCAAAACAAGATTTCTGCTTTATTACTGTAGAAAACAATCTGCTAATTGAGACTTTATTTAAAATGGATTCATGTACAAAGCTAACTTTTACATATTTTTAATTTCAACTTGTAAAATGATACTAAATTAGGTTTAGAATTTTTTTTTACTATATGTAAAAAACTAAAGAACAATGGACATGTACTTTGAGGAGAGCTTGTGTGAGGCGATCCGCCAGTATCCCCGTCTGTACAATCCCAATTAAAAAGAATATAAAGATAGCCAGACGGCTCAGAACTCCACCATGAAATATCAAAAACTTGCAGGAGGTGAGGAGAATGCCTGCCGCCAGGAGTGGAAGGATTTTCGGGATCGTCACATTATGACGTAAACCCTGAATAGTGGTATGAATGGAACCGTGTGCAAGTCTAAGGCGGTCTGCCGACGTGCAAAGCAGAAAGTATGGAAGGGTCTTTAGCGTCTACTAGCATTTCTTTCCGTAAGCCTTTACTGTCGTGGTCTTTCATTTTCCAACAAAACACACTCCATGTAACGTAACAAAGAGGTCCCAGCAGCACACATCATCTCCACAATTATCTGGCGGTGTCAGAATTTTATTGCAGGTTGTCTTCGGTCAAAGACCATGACAGCATCCGCCCTTGAACTGGTGTCACGGTGCAGCATAGGACCACTGATTTAGAGCAAAGACCAAAGATTTCACCACGACTGCCATCGCTCGTCTGCAGAAAATCACAGCTTGATGTGGCCTTTGGGTGTTGAGCTGTGATGATGTAGGGAAATGGTAAAGAATCTTTGGTTATTTGTTGAGTTTTCTGATGGCTGCTTGGAGACTATTGTCTCGTCTTTCAGGAAAGAGGACTGAGAGATGACCCTCCGTTCAGACTGCCACAGCTGACCACGGGCCAGCTTCAAGGGAAACAAACCTCGAGAAGGGGAGTTACCTGTGTTCGGCTGCAGGAATGGAGAAGCCAGCCATCGGACACGCATAATATCGCTGAGCCATGAGGAGTCCGGCCACCGTGTCAGTGCTGCAGAAGTTGACCAGGTGAGCTGCTCCGCCCAGCGCTGCAGACTGAAGGTCACACAGGCCAGTCAGTACAGACGCATCCAGATTCAGGCTAATAACTGGATAACTTATCATTTCCTTTCCCTCTAATCTAACATTTGTGCCTGTAAGCTGAGATATGAGCACTCGTTGATAACAGCTGCATGATTCAGCCATATGAGCAACGGAACACACATTATCATTCTTTCCTGAACATCACGTCTGAAATAACCAACCCCGGTGAAGTCCGACTAAGATGGAGGCGTTCTCAGTTGCTGTAATGTTTCAGGTATCTGTACATTACTCTATATTCCTTCAGCTCTCACATCTGAATACAAATATTGATGAATAAAATAGTAGTTTATGCTTTCAAAGTATTCAACATTTCAACTTCCACATTATGCTGATCACATTTTTAGAATGAAAGGCTTCCAAATTTAATTTGTAAATTGTATTAATAGTGGATCGTATGCAGTCCAGCCAAGTTAATGGAAATTGAAATGTGCTAAAATATTAAAGAATTTCATAAGATCAGTCATACTAAATTATAAAACAAATAAGTGTGTCATCTTGTAGAACTAAAGTTAGCAGGGAGAGCAACGCTTCTTCCAATTTGGACTGGCGTTTATTTATTTTTTAACTGTACACACCTCATAAAAGCTAAATCTTCACGACTTGACAGAGTTACCCGCAGCACACGTCTCTGACCTCCTGTGAGGAGACTCCTCTGTAGCCGAAGTCGTGCAGCTTCAGGTCCAGCCCTTCCACACTGCCAGAGGTCGCCTTCAGGTGCTTGGCCAGGATCTTCTTAAACTCCCTGGATATGGTGGCGACCGTGATGGGATACCACATCTGGACCAGCATGGTCTACAGCAGGGCGGAGGAGAGGGGAGAAACAAACGTCACCACAGGAATGTTTGGTCTCCCGTAGACGACAAAAGGTCTCCCAGAGTTTGTGGGTGTGAGATGAGGATCAATTTTTACAGCAGCTGTGGTGACGGGGGAGGACAGAAGACGAGAAGCAAATCCTACTGAGGACAGCAGAAGTTCAGGTCGGGTGGTCTTTTCATCTCCCAGCATCCAGACAGTGTGACCCAGCAGAGGACTGCAGCGTTATGACCAAAAGAGCCATTTTTAGGATTTCCATCAAATTTACTGCAAAATGCGCTGAACCTTCAAAATGAGGCCGTCAAAGCTTCGTTAAAGTTTCATACATACGGTAGTTTGAGACATTTAAAAAAAAAAAAAAACAACGATCTTACGTTGCGTGAATTAAGTTTCCATCAACATTTAGGATGGTAAACATTTCATTCCACTTTCAGCTGTTTTTGTACCTGATTTTAGCCCTTTCAACCTTTTTCTCCAGCATTGTTGAGACAATTTTATCATTTGAGAATAGGAATACTTTATTAATCCCAGAGGGAAATTTCTTTGACCGTTGCTTCACAGAGAATAGAAAGAAAATTAAATATCAAATAAGACTGAATAGAAATTAAATAAGTAATTTTAAAACACAAGCACAAAGCATATCAGTGATTAATATAAGCACAGAAAGGATGAAATCTACGAAAACACCTTAAAAAAATGTAAAGGTATGAGTGGTTTGCCATCCATGAAATCTTTGTTGTGTAAATAAAATAAAAATAAGATGAAATGTTCATTTAGGTATATTTTAGTAAAAGCTTCATGGAGCCACTACAAAGGGGCCAAAGAGCATCTTCAGCATCATTTTTATTTTACTCTACAGTTTTACACAGCTTTAAGTGAGATCCATTTAGTTTCTGTCTACACTGCTACAAACGTGACTTTAATGATAGGTCTAAAGTTGAACTTTTCTATATCTTTAAGGTTGTTTTCATTTGATGTTCAGAGAGAAACTAACTTAGAGGTACTTTCTATAAATGAAGTGACTCCTGAGGCATGTTTGCACAGGGGGAGAGAGATTATTGCTTCATTTTATTGGGAAACACACAAAGTCTGTTTACAGTATCAATATGGGAATTATGAAATGTTTGCTTAGATAGTTTTTTTTTTTTTTTAAACATTCTTTTTTTTTTTACATTACAAATACCTTTTTTTGCATAAAATTAGTGTAAAGTCCAACTGCGGACTGGTTTCTTTAGGTGATGAACTGTGTGAGAAATCTTTTTAGAGCTGATCACAATACCACACAGTGGAGCAGTGGTTTGAGCTCTCGTGTTCTCTTAGTGTGAAGTTCATACACACTACGGTAATATTCAGATTTGTAATAATCTGGTTTTACTTTGCCTATGGACTGGATTTATTGTTTCTTAGGAATTTATTTGGTGTGATATGTACGCGGCAGTGATGTTATTTATTGGATGGGATCACAAGAGGAATCAGGACAGACACTGAGATCGTGAACTTTAGTTCATGTTTCATTTATGAAACAGCAGCTGTCAGTCCTGAGTGCATATTTATTCATATAGTGAGAACAAATCCACCAGCCGCATTCCAAAAATAAGTTAGGACACGTAAACTCAACGCAATACTGTGCAAATTTCATTCACCAGACAAGTTACCATTTCGTGGGAAACAAAACAATGGCAGCAACATGTCTTTAGAAGGTTATGAGCAGATCACGATGATCACTGTGTAGCACCTATTCCGATTTCTTACAAATTAGGTCTGCAGATTTCAGTGCAGCCAAACCCTGATTGGAACTCACCAACTCAGAGAAGCTCAAAGGGAGTTTGTTGCTCTGGAATCTGGAAAGTTTTGTTGACAATTGTCAATAGAATTTTGTTGTGAAGCGCTGATCTGGATATTTCACTCTTTCAGAATTTCCCATTAACAAGCTGAATCCTGACGTTACCTCGATGTAGTTGGGGAGCCAGTAGAAGTTGGGGTCTGTGTTTTCGACAGTGAAGAGCACGTTGCCTCTGGGTATGATCCGGCCCTCAGGGATGGCCTTGATCCGGATGGGGAGGCGTCCATCGTGTTTCTGACCCAACGACAAGCACATTTCTTCAGCTTCAGAGTCTGTGAACGTTCCGGAGGAAGACGACCTCGGCACCCACCTCCAGAACTTTCCTCCAGCCCTCCTCGTCAAACACGGCTTGTTTGAAGTGCATCTGGTAGAAGAGCTTGGCTTCCTGGATCTTCTCCTCTGTGACCACCTGGCCTGAAAAAAAAAAAAACACAAAGGACAGCCATCAAATCCAGCACCCGATCTGGATACCAGATGTAGCGCTAAACAAGCACAATTTTGCCAGATGGAGTTTATATTACTGTAAATCATGAATGAAATCAAATCTTTGAAATTGATTCCCCTCATTTGCCATTTTATCTGTATAATTGGTTAATCCCCTGGATGCTGAATTAAACTTCCAGTAGCTCCAGACATTTGACCTGATCTTGCTGATGATTGTGGACAGACGCGGCGTCCAGATGTCAGTCAAAGTTTTAGAGAAGAAGCAGTTTGAAGCCCGCTGTGTGCGTTAGTGAGCATTAAGACAGGAAGCGCACCGTGTTTGGGAGGTTGGAGACAGTTACAGCCACTGATCTTTCATCTCTGATCTCAGCGTAATTATCAACATTTTACTTGCTTTCAACAGAAAACAAGATGTGTGGAAATACGTTCATAGTTTGACTCTCCAATCCAATATGGCCGCACTCTTCAGATATTCCTGAATGCATTTTATTTGGATCATTGTGAATACATTTCCAGATTACATACACGTTCATCTCAAACTACTTTCAAGACGCTGTTTTTGAAATCTCAAAGCCACATTTGAAAATCTTCCCAGAGACACTCCTGAGTGGTTAAAGGTATAAATGAGAAGAGGAGCTGAGTTGAACGTTTTCTGCTGGTTGATCAGGTCGTCTGGTGGACTCTGCTGGAAGACGGCAGCCAGAATACACTGCCAATGCTCAAACTGTACTAAACAATGAAAGCGGCTGGGCTGGTGACCTGAGAAGCCTGTAACCTGCAGAAAGAGGGGATGAACATTTACATGATGGGAAGAGAAAATACCTGTGAGGTACTTCTTCAGGAGATATTGTAGACCAAAGAACACCACTTCATTGAACTGGGAGCCTTTCTTGCGTCTGCACTCAAAGTAGGAGTAGATTTTGCTGACATTTGGAGGATATTGTTTGTAGTGTGTGATCTGAAAGACAAAATAAGACAGTTGACAAATGAATTATGGATTGTAAACAATATACAGGGAACACAGCTGAAGAGTGAGTTCACCAGTCTTTCTCTCAACAAGCCTATTGATACTGTAGAATAAAAATGTTTTAATCAGGAGCGATCATACTGATCGTATGCACGATCTGCAATATGAAGTGAATGAATTCAGAACCACTTTTCTTCCAACGGAACTGCAATATAGAGAAAAGTACAGCAGCTTTTTTTTTTTTTTTTTTTACAAATATCAATTCAAAGAATGAGAAAAAAAAAAAAAAGGAATTTGTTTCATTCATTATAAAAAACCAAGTTAATTCAGAGTCCACAACCTCGACTGTAATGACACATTGGTCTATGTTCAGGGTCGGCTGTCGCCTTCACACTGAAACTGACCCACTGAGTCGATATGAGCAGGTCTGGGTCTGTTTGCACTCTGCTTTATGGGTGTGGATCGAGTCTGTGACCTCTGACCTCTTTATCGCTGGTATTGTAAGTAGAAGCTGGAGCGCTTTCACTTTCTACTTTCACATGTTCCTGCAGCGTTGACACATTAGCCACGGCATTGCCGACGTTGCTGTGTGGGGTTGCTATGTGGATGTTTTCAACCTGTTGCAAAATGCGCTCAGTTTACGACTCGACTTGGATCGCAGCCACCGATCTATTAAAAAAAAAGAAGAAAAAAACCACTAAAGATCTGCCCTGAGCCAAGAAAAGCTGATCCAAACTACTCTCATTATTTGTCAGTCAACCAATGAAAAAAAAATGCTTTTGAACTATTTTTGAACTCCAGTACATTCAACACAAAATGATATATTGGAATAATCCAAGCTGGTGATTTGGCCTCATTAGGGACATTTTAACTGACGTAACAGTTGATCTAATGTTCTCCTTCTGCACAGGTGCCAAGGTTCAAGCTGAGAACTAAAAGATCAGCGAGTTCAACGTGATTTTTGTATGTAAACACGCAACGACAACGGCAATTTAAAACACAAGTCTCTCTTTGTGCTTCGGCAGCTCTAACCAAATAATCAGCAGCTCACTGGAAGGAACGACTCTTAAAACCTACGAGCCTCTTTCCTTCCTGTTCGAGCTCCAAACAGAACCAACCAGGATTTAAGTTAACGGGCTTGAAGATCTCTGGTATGGAAACTGTCCAAGTGTTTTCAGAGGAGCAGCCAACGTTTCACAAAGGTCGACATGGGAAACAGGATAAAGATGTCAAAGGTATTACTAATGTGAAGTTTCCATAATTCTCTGCCCGTAAATGAAATGGAGTGCTGCTGCAAGGCATCGGATCATATTTTAACAATATATTTACTCCATAAACTCCAGAGAATAGTATTCAGATCAGCATAACTCAAATCAACTGATATTGCGCAACAAATGAAACGGAGGATGGTCTTTTAATTGGCTGATAAAATGCTCAAGGGACAACACACCTGTAAAGAAAAGATTAGACACGAGCTCTTTGGACCTTGAACAGAAAACTGATTGGGAATGAAAAGCAAAACTGGGCATGCGCAAACGGTTCATTGTTGACACGCCAACCTTATGGCGTGTTCTATAAACTAATAAAACCACGTCCGACTCTTTTTTCCAATGCTGTTGATTTCCGAGGTCATGAAAGGTTTTTCTTTTTTAAGATTACTGGAAGATATTCATCACAGGGTTTGATGTCAAGCAGATTGATGTAAACAACAGTAGAACTGGGGTGTATTAAACCTTTAATCTCGAGACGATGGGACAATGAAAAAAAAAGACAAACAAAAAAAAGTATAAATAAAGTTCTATAAATTTCGTACAAACAAATTATTAAGTCAGAATTTAATTGATTATGTCCATAGAAAAACTGTAGATTCAATTCAAAATGGTGTATTTTTTTTAAAAAAGATACTGGGCTCATACTTTTACTTCATTCTGCATTCAAAGATGCAACAAATAATTCCACTTTCTGCTTTCTTTGAGTCCATAACTTTTATTGATGTCAAGTTCATGTTTTCCTTTTAATTTCCGTCATGAATCAGAGCTTGTTGGGATTGGACTGAGGGCTTTTGTTTGGTTCTTTTTACGTTGAGGTGACTTCAGTAAATGAAGTCACCTCAAGTAATTTGAAAGTGTGAACACAACACCGGTACGTCCCACCAGCAGAACGAGGATGTAGGAAGCAGCGTGTACACACACACACACACACACACACACACACACACACACACACACACACACACACACACACACACACACACACACACACACACACACACACACACACACACACACACACACACACACACACACACACACACACACACACACACACACACACACACACACACACACACACACACACACACACACACACACACACACACACACACACACACACACACACACACTTCCGCCCAGAGAGTATTAAGAAAATGGCTCTGTTGAGTAAACGTCGGGGGTTGTACAGTATTACGGGACGCACGGGGCGAGTTGAGCAGTGAAGGCTAAAGCTCGCAGTGTTCCATACAGGACACATTGAAATCCTCACTTGCGTAACATACGTGATGATTAGCCACAGGAAAACAAAAGAGCCAGTCTCATGTGGGCCGGTGCTGAAGGTGACGTTGGACTCGGGCTTTTTATTACTGTGGAAATCCAATTATGCAAGCTTGGATAATGAAATTTGAGGTTGTACAACGTATACACAAGTCACATGTAACGAGAAGGTGAAAGTTATACTGCAGGTGAAGCCGGGTGTACCGGCCCTGAAGGAAGTGTGAAAATGTGGAGGAAAGTTATCAAACATATCAGATCGCAGAGTAAATACGTCTGAATGTGACAAAAAAATACATTATTGACCCTTACAGGCAAGGACATATTGGAGGGGAGCAGTCACAACCTCCGTATGAGGTTTGAACACAGATAAAACAGCAGGACAGCAACAGGCTGAGCTGATGTTTAAAACAAACAGTTATAAACAACAGATCTTTTTCACAAGTTGTAAATTACATCATATATTGATTTATTACCAAAACTCCTCCTAGTACTTTGAGAGATCTGGAAGATATCCGATATTAAGAACTAAATGGATATTGTGAGTGTGTGTGTGTGAGAGAGAGAGAGACACTCCTTGTCACACACCTTTACCACACAAATATCACAAATGAAGGTATTTGAGGATTGTCATCTGGTTTAATTGGCCATATTTAATTTCCCGCGTCAATTGCATTGTGCAGTTAGAGAGCTATTAAGTATCAGTTATTAGAAACCAGAATAGAACAGCTCCGTCACGTAGCAGCTTTTCTCTCATGTTGAGTGTATCTGCCGTATCCGCCCTGGACCAGAATCAAGCCAGGATCCTAGGCCAGTCTTCAGGGGCCATCAGAACACCCACTGGTCATCTGGCAGACCTTTGCCATTTAAACGTATCCCAAACCTTTGAAGTGACTTTTGACATTTAACTGCGAGTGGGGCGTGTGCTGCTTCATATGCCAGCAGCATGTGCTCAGCAGGCCAAAGACTCATGTCAGACTTAAATGACTATGAGAAGTGAAACTGAAAGCTACACAGTCAGTGAAGGGTTAGACTTACTCACACGCACTGCTCTTCACAGAAAATGGGTGTGAACGGAGTCCAGTCTGTTCAAGCCTGGAGCCACTTTTCAAGACCAGTGGTCTGACTGCATTCAACAAATTGATCTGAATAATTAGCAGTGTTGTAGTTAATCACATCTCAGTTTTTGGTTTTGTACACTGATGGAAGCTGGCAAAGACAAATGTTAAGTCAGGGAGTTATGGGAAAACTAAACCGAAACTAAGGCCCAGTTTACACAACAACAAATACGAGTGTATCTGCATAACTTTATTCACTTTTGTGCAGTCCGTTAACACAACAACGGTGTGCGGAGCCATTGTAGCCACAAAGTTTTTATACCGGCTCCCAAGGTGGAAAGATTCTTTCAAGACCGTGATTCTCCCGTGCAGAGACTGCTGGGGGCTGCGGAGCGCTCTTACTGCGCAGATCTCCCCCTCGCTTCCTGTTAAAAATAGTTCCTTCTTCTCATCTGCCTGTAAACAAACATGACAGACCCACAGTGGTATGACTCGCGGTCCGTATTCCAGTATTATAGTTCATATTAGTAGCTTTATAGTCAAGACTCATCCCTGATAGAATTCGATTCGTCATCTGTCCATACGGATGTCAGGTTCTCTCGGTGTTGTTCACTTTTATAGCGTATTGTTCTCCACACACAAGTTTGTGTGGTTTCATTACAATAACAAGCAACAGCACCCTCCCGTGGCCCGGCATACTAACTACATCGTTGGCATGCGTGCCTGCTGTTGCAGCAGAAACGCACCCTCTTTTTTTAACGGATTAGGTGTTGTCACGGGAAACGTCGTATAAACGGGCCCCCAGTTTGAGGTCATCGGGTTACAACTGTGTGAACCAGCAGAGCCGGTTTGTGCCAAGCAACGTGTGGATCCCCTAAAAATGGGAAACAAAGTTGAAGTTGGCCAGTAGGAGTGTGTGTATCTATATTTCTTCACCGTTTTGTTCCCTCAGCCCCAACAGAAACACTAACAGTACTGATAGGCTCAAACGTTCCCACTTGGTAAATATATTGGCAATCGTCCATTGATGATTGGAAAATGTTCACATATTGCATAACTTTAATATTTACTTAGAACATGACTCGGCTGCTACGACAGTAAAGGACTTACAGTGCACACTGCCTATTCTGGCATGATTAGTCCACACTGTACAGCTTACAGACCCCTGCCAAAGCGCAGTCATGTGACGGCTCCGTTTCTGCCCGCTATGCCGCGGTTTGAGCTCCTTGATGATCACATGATGATCCGGAGGTCAAGCACTCTTCACTCTTCACATGTGGAAAAGGAAGCCGTAACTAAATAATGATATAGTAAATCATGAAATAGTGATAACCTTTAAGACAGACGGAAAACAGTAACTACAGTAATATTGTTGTTCCACCATTTTTAGGATGTGAATTGTGGATAGTTTGGTATCATCTACATTTAACTGTGAGTGTGTGTGTCATTCAAAAAAAAGAAAAAAGAAAACCCAACATTTTCAAGATAGCTGATAGATCGCTGGTATATCAGCCAATCAGAGGCCGAGGAGGGTCGTGACGTAGCTGTAGTAAGATTGGTCCAGACATGTCCATGTCCACACACACGGTACACACTCAGTGTGGCACACATACTAATTCAGTTTTTTGATCACACACACTTTATTGTCTTATTGAAGATACTTTTATATGTGTCCTGTTGTAGGTGAAACTTGCGGGTGAAGGGGGAATAGAAGTGTATAGACATGTTACACACACACGCGCACACACACGCGCACTCACTCACTCACACACACACACACACACACACACTTGATTCAATGTCAATGACTAAATGCCTTTCTATGACCCCGACCTTGTATAACCCCCAGCTCTGTCTCTCTCTCACACACACACACACACACACACACACACACACACACACACACACACACACACACACACACACACACACACACACACACACACACACACACACACACACACACACACACACACACACACACACACACACACACACACACACACACACACACACACACACACAAACGCGCGCGCGCACACAAACAGAGCTGCGTTACTTTCGGTTTCCGTTACAGCCGCTGCGTGCAGCACCGAGCGGTGAAACGAAAGAGAGACAGAGAAGAAGGAAAAGAGCCACAAAGAGAAACATGACGGCGTCCTTTTTCTCACCTTGTAGGAGTCCGTCGCGAGCAGAAAATTAAAGTCGTGCGCTGCCATTGTTGTTGTTGTTGTTGATGGTGAATGAATGGACGTGAAAGGCCGCTTGGTCTCCGGCACACCCAGGAGCTCAGGCCGAGAAACGACAGTCACCGTCCCCTTGTCGAGCTGCAGCAGCCCGGGATCACAACAGTGAAGCAACTGCCCCGGCTCGAGGCATTTTGTAGGCTAGGGGGGTTGTTGTAAAGGGGCGGGCTTCAATACGCAATACATGGCCACGAGCACGTCCTGTCATCATAGACTTATAGCAATAGACTCATGAACATACAGCAGTAGAGTCATCGACTCGTACACGGAGCAGTACACTCAGAAATGTATGACAGTACACTCGTAGATTATACTAGGAGTAGATCCATACAGTTACTAGAAGTACAGACATTTGTCAGGAGACATATAGTAGAATATTAGTGTAGAGTACAAAAGATTAGTGAGGAAATCACTCTAATTTTAGCTATTTAAAACAGTACTGTGCCAGTTTTGCAAGCCAAAGTAATTGTAAACATTTTGTCAATCATTCTGTTCTTGATCATCTCAGATGTATTTTAACATGAAAAACAGTTATTGGATTTTTTCACAACATCTTCATGACATTACAGCTACAATATCTCAAATCTTTATGTGCTCATTCATTAACAACCAGACAAAGAGCTATGAGGATATTTGATTGATCCATCCAACCAACCAATCCCAATATTTTTTGTCTGAACCAAAGTGGAACCGAACGATGGACGGCAGAGCAAATAGATAGATAGCGTAATGAACAGGGTTGGGAAGGTTACTTGAAGACTGGAATCCGTTACAATTACAAGTTACCTGTCAAAACAAGGAATCAGTAACTTACTCCAAGTACTAAAATAAAAAAGTAACGTACCAGAGTACTTTGTTACTTTTGGATTACTTCACCAGCAAACATAAAAAATAAAGACAAGAAAGAATAGAATGTGCCATCTGCTCAGTGTATTGACACATCTTATACACAGCATACACAAATTGCACTTAACACAAGTTTTGAACATTAACACTCAGTAACACATCATGTGTCTAACCAATTTTTTTTTAAAGAATCAAAACCACAACACAAATAAAGTTTTCAATTATTCAAGTGTTAGTCCTCAAAACAATTTCTATTCAAGAAAATGTGCTCATCTTTTTTCAAAACAAACAGAAGATATGTAAAGGTAAATAGAAAACGCCCTGTAAGTACAAGCAGGTGGTCACACATGATCTGCCCCTCCAAAGCGGCAGGCTGTCACACCAGAACACATTAACAGATATCAGATATCAAATCTCTCTCTCTCTCTCTCTCTCTCTCTCTCTCTCTCTCTCTCTCTCCTCTATCTCTCGTCTCTCTCTCTCTCTCTCTCTCTCTCTCTCCTCGTCTCTCTCTCTCTCTCTCTCTCCTCTCTCTCTCCTCTCTCTCTTCTCCTCGTCTCTCTCTCTCTCTCTCTCTCTCTCTCTACTCGTCTCTCCTCTCTCCTCTCTTCTCTTCTCTCTCTCTCTCTCTCTCTCTCTCTCCTCTCTCTCTCTCTCTCTCTCTCTCTCTCTCTCGCTCTCTCTCTCTCTCTCTCTCCCCGCTACTGAGTCAATGAGCAGACTTAAAAAAAGTTATGGCGCGTTTAGCCCCAATACCTAAAACATGAGATCCTCTAAACTTATTGAGAATGGGCTTACTACCATCCCCACAAGTAATGGTATTGGCAGGTTAGCGAGACTAACAAAACTAGTTGACAGAGTCCAGGTGTGTGTCAGTAAAAGTGAGCGGGTTGTTCCCCTCCTGTGTAGAGGTTTCGTCAGGTTAGACGTTGACAGCACTTTCACAGCTGAGAGGCATAATTTGGCATTGTACAGAGAGGGTTAAGAGCCTTCTCCGACTTCAAAACAAAATGATGTTGGAGTTTCCAGCCAGAAAATGTGTTTCTTTCCCCGGGAGCAGCCCTTGACCAGAGCAGCTGCCAGCAGTATCCAATGGCAATGCAGCGTCGTTTCAGCATGGGTTTGTTGTTGCAGTCTATCTTAGAGGGATTACAATAGAAAAATCAGACCAACGCTTTAAGTAATCCAAAGCTTTTTTATCTAATATATCAGACTGTATGTAACAAGATTACACATTTTTTTATATGCCATAACGGATTCCAGTTAGTTTTTTTGTATCCTAATTACGTAACGCCCAACCTTGGTTATGAAATATAACGTTATGACAATTTCAACACAATGATCAATGTTGCTGATCACTGAAAACACGTAACGACATTAATCACAATCATTGCGCAGCAGCCTTTTACTTAAGTTTCATTAAACTCTCCCATAATCAAAATGGTCCGTCAGAATAAATTGTCCCCAGGACATTTCCGATGTGGATTTTGCTGTTGTGGCCTTTGAACATATATATATATATGTTACGACCCGGCTCTGCTAAGAGGAGGATGTAGGTGTAGGAAGTAACATTGAGCAGGTGAGTTTGGGTGAAGTGAGGGTTTTATTGGTTGCTCTCAGGTTTACAATGATCAAACAGAACCCCAAAGACAATAATAACAAAAGAGGGCCAAACAGGTTATGCCCAATATCTATACAAAGGTTGATTTACGATAACAAAAAGGCAGCTTTTCACTAGAAGGCCATAAAACAAAACAAACTGGCAGCTTCTTAGTTAGAAGGCCATGAATTAAGGTTTCAACCAACACAAATTCAATAAACAAGAAAGCAGCAAAAAGGGAAATAACAAAACACCTAATTAACACAGAAACAAAACAGTTGGTGCCGTCAACAAGCTGTTGTTCTAAGGTTACCATTTGAACAAAGGTTATCAAAATTCACACTGTCAAAGATCATCACCAAGGCTCTCCGGGCAGACTGAGCAGACACCTCCTGCACCAGCCGCCATGAGAAGTCTGCTGGAGCTAGTTAAATAGCCTCAGCTGGTGGGCGGTGCTGAGCCAATCAGCAGTTGTCCTCCAATCAGGGTGCACCACATCAGGACAGGAGGAGAAGGAAGCTGGTGAGGATACCTCCTGTCAATCAAAACACAAACAAAAAAGCAGAGGCGAGGCAACAATACATATCTTGTATATCTTGTTCCTATATATAGGAACTTAAAAAAAATAAAAAATTAATTATATATATATATATTTTAAGTTCCTTTGATTCAGTCATATCAAGTGAAAACACAAACATGTTGTGGCCTTTGTGGTTGTGTTGTTTACCGAATAAACCGTGTCCCCACTGCAATGTTCAAACACAAGAATATGACACGAGTGATTTACATGCTGCAGTTGTTCAATCTTTAGCCAAAATTACCCAAACCCACTACAACACGTTTGTCAATGGATTAAACACATGTTGACCCTCATATCAGATTTTTGCTTCATTTAATATTTTTCTTGCATCAACATTATTTTATGTTGATGATAACAATGTCTAAATATTAGTCAAATAGTATTAACTGCAGTTTCAGATGTCCTAAAAGTGAATTGTGACTGAATGCTGTCAAATCTGTAAATGTTTTAGTTGTTAAAATAATCAGCTCAGTGGCATGACTCCCAGTACGTATTGTAGTTTTATCATCCACATGAGTGTTTTTATAGAGATTCACTTCTAACACCATCCAATTCAACATCTGTTCATGCGAATGTTCGGTACTCTCCATCGTGGTAATTGTTCTCAAGAAACAGTGCCATGACATACTGACGTCATCATTTTCAGTCTGCTTTTGCCATGTAAACGCAAAACTTTTCTGAAAACTAATGAGGCGCTGTCACTTGGTTAATTCCCTAATAGTTCATTTGAATACAAATTATTTTCCTCACAGCAGATGTGACTTGCTTGTTCATACACCGATACACAAAGAGTAGCGGTTAGATGATTAGGTTGGAAAATAGACAAATTTACAATAGTGAGAATAATAAACAGAAAATCTAACCAAGAAATTAGGCAACATATGATGACCTCTCCTGTGCCTTCAACATGCTGATATGAAACAGAGGAGAAGCAAACTTATTGCAGAGAACATGTAACAGCATATGCAAACACATAAAATTAGCTGTGGCATAGGCAATATAAATACATTCTATACATTTAACTATTTAATTAATTAGAGCAGGAGAGTGACAGAGATACAGAGAGTGACAGAGACATACAGATGAGAGACAGACTAAGTGAGAGATGTGCTAATAGCTGGATTTTCTTTTGAAATAAATGTCCTATAAGCGGAGCTCACCATCACATCAGAAAACCCCGCACATTTACTATAATTTTCAAATCACATATTTTTGTGCTACAAGTCTGACGAATTCTCACAATAGGACATGGGCAAATAGTAGAAAACCTGGCGTTTGTTCACATAGTGTCCTCATTTGTCTCTCGGTGTGTATGAGCCCAACAAAAGATGACACAAATTACATTGGTGTCCCTGCAACTTTACCTGGCGAGGTGAATCCAGCATGGGTCTGATGTTCGTGGTACAAACCTGTCCTTTGTCCCAAATATCTCCAGAAGTTTGGGAGTGTACATGTCCAGTTTTGAGAAAAGGGTTCGTTCCAGATGAACAGTCATTATCTTTCTGAGCTCCTCTTTAATCTGAAACACAAGATGACAAAAACAGAACTTGATCAAGACACCCATCTTGCTAGACCAAATAATACCGTATTTCCCCCAGTATAGCATAATATTATTGAGCAATAGCTGCATTATTAAGTCCACCAAAATGAAATACATTTAGTGACACAACCAGCATCACAATGTATATTGAATTTGGCAAAGTGGGAGAAAATGATTTATCTGCACCCCACCTCCAGCTCCCCCCCATGTAAAAGATTGAAACCAATATTAATACTTTCCTAATTCAAAACAGCTCATCAATAAATGTTTCTGGGCAATTATAGCAGACATTTGGTACAAATCATTTTATAAACATGAGTCCATAGCATGAAACAGGTCAAATAATATCCTATTAAATCCTTACAGTGCTCGTTGTATTAGCTGCTAAAAAAGCAGGGCATTTTCGCAAGCAGAACAAGTATATATCATTAATGATGCCTGACATCTTTAGTAAAACATTAAAATCTCCTTGACTAAAATCAGACACTTGTTCACAGAAAGTAGCAGCAGACACGAGGACAAGTTTGTTATTGATAGCGAGCTACACGGGTCAGCTAATGCTAAGGTTAGCCGTTTTTCATATTCGACCACTGAAGTGAATAGATGCGCAAAGGTGACATACAAAGTTAATTAAACATATATAACCTACCCATGTGGCTCCATATCTATGAATTTTCTTGCTAAATTGCTGTCCTCATGTCCTCCGGTGAAAACCAGCAGATTCCCCACAAGGTTCACTGCTATTACACAAATATATTTCACTTTCTGGTATCAGATAGTGAAATGAATGCTTTAGTTAGGTAAATATTACTTGGTGTGAATGATCACATTTACATATAAAAGTGAAGATACAGATTTAAACACATTCACCAAGTAATAAAAGGTGACATTTTATTTAAATTTTTAAAGTAAAAGAAGTGAAACAATAAATCCTTTCCAATCCTTCCACGGTATATCCCAAAATTTACAGATTTATCTGAGGTAATAAACACAAGGTCAAAAAAGAATTAGTTTCAGTATACTATCAGTGAGAGACCATGCCTGTCCTCTATTCAGATGTGAAAACATCTTTTTTCTATCTTCTACCAATTTTTACCGTGCTGTGCTATTGTTCTCGAAATCTTTATCCGATTTGAACCATTCAAATATCAAAACGTGTGCCTTTTTCATGAGATGACTGCTTTGGTGTGTGTTTTTCATATATTTAACCATTTCTGAACAAATCACAAAAAACTCAGGCACCTCATGCAGATCAATGCAGCACAAAGGAGGTCCTTGATCACTGTCTTCAGCGTTGTCATCAGCATTACAGTCCAGCTTCATTCAGCTTCAGCATTCAGACAGACAATCTTCTGGTTGAGGTTGATGTCAACATAAAGCTGTGTTTGGGACCATTTCATACACGCTGAGGCTTCAGTATCTCCACAGCCTTCGGAGTGTGAGCACCTTCCCATTGGCAGAGCCAGTCCTCGAGAGTTGAACGTGAATACAAGGAGTGGAAAGTGAAAACAGAGAGCAGAGTAGATCACAGTAAGTGTTTACACAGGGAGTTTTCAGGTCTTCCAGAAAATACTGAAGAACTCAAAATACAATCAAGTTTTAATTATGAGTGGGGAAAGTAACATTTCACACCGTGAAACATTCACAGTAATTCCATAAAGTTCCTCTGATGCAGTAAGTTCAAACATTTTTCAAATCGGTCCCTCAGTTCTCAAATAACCATCATTTGTTCGAGGCCTATATTCTATTGGAGGCCCAATTTCTAAGTGCCAAAGTTGACCTATGATACTTAGAAGGTCATGACAACACACTAAAACACTCACTCTTTCTCTCTCTCTCAGCGAGCGGCAGGGTGATCAGAGCTGTTGACAGTATTTTGGGCCTGTGAGCAAGTTGGACAATTATAAAGTGTTTGAGGTTTTAGCCTAAAAACACAGAAGTGAAAACAGACAGCAGTCACTAAAAAGAGTAAGTTTGAGTTTAAGTTTTTTTTTTTTTACTTATCAGATCAAATCTTGTCGCGTTATCTTTATTTTGCTCCATATTTTCAGGAGACTCAATTCAATTCAATTCATTTCAGTTCAATTCTATTCTATTCTGCGAGAAAGCAGACTCCTCCCTATCTTATGATTTATCTCAATAACAGGGTAATCAACTATGTGCATTTCATGAAGCATCATTTCAACTGTGAAAAGTTATATAGTTACAAATGTTATAAAACCATTAAACTTTTATGTTTTGTTCTTTTAGGTCATGGAAATAAAAATCAAAGTATCTGAAAATATGAAAATATTCCAAAAGATGTTTTTCTTATATAAAGTGGAGGTCATTATTATCACAAAGAAAGATTGAGGTAACAGTTGAACAGTTTAAGTTTTGATATGTTACGACAGTAGAAATAACAAATCAAAATCTACAGTTTTCTCTGTAACGTCCTCTTAAAGAGTAATAACTAATAAAATAAGTTGCATATGACTAACTAATGACTTGAAGTCAGTGGTGCTGGTATATCCTCAGCTTTGAGCCCCCAGCAGTTTGATGTCTGTCATCATGGCTGAAAAGCCATTGTTTTTTGTACCGCGGTGAATTCCTCTACCCTGGAAGGAGTCCATATGAAATGGTAATTAGGACAAAAATCTCTACTCGGACCATGTTTTCTTGACACGTCTCTTGCTCACTGTAATATCAGCCAAGTTAATCATAGTTAAATGAATAGCAATAGGAAGAAATTACATGATCACTTTATTTTATCACTGGGTTTCCACAATAAACACTGGAGTCATATTGCAGTATTTCCACAAGTGATTAGATGTGATATTTGCTGTATTTCCAGCTGAGGTTCGTGGTGCAGATGCTCAACCAGGGACTCATGACATACCAACATTTCCTCAAAGATGCTTCCAGCGGCTCGTGGAGGCTCAAGGCGAAGTTCATTCAAAGTCTCGCTCATGTTTTCACCACATACATCGGACACAGTGTGAAACTCTTCTGTTCTGCCTGCTGTCTGATCAGAGCCACGAGGAGTACTTTTCAGTGTCCACCCAGGGACAACAGTACCAAAGTCTTGCCCTCCGTCCATGGCATTCTGACTCTAAGTGTTCTTTGGCATTGTGAAGCCACCTGTGAATCCCGCACAACGAAGACACGACCTGACCACTGCTGTTGTTTCTGCTTCCAGCTCAGCTCGCCGGGCTCACACAGCTCCGCAGAGGAATATATGTTTATCGACCTGGTGAAAGGTAAGCTCAAGCTGCACGCTGCACGCTGCAGAGCGGCTGACTCCCCGTCAGGTGCTGCAGCATCCTTTCATCCGAATGCAGCGCCCCGTTTCTGTGGATCCGCCCTTTGCAGGTCTTAATGAGACTCTCTCTCCATGATTTAAGATCAACACACAGACACCTGCACTGGCAGAAAAATAATGATACCGTCACACAAAATATTAAATAGGCTGTAAAATCTGATACGTTTCCAATATTTATCTATTTATTTTTCTATGCTGTGAATGGGGTCTGCACGGAGGTGTAGTGGTTAAGACTCTGCTCTCACAGTTAGAGCGTAATGTGTTCGAGTCTGTTTGTTCTTTGCATGTTCTCCCTGCATTTGTGGGTTTTCACCAAGTACTCTGGTTTCCTATCAGAGTCAAAAAAAAAGATAAATAAGAGTCTAAAATGTTCCCCCCCCCAAAAAAGGTAATGACTGTGGTATTTCTAAACCCTTGTTAATAATATCAGTCTTGTTCAACATTGCCTGTCGCGTTGCATTTAGAGGCACATATACAGCACTGTCTTTTTAAATCTGTCAATAATGAACTCCACTGGCTGGGCAACAGGGAAAGTTCTATTTTGATATGTTTCTCTCCTTTTATTTGTTGATAGAGAACCGCCTTGCCCACAAAATTTGTCTATGGCATTAGTGTTTGTGATGGCAGTCATCAACCGTCCTACCATGTCATTGTTGTCTACCATGTGTCGTTGTAAAATGTCTTTTAACAACTTGTGCAATAGTGGTTCTGACAATGCATTTATCTGTACAAGATTGATCGCTGGGGGATATGTAGGATTGTTTCCATTTAAAAAAAAAAAAAAGCAGAGCAAAATGAAATCCTCCAGTTATGATCTTTGTGTTCTCTGCTCTTGTGGGCATGAAATGTGTAATACACATTGCTTTCAAAATCACATCCTTTAAATGGACAACTAACTTTGAGATGAACTTTTAGATGTGTACTTCAAAGGTGTTTAAAAATCTGGGCAGCGTGCCACAAAATCACACTGCTGACATGAACATTGTACACACTCTTGAGGTTGGGCTGCACAATCCTTATGGATTCTCGACAAGTGAGTATTTAGTGAAGTGACTGAATTAAATGTACCGACACAATCTTTGTACAACAATGGAAAGGGAACTGTTCTGGTATAGCCCCCATGTTTAAGTCTGTAGTGTCTGAGCAAGTAACCCCTCTTTTCACAATTGAACTCACAATATTTACAGCTCCACAGCATGTTGGGCAGCCACCTGTAAAACAGAAAATATCTTTTAGTGTTTAATTTAAGTAAAACAAAACAAAAAGCATTGTCAGTGTATAAGGCAAATCTTGATGACTGAGAAAAATGTCACCTGTGCAGGTTTAAACTATTTCGGCATCAGAGACTCATTTACTGAGTTACGTGTACTTGAGTGACCACTTGAAGTACTTCTTAGAGTAGTTTAATCACAGTACTTTTATCTTCTACTTAAATGAAGTATCTGTACTCTTCCTTGACTAAAAAAAAAATGTTCCTTGTTCCACTGTGAGTAAAGTGCCAAAACATTTTGATTTAGAAAATAAATGTACTTTGTGCTTTGTGTACCTTATTCTTAAGGAAATTACATCGTTTTTTATATACATTTAGGGGCTTTTCTTTGGAAATATTATGAATGTTGCAGTTTGTAATGTTGTGTCTATGTCACGGGTGTAAAAGCACTCGTTTACGGTCAAACAGTTACCAATTACAATACTCAAGTAACAAGTCTTCCAAGTATTTTTATTCCCTTCTTACTTGAGTAATAATTTGTAGGAGAAAAAAATACACATCGTCCAAAATAGGTATAGGCTTATAGGGGAAAGAAACAGAATCAGCAAGAACTAACACAGCAAAACTACCACGCAAGCTCCAAAACACTGTACGAATAATGTGGTCATCCTCCAACCTTTTATGTTGAAAAAAAAGTCGTAGAATTAAGAGCCAAAAGTGTGTGCATTGACAAACATGTAAGCAAAACACAGCAACAGCGCCAGGAATCATTGTAATGCTAAAGAACCAACAGCCCTTGATTTACCTACTCATTGTCGAAGTTGAGAAAAAATAAATTATGTATGCAACAGAAAGCTAACCCTACCACTTAGCATTAGCTGCTGTCTAATAGTGGGGCTAGCGTGGGGCGAAAATGTTATTTTACACAGAGAGTATATGTATTATGCTATGGAAGAGTATTAGCGCCACTGAAGAAAAACAAAAATCCAGAGGGTAAAAAAAACAAAAAACCTTCATGCACTTCAGAAAAAGTCAAAAATCAAAGTCGAGATTTTTTCTTTTCACGGAGAGATGTCTATCCATCTCTAATTATTTGCTCTTAGATGTAAAATCACATTAAATCACGTAATTCTGACTATATGGGTTGCTTACTGCTTATGGACATGTGATTTTACACAGGATATCCTTGATTAATAAGAACACATTTAAATAAGCGCCCCGGGATCCATGCCTTTGTCCTTCGTATTCGATGAACTGCTGCGACAGAACAACGCTGCAGGCTACACCATAGACATAAACACCAGACGCCGCACAGCCTGTGTCCGCCCACCGCTTCCATACGTCAGAGCGGCCGCCATATTGTGAGTGACAAGTCTGACCTGTCAGCCTAAACAAGTCTATGTGACAGCGATTCGTTTTCTGAAGAAAACCACGCAAACATACATTTACATAACTGTGAAGAATCATTGCTTTCATTTTTAATTTATTAAATTAAAAATTATTTCATTTATTTATTTAATGTAGCATACCCTTTGAGAGGAAATGGAAGAAGTTTGCAAATTGAACATTGGGACCGCTGTACTCTCCTTTTAGAGCAGCAACATGATGTGGCCCATGACAAAAATATGCAAAAGAGTTTATTTACACACAATGTGACATTTATGTACAATGAACATGTACATTAGTGCACAAGTTATAAAAAAATTTGTGGAACAAATGTAGATTTTTTTTAAACATATTTACACACAATAACATATTTACCTATTATACTTTCATTTATTTTGATATATTTACTATTTAATATCACATAAATATTTACCTATTACATATTTATTTATTGTTTCACATTTATTTATTATTACATATTATATGACATACTCTCTTTCAGCTCTTCATTTATTATTATTTTATTATAGATTTTTCACTCTCAGTTCCTCCAGAAGACCACACACTGTGCTCTTTGCCCTCCGTTCTCCATCTTTGGCATTCCTCTTCTCTCTTCTCAGACTCTCCACCTAGGCCATGGCTTCAATGAGTCTGGCTGTCAAAGCATCAGGACATGTGGGCAGTGCATAGGAGTTCTTAAAAAAAAAGGATTTACATGTTCAGAGTCCTGTGTTATCACATTAATTCTTTGCTTGTGCAACGTGCAATCAATTGACCTGCTATCCTAATCAATATACGTATATAATATATACAATAATAATGTTTGTGTACATGTCAGTATGTCTAAAAGGAGTGACGTGTGACACGTTGCTCACAGCTGTTTGAGCACAGCCAGACAGTACTTCCTACTGGGATCAGGCTGGGGGGGGGGGGGGGGGGGGGGGGGGGGGGGGAGGGGGGGGGGCAAGGGGGATAGACAGCATATATAAGGCCCATATTAACATATTAACTGTGTTCAGCAGTTGTCGGAGCAATCCGCGGCTCAGAGTGTTTGTTCTGGAGAATAAAGACTCTTTTGCATCCAAGTCCAACTTCTCATCTGCTTTTTGCTTCAAGACTCAAGTTTTTTACCATTAGAGTTGAAGAATTAGAGAAAATGCTTGTGGGATCTGACG
The DNA here is from genome assembly GCF_963383615.2 of Lipophrys pholis. Lineage (NCBI taxonomy): Eukaryota > Metazoa > Chordata > Actinopteri > Blenniiformes > Blenniidae > Lipophrys > Lipophrys pholis. The sequence continues at coordinate 4,657,207 of NC_137637.1, forward strand.
GTTCGACATCTGGCCCTGAACGACACCCAAGATTAATCCACGACAAAGGCTATATCTAGTTACCACACAATGTAGTAGAAATACTTCTTTGAGTCAAACATGTAGCTAAATAAAATAATTCTCTAAACTGTGTGGTATTGTCAAGCATATTTTTCCTTCAATGCTTGCCCAGCTTGAAAGGACATGGATGGAGCACAGATACGACAACGTGAGGCCAACTCAGTTTCAAAAAGTTTAATTGGTTTTCCAGCTTTTTATAAACAGGTTGAAAACCTTAAAGAAAAGGGTGAAAAGGACAGTAAGGAAGATATGAGTTCTATTCCAATGTTTTAAATGAAAGAACAACCTGAGCTTTTTACTATCTTACATCATGTATTTATTAAATAAATGAATTTCCTTCCGATTAATAGTTAACGGTTTCAACCCAAAATGTTTAACTTATTCTACTTGTAAAATCAAATCATGCACTTTGATGTACATATCTTAACTGTTTTAATCAAAGTCTAACTTTTCAACAATGTTTTTTACCCATAGACTTATTTATTCATTTTAATCTTTATGTAAACTTATTTATCCAAACTCTTAACCAAATTTTATTACTCTTACCATTTAGTAATTTTATTCTTCATTGTTTACCATAAATTGCATGATGAAATCACAATATGTATCAATTGGATCAAACAGTAACTTAATATATTTTGACTAAGACATTTCTAGACAAACAAATTGGTCAGGCCAAACACTGGCTGTAGAGTTTACTCTTAAATTCGGGTCAAATGACATATAAACATGGAATCAACCTGAGTACTTTGAGATTACATATATTTCAACTTAAATACTTGCTTTTCAGAGCTTTAACTTTAAACCAAAGCATAATAATTCAATAAATCTGAAGCCACTCACCAACAACGTTCCTGAGCTCCTCCACTGCATTTTCTGAGTGTCTAATCACACAGGTGCACCTGATTTTAAGGGCAGGAGGCACATAGGAGGAGCTTGGAGCTTAAACCCAACACTTGTGTTGGGGCTCCATGTTGGGGCTTCATCTAGTGTTTGAATGTGGAACCTTACACCTGACTCAAGGTGGAGTGGAAAGAACAGATGGGAGAGGTCTTCTTCTTCTCTTCATTTTTGGCAAACCACCTCCCACTTGAGCTCCTTATGGAAACCAAGGAGGTCACACCGTCTGTGGGGTCTGAGCCGTTTGTTCTTCGATTGGCAGCAGAACAATGAGGCGTCTCACATCTCTTTGAAGGATGGTCGTTGGAATTTTTGTCATTGTTCGATGTTTTGCAGAGATTATTGGGACAGGATAGCTCGGAAAACACTCTTATGTTGGCATCTCTGACATTTCTTCTTCCATCTTGGTTGACTTCGACCACTCTTCCACGCTTGTACTGGTTTCTTAGTGCATTTTGGTCAGCCACCCAAACTATGTCACCGACAGCAACATTGCGCTCTTTTGTGTGCCACTTATTTCTTACGAATAAATTCGGCCCTGCTAGCTGGCACCATTTCTCCCAGAACTTATTGACTTCTGCTTGCATGCCTTGTAGCCTTTTGTGAGGGTAGCCTTTGAAGTCAAAGTTTGCAAAGTCACCTTTGGGGTTGGCTCGTCCAAGCAGGAGACTGTTGGGGCTGACGTAGCTAATGCAATCTTCTCTGGTTTGCACTTTAGCATCTATTGGTCTTTCATTCACGAGGTTGGACACTGTGAATAGAATAGTCTGGAATTCACTCCAGGTATAAACTCCATCACCTATCAGGTTGTTAAGGGCCCTCTTCACCAGACGGACTGCTGCTTCAGCTGCACCATTTCGGTGGGGCGAGTCTGCTGGGTGGATCTTCCATGACCATTCAGTTCCATGTTTTGCTGCATTGTTTCTCAGTTGGGTCATGTCCAAACTGTCGAGGTACTTGTACAGCTCTGCTAGCACTGGTTTGGCTCCCACGAAGTTTGAACCTGGGTCAGACCATACCTTCTTAGGATAACCTCTCAGTGCCGTGAATCGCTGGTAGGCGAGAAGGAATCCTTCAGACGATTGATCACTGACAATGTCTGTGTGTATGGCTCTTGAAGCCATGCAGCAGAATACAGTGCCCCACACTTTGAGTTTGACCCTCTTCTTTACTTCGTCCTTTACCATGTATGGCCCAAACAGGTCGACAGTAGTGTATTCAAAGGGGTTGGCAGGGTTCACTCTTTCGGAAGGAAGGTCACTCATCACCTGTCGACATGTCTTTGCTTTAGTCTTCCTGCAGGCCACACAGCTGTCCACAACTCGCTTAGCATGTCTCCGCCCTTTGATTACCCATGCTTTGCTCCTCATTCTTAGAAGAGTTCCAGCAATCCCTTCATGGTTCGCTTTGTGGGCTTCTCTGGCAAGTAAAGTGGAGATCCAATGCTTGAACGGGAGGATTGGAACTGTAGCTTTCTCTCCGGCAAAGTACTGGAAACGTCCCCCACACATCAGGAGTCCATCACTGTCTCGGTACACAACCAACCTCTTGAGTGCTGTGTCAGGAAAGGTTTGGCCTTCTTGGGCTGCTAGCAGAAGATCTTTGAAGGCATCTTGACATTCAGCAGCTGTTAAAGCAGGAAAGTTATCTTCAGCTCTCTCTTGCCTTCCCTTTTTCAACCATGCTTGAGCAGCCCGTCTGGTCCAAGCAACAACATTAACAAGCTTTTGTAAGCTGCTGAACCTTTCCATCTCAATGAGTCGTCCAACCCAGCCACCTGGAGCGGTCCAAGCAGGTTTGACCTCTGGCTTTACATCATCTTGCCAAGGTGCCTGCTGTGCATCCTTCTTGGTCTGCCTTCTGGTAACAACAGCTGTAAAGGACTTTCGTTGGAGTTTGTCAACATTTCCACAAGCGTGAGCAGCAACTTCCCTTGGTGATTTTATGGGCCACTCATTCACCGGCCATTTTAGGAAATCTGGACCTCTTTGCCAAGTGGACTCCTCCCTCAGTTCCTCAGTTGAGCTTCCCCTCGTTATGATGTCAGCAATGTTCAGACTACCAGGTATCCACCACCAATCTGTTGCAGGAGTAAACCTTTGGATCTCACCAACACGGTTCGCAAAAAAAGTTTGATAGCCGTAGCTGTCTTTTTGGATAGCGCCTAGTACCGTCTGGCTGTCCACTAGATGAAATCACTGCTCCACTTGCATCCTCACATGCTTCTCAAAATACTTGCGAAGTCGAGCTGCGAAAACAGCGCCACACATTTCGGCTTTTACAGCTTCGCCCTTCTGGTCCAGAGGTGTTAGCTTGGCCTTTGCTTCCACAAAGCGGACTTCAACTCCAGCTGCTGTGTGCCACCTGAGGTACAGTACAGCACCATAGCTCTTATCACTCCCATCAGAGAAGGTGATTGCCATAGGATTGCCTTCCCAGTCTGTTGGTGTGAGACTTCTCGGGAACTTGATTAGGCTTAGCATTGCATACTCGAGGAATAGCTTTATAGCCTCCTCTCTGAGGCCTTCTGAGAGTGGTTTGTCCCAGGTTTCTTGAGTCATCCTTCCGCCACCAGCTTCTTGGAAGGCCTGTCGTACAAGAATAGCACCTTTCTGTTTCAGAGGCGCGACCAAACCGATTGGATCATAGAGACCTGCTACTTGGCTCAACAACTGTCTCCTGCTTAATGGATTTGGTGTCCCCAGCCTTACCTCTTCTTTCGTTAGATTCTTGCCGAGCTTCATTTTCTTTTTCTTCTTGGAGAAATTGATTGAGGTAAGCATGTACAGTTTGTCTTCTTCTGTTTCATAGCCAACTCCAAGTGCTTTGTTATCCTCATCCCGCATCTGATTTGGAAGGATGATAGTTTTACTCTGAGTTTTCACCTGGAGATCTTTATCCTCTTGCTGGACTTGTCCCGCTTCCATTTGCCTCCCACTTTGGCCAGACCATACCCAGGGTTTGAGAACGAAACCACCAGCCTTTAGGATCTCCTCCACTCCTTGAGTGATCTTGACAAGAGCTTCCAGACTGTTGTGGGAAGTCAGTATGTCGTCGACATAACTGTCTTCATCAAGGACTCTTCGCTCCTCCACCAGGTGACTAAAAGCTGGTAGCTTGGCTGTTTCTCTCATTGCCAGCTGTGCGATGCACCCTGCTGGTCTGTCGCCAATATTTACTCTGGTTATGGCATACTCCTCAATGTCATCAGCAGGATTGTCTCTCCAGAGAAATCGGTGCAGGTGCATCTCAGGTTCCTCCAACCATACTGAGTTGTACATCTTTTTGATGTCTCCTAAGGCAGCATGCACGCCCTGCCTGAATCGCAGCAGAACAGCTCTGATAGGATTGAGCACATCTGGTCCTTTTATCAGTATGTCATTCATGCTTAGCTCTTTGAACAACATTGGCGCTGTTCGAGCTACTTTCCTAAGAGCAGAAAAGCAGCTGGAGAAGGAGCCAGAGTGGAAAGCAGCATATTCTGCTAAATAAAATAATTCTCCAAACTGTGTGGTATTGTTTAAACTTTATCACCATATCACTGAGCGATGCACCTGGCTTAAGATGAGCTGGGAAGTTGAAGACAGATGGCACTACTCCATCCCTGATCCCGGACAGTCTGCCCCATCCTGTCGAAGTCCACCTGCCTGAAGTGCTCACTGCAGAGCTTCGAGTGCACAGTGGCAATAGACCTTAATCACACTTCCGCATTTTAAACCGGATGTGGAGCTCATTTACTTCCGGTGGCTATCGCTTTAGCGTTGGACAGTGACGATAATGGCTCAGTCTCGACGCGGTTGTTTTTGTTGTGTTCCTAGTTGCTCTTGTGGCGCAAGGAAACAACCATACCTCTCTTACCACGCTTTTCCCACGGAGGCAGTGGATCCAAGCCATTAGAAGGGATGAGGGTCCGAAATTCTGCATAAAGACAGGGAGCACATTTGTATGCAGCTGGCACTTCAACCAGGATTTTGTCGGCGGATCCACTGTCAGTCGCCTTAAAAGTGGAGCTGTTCCATCTCTCTTTCCATGGAATGACTTTATTGGACCACTGAGGAGGGAGCCTGCCTTGGGGAGGGCTCAGAAACGGCAGCTTGTGGTCTCACAGCAAGCTAGCCAGGCGGAAGCTGCTACTGCAGACCACCATTATGTGGCTCATCCACCCACAGGTAAATATCTCAGGTTGTAAATTGTATAAATTTGTCATATAAGATCAAATATAACTACAATTGCAGGACGTGTTGCAGCACCAGTGTATAGTGCTATACCATCTAGTGGAGAGATCAACTCAATGACGGCTACATACATACTTGCACCTCGACTCACACAATGTATTGATCCACAAGGAAATAATGTCACAGGAGCTCAATAATTAAAACAATCGTGCTAACCAGTGAAAATGAAAATCAACAAGAATCTTTTAATTTAACTGTACTTTTGAAAAATAAAGTAATGAAAATACTAGTTAAAAATGAATACTAATACATGGCCGTTTATATCATTGTCTGTGTGCGTTAATAATTTTATAGTTGGACCTTATTTATATACTAATGTATTTTATTGTATGATATAATAAAAAATTTTGGTTTCACAGGTTCACTTGATGATGCTCTTGAATATATGAAGGAGTTGGAAGCCAGGCTGGACAAAGTGGATTTGTCTCCCACGCTTTTTAGTCGGTACTGTGTTTCTGATGGAGCAGATCCAGTTCTACACCAAATTCCCATCAGAGTGTGTTCCGGATCTTCTGGGAGTCCATTGCACCATCTGCATCCCGCCTCATATACTGGACCAGAGCACAGAAAATTGGAGATGAGGCATTTGCTGAACCCAGACCTGCCCGCAGAATGCCTCTGATTGATGAGTTTTTAATGTACTCGTTCAGGGCAGCTGTGGGCATGAAGGAGCAGCTTATTGCTGACATGTTTCAAGTAAGCGTTGCTACTGTCAGCCGAGTGACCATCACCTGGGCCAACTACCTTTTTATAGTCTTCTCATCAATCAACATGTGGATCAGTCGTGAGAAGGTAAAAGCCAGTATGCATGAGAGATTCCAGAAGTTCTCTCCAAACGTACGCGTCATCTTGGACTGCACAGAAGTTGCTCTGAAGGCTGCATCATCCCTGACATTGCAGTCTGAAATGTTCTCCGCCTACAAGAACCGCACAACGCTGAAAGGGCTGATCAGAGTTGCTCCTTGTGGGTTGGTGACATTTATTTCATCTGATGAAGTCATGGCTCATTCAAGACCTCCTTGATGCAGCTGGAGCCAAACTCACCATTCCACCTTTTCGTCACTCTGGTCAGTTCAGCAAGAAAGAGACCGAGGAGACCCAATCCATTGCTCGTCTGCGGATCATTGTGGAGCGAGCAATTGCCAGAGTCAAGTGCTACCACATCTGGGACTCTCCTGTGCCTCTCATAGGAACTGTCAATCAGCTCTGGCACAACTGTTGTGTTTGGGCAAATTATCATGGCCCATTTTGTTTGGAAGACTAAATTAATCATTATGTAAATAGTTCTAGTGTTATTAGTTATCCAAGTGTTTTAAGAGTTGTTATTCTTTTAAATGTATTCTTAAATTAAAACACACTTGAGCAAAATACTGTACTGTTTTTTTTAATCATTTAATTTGTGGATTGATTGAGTTGAATTGCAAGGAAACAAGTTAAATTTACAAGTTCTAGTAAAAACATTTTTAAAACCAGTTACAAAACAGCAATTGAAAGAAAATCAAATTTTTCCAAAATCAAGCAGGTTCATTTTAATAAAATCAGCACTATTTACATTATTTACACTATTTACAGTGATTCACAGAACTTGAGATTTAATGTTCAAAACACAAAGGGGTCATTTAGACATTTTGTTATGATCATTACTGCATTGAAAGAAAAACATTGATGAAGGTGTTGAAGTAAAACATGTCCCCTTTTGATTTCATCTGGTCAATGAACGATTCATCACGCCACACTCGCTCTACAGTTATGGTTGTGAGTGTGTCAGTGACAAAGTCGCACCATTCCAATCCAGTGATTGCCAGCTGACCCTGTACCTTCCAGTAGTAAGCGTGTGAATGCCTCAGACATGCGTGGCCATCCTGAACCTCGAGGTAAGCAACTTGGGACACATCATTTTTGGTGCTGCTTTTTACCTCAACCAGTCCAAATGGGGGTGATTCTGAGGGGTCATATACCCTGCCATCAGGACTTTCCCCAAGATATGATGTCTCTGGGCGAATGATGAATCCCACTGGAAGGACGTTGACCCTCATCAGCTCAGCATAGTTTGCCAGCACCTCCGACTTCATCTGCAGGCTGCAAAACTTCATGGCAGCAGTTTGTTTGGTGGAGCCCCTGATCATCCGAGCTGCCAGTGCTGTGGCAGCAGACTCCTCTCTGCACTTCCTCTACAAGCATCACGGAAATGGCTAGCAGTAAACCTCGGTTGTCGGAGCTGTACCCATGCAGGACATCTGGACTGCTCCCTGGTTCCGGCCTCTATGTCATAAGACATTTCCAGGGACACTTGCAGAGACTGAAGATGCATATGTTGACCAAGTGTGGGCACAAAACACGAGTTGGCAAGACTGTGCAGCATCAAAGGAAGAGCAGGGAAGTCTGGAGCCATGGGGTGCAGCATGATGCCACCACAGGACTTATCAGGTGGGCGCTGGTAGGACATCGGTGAGCCCTGTGGCAAAGGCCCAAATTTGGATGGGACCAACTCCAAAGTTGAGAGGCCATCTAAAACAAGAGCCATGAGTGGTTGGGACTCCAGTTGGCGTAGTTTTTCTCCTGATGCCAAGATGTCAGGATTAGGAAGTGGTCCTACATACACATGAGTGACATAATCACAGTAAGTTATGACAAAGGAAACATTACAAGCATAAAAACATTAATAACCAATAAATGATACCTGTGTAAGCTCTGTACAGTGTGGACTGCAGATATCTTTTTCCCACAGTTTTTGGCTTTCGCACCACCACCTCACTGGCAGGTTCAGGATGGATCCCCTTACAAGAAATAAACAAATAAATATGTCAAATAAATAAAAGGGACAGGTGAGGAATATGGTAGGACATGGAGGGATAGATAGGTGAGAGTTAAGATTTTTACTTAAATTGCTAAAACTACTAAGGAGATTGTCATATACTAAATGATATTACAAAAGGCGAAAAAAAAAGTTCCACTTTTTACTTGTGTTCTTGGTCTGTGCCATCTTTGCAGATCACTTGTGCGGGCCAGTGCAAGAGGCAGATGGAGCTGGGAATAATGTGCAGTCTGATAAAGGAGTGCAACGACATGGTTGCAAAAGCCTTTACCAGCTGCGCAACTACAGGAATAAACCAACAAGTCAGCCTTGGCAACACCCAGTGAGATCTAAAACAGAGAAGTGTTTTTAGCACATATATAAATTAATACTTGTTAAAACATAATTAGCTTTAATCAAGTAACAGAATCAAGAACAGCAGAAGAGAAATAGTAAGCGCTCCGTCATACAGGAGTTGTCCATCGTACATAAAAGTTCTTCAGCTGTCAGATGCCACGGGAACTTAAACTAATGAACATGAGCCAACCAACTCTCTGACTGTTTCAAACCTGCAGTCTGTGAGGTTCCTCATTTTTCCTCATGGACCTGAAGCATCTAGCTCTGACCACTACCTGTCCCTCCACAATATTTGATACTAGAAGCATGCAGAAGCAAAGCAGGGTCAAGGTGAACATCTGGCATCATCATCATCACATATCCGAATGTTAAAATATAATTTAAAAGTCTAGATCATGCCTCTAATAAATACATCAAACACTTTAGCACACTAAATTAGGCTTCTTAATCACGATGTTTATATACATCCTATGTTAGCGGTTAGCTCGCGGTTAGCTCACTGAACTACGTCTTTTCTTACCTTGATAGCTGTGGATACATTCTTCATGGAAGAACTTATACCCCTTTTCAAGTTTATCTGTTCGTGTATTCGCCGCTGCGATAGCCTCCGCCTCAGCGAACGAAAAAGCTGGCAAGTTCAGGAGCATGGGTGAAAAGATAAGGTCCATTTTCAATGACACCGGCAGTAACAGGAAGTGATCGAGCTCCTTGAGACGCTACTTCCAGTTGTCGTGAAAAAGGTCTATGTAAGCCTCCCTTCAGAGGACTTCCCACTGCTTCCTCGCCGTTTGGTTGGTGGGAAACCTTCAAATGCGCAAAAAGTTAGTTAGCAGCTGTCATATATGACCACAGTTCAGTTGAAAGCAACTGATTTCTTTTGAAATGTAATATTCTATACACTGCAACTAAAATAGCCTCCGTTAGATGAACCGAATAGACGTTGATATTGTTGTTGTTGTTTGAGGGCGAGCTTAAGCCAGGGAATAGTGAGCATTTTCCACGGCTCCAGCTCATCTATGTCCCAAGTTAATGTTATATGAGCTAAACACAACGACAACAACAAAAAATATGTTTTTCCTACCTGTGGAAGGTAATCCCACGCAGTCGATTGTTCTTATTTTGTACCACCAAAAGCAGAACAGCGATGCAGCATGGTTGCTGAAGTCCTGACAAATGCCACTCACAAGATAGCGGACGCACTGACGTATTTTCCTGCCAGTCGGTGAGGCGTCTAGTGTATATGTCTATGGGCTGCAATGTCTCTTATAGTCCTAATACTGATGATAACTGCACCGTGTTTATGTGGAGGCAGGGGTGAATGAACATGGACGACGGAAAGAGGTACTCCTCAATCTCTTCGTAGAATTATAAGTTGCATTTTTTATCAGTCGTCCCTTAAAGACTTAAACCCAACACAAGGAAATGTGACTAGTAGTGGTCAGTGTGCATTAATGTTCAGTAGACACTTTTAGTGTGCGTTAATGTTCAGTATACACTTTGTTTAGTGTGCGTTAATGTTCAGTATACACTTTGTTTAGTGTGCATTAATGTGCAGTGTACACTTTGTTTCGTGTGGATTAATGTTCAGTATACACTTTGTTTGGTGTGCATTAATGTTCAGTATACACTTTGTTTAGTGTGCATTAATGTGCAGTATACACTTTGTTTAGTGTGCATTAATGTGCAGTGTACACTTTGTTTAGTGTGGATTAATGTTCAGTATACACTTTGTTTAGTGTGCATTAATGTGCAGTATACACTTTGTTTCGTGTGCATTAATGTGCAGTATACACTTTGTTTCGTGTGTTAATGTGCAGTATACACTTAGTTTTACTGGGGTGTCTTTCATGTGAAATTGATTGACAGTGTTTTGTAATTCATGTGAAGTGGGTGCAGTCAATAAATTCTGAATTTCTTCAGTGAGACAGACATCGTAATGTATTGTGGATGAAAGTTCCAGAGATATACCGAGCAGAATCACGCTATTGTGATAATTCTGTTATCGTGGGCAAATAGGTTACTGGATATACTCAGCCATAGTGATGGTTATAATAATAATATCAATAATAAAATAATCCAGTAAGTATAATGCAATAATAAAAACTATAATAATAATAATAAACAGCATTAGATAATTCTAATAAGGTAATGTAATATAATAATACAGCAATAATAATAGTACAATGAGAATAGCAGTAACTATAAAATAAAATAATATCAGAATATAATAATTACAAGAATAGCAATAACAATAATACAGTAGTAGTACAATTATACAATAATAATTGTCAAATGCAATGTATAGCCATAGCCCTAAGCAATAATGTCAATAAAAACCTGATCACATCTGAACAATTTCTGGGTTTCTTCTGTTCTATTTACATCTCTCTCTCTCTCTCTCTCTCTCTCTCTCTCTCTCTCTCTCTCTCTCTCTCTCTCTTTATCTATCTTTCTATATATCTCAGGTTTGACTCTTGTTATAAACAAACTCCGTGAAAATTGCTTGAGAATTGTGTGATTTATGACAACTTTAATATTGTATGCACATCATTCCTCTATAGATGTAATGCACTGCAGGAGCGATTGCCACCAATCCAAGATGGCCGCCCTGTAAACGCACTGCTCTCGTAGGCGGCAGCAGTCAATGAGGCGTCTACTCCTTATTATACAAACACTGGGTGACTCTGGATGTTAATGTCTGCTCCTGACTGACTTGGATTTTATAAAGACGAGACGGTGCCGCGGAGCAGGAAATACGGCAGCCGTCTTGGACGGCCGTATTTCCTGCCATCTTGGTCCGGTCGTCAAGTCCGTAAACACAAACTGCAGCAGCAGAAAATCCAAGACACAAGAGCACCGTGTGGAGTTTTTCTGTACAAATCGGCAGACTGTAGAAAGCAGGGCTCTGGGATTACTTTTGTTGGGCGGAAGATTCCAGTGAACTCCTCCAGAAGTTTCTCTGACTGAGGAGAATCACCAGGGACAGTGAACAGGCCATAAAACAGCGGTGGAGCGAGCCAGTTTTACGACCCCCCAGGTCGACAGCCAATGCGGATGATCGAACCCGACCCAAACACCACAGGGGTTCGAAATTCAAGCCTTGGTGAAACTTTTCCAACCAACTCTCTCAGCTTCTCAATCTGACCATCGAGGGAGAGACATGTCTCTCCTCCCTCAGGATGGTATAGAGAGCACCCCGTAGGTCCAAAAGAGACACCAACGCCAGCCTGCTGGACGAGCAGGACCCAGTTTGGACCACCTCTTCTGTTTCCTCTGTTTTTCCTTTTTTGGGGGAATTCTGGAGACCAGAGCCAGCGTCTCCTCTCCAAAATCATCTGCCGCGCTGTCCACTCCTGCAGCTGAAGCCAGGCCTCTGAATTCAGGACGCTGAATTCAGACCCGGTAACAACCAGTTACCACAGCCTCACAGAACCAACAGCACCACGGACGGTGAGAGCTTTTGTCTGGGCAGAATAGGTAGAATGATATTCTGTTGAAAATGCAATGTGTTTCAATGTGCGGCTCAGAAGGCCGCAGCATCTCATATCTCATACCGGGGAGGGTGCTGAAATCATGTGCCCATCAGCTTGCCGCTGTATTCACCAACATCTTTAACCGTTCGCTGCAGCAAGCCACAGTCCCCACCTGCCTGAAAACTGCCATCATAATCCCCGTGCCCAAATCCTCTGCCATCACAGGGTTGAATGATTACCGTCCTGTGGCCCTAACTCCGGTGATCATGAAATGCATGGAGAGACTAGTGTTAGAACACGTCAAGGCCCATATCCCACCTCGCTTTGACCCACATCAGTTCGCCTACAGGTCCAACAGATCCACAGAAGACGCCATCTCCATCGCCCTCTATAACGCTCTCAGCCACATTGAAAGCCCCAAAACTTACATCAGGATGCTGTTTGTGGATTTCAGCTCTGCTTTCAACTCCATCAGCCCCAGCCGACTGATCAACAAACTGCAGACACTGCAACTTGGAACCTCCCTCTGCCTGTGGATCAAGGACTTCCTGACTAACAGACCCCAGCAGGTCAGGATGGGCACCTCCACATCCTCCACCATCGTCCTCAATACTGGTGTTCCCCAGGGCTGTGTTCTGAGTCCAGTCTTGTACACGCTGTACACCCATGACTGTGTCGCCATCCATGACTCAAACACCCTCATCAAATTCGCTGACGCCACAACCTTTGTTGGACTGGTCAAAAACAATGACGAAACACCATACAGGCAGGAGGTGGAAGCACTGGCAACCTGGTGCAGTGACAACCACCTCAATCTCAACACCCGGAAGACAAAAGAACTTATCATTGACTTCCGTAAGTCAAGGACCACACCACACTCAGGTCTGAGGATCAATGGGGAAGAAGTAGAGCGGGTCAAAAACTTCAAGTTCCTCGGACTGCACATTTCAGAGGACCTGGGTTGGAGTGTGAACACCACACACATCATTAAAAAGGCCCAGCAGCGACTCTTTATCCTGAGAATGCTGAGGAGGAACAAACTCCCTCCACCTCTGCTGAAAAACTTTTATCACTGCTCAATAGAGAGTGTCCTCACCTATGGTTGTACGGTGTGGTACGCCAGCTGCACTGCAAACGAAAAGAAACGACTGCAGCGGGTCATCAAGACTGCTCAGTGGATCATTGGATCTCCACTACCACGCCTAGAGGAGATCTACTCGAGCCAGCTCCTCCGACGGGCCAGAAAGATCCACAATCCGCCCATCCAGGACACACTCTGTTCTCCACCCTCCCCTCTGGAAGACTCAGAGTCATGAGAGCTCGCACCAACAGACTGAAGAATAGCTTCTTCCCCATGGCTGTGAAGAGACTGCTGCGGGGATCAGGACTCCGGCGCTCAGAACCGGGCCAACGGAACCGCCCATTCGTTACGCCCTCGGTAAACTGCCTCGCTCCGAGACCGTCCTCCTGCATGCGCCCCCGACGGACGTCTTGTTCATCTGGCCGCTAAGCAACCGCCGCGTCCCCAGAAAAAGCGACTCAAACACCTCTAGTGGTCGCGTGGGTCATCGCAATCCCTCTTGACATCCACCTGGTGGGCACATCAAGTCATTGCGATATCCCTCTGCGTGCCGCCGCACGCCCCTAGTGGTCGTCACGGTCACCACACTGACCCGCCAACGTTTGCCTCCACCTGGTGGACGTTCGAGGTCATTACACCCCCTCACATTGACCCACGGACGTCTGCCTCCACCTGGTGGACGTTCGAGGTCATTACACCCCCTCACCACTCCAGACCACACACACACACACACACACACACACACACACACACACACACACACACACACACACACACACACACTACACACACACACACACACA